>NC_135532.1:17295495-17612245 GCF_045843805.1 Urocitellus parryii | reverse complement strand
TGAATGTACAAATACCACATTAAATGATTTTGATAAGTCATTGAAGTAAATGTTGCTTCACAATATCTGTCTGATCTCTGGAACTCTACAGAAACTTGAATTATCTGAGGGGAAGTCTTAAACTAAACTATAGAATTTGAAAATTAAGCAATTTAGTGGTCTGTAAATGATTAGTGCAGTCTAATAACTTTGATTAATTGACCTGAAATAAAATACATGGACTTCTGCCAGTTTTCTGAATACATATAAAAGAAAACAAAAATTACTCTAGAGAATTGAATTATTATTTTTAAAATGTATATGAACATGTATGTACATGCCCCATAACAGCAAGTACTCTTAAGTTGGAAAAGCAATTCCTAAGGAAAATAAACTAATGCCAATCTTAAATTCTTCCCCAAAATGCCTTCATAAACTCTTTCCCAAAGGCTCAATTTCATGTTTTTCTTTTTCTTTCTTTCTTTTTTTTTAAAAATTTTGTTCCTGTTAACATTATTCAAATCCAACTGGTAACAATGGGGCTTTAGCTAAAGTTTAAGAATCTACTGTTTAGAATTTTTTTAAAGAAAAAAATTTAAAAGCCATCATTACATTTTAAGTCCATTTTTATTTAACTTTTGACATAATTGTCTTGGGAATATGTATGAGAAGAGCAATAAAGTATTCTGAAGGTATATCTCTGTGTTAAAATATTTCAGAGATGATTCTTTATGTAGTTATTTATTTAATTAAATATAAATTTACAATTCTAATACCATATTGTAAACTTCTCAATAACCACAGCAGACTAATCAAATATAATTTCTCTTCTTCTCCCTCTTAAAAATGGGGAACTACGGCAAAGTGTCAACCAAGATATAAACTGAAGTGGGATCTAGGATGGATATCAAGTGGTTTCTAATATGGAGAGGTAGCAAGTACATTCAGTTAGAGGACCCCAAAGACCCTGAACTTGGACCAGTAAACTTAAAAGTATAAATGATGGAAATTGTTGAAAGTCAATACATGGAGATGTTAGAAATCTAGGTCCTCTCCTCAGACTTGAGTAATCAGGCAAATATTTGCTTGCTTTTCTAGTGTCTTCCTTTTGCCCCTTTCTGAAATATACTGGTAGTGTAGTCCTCATATAGAAAGACTAAGAGACTCTGTATCACAGTACGAGACCATGTAGGGATGGAGGGTGAAAGCAAATCTACTACTTGGACTGTGAGTTGAGCATGTACTCAGCTTCTTGTGTATAATTTAGCAACCATATTCATTGGCTTTTCGAGGTTCTAAAAGTTACTCTTTAACTTTTCAGAAACTTAGAAAAATAAAATGTGAAAAACATGATGTAAGTAATAGAGATATTTTAAATAGTTATCCTCCATACACTGTTGACAATTTTGCTATGTTGTCTAGACTGACCTTAAACTTGAGATCTTCCTTTCTCAACCTCTTAAATGGCTAGAATTATGTGTCACCATCCTGGCTTGATAAGATTTTTAATAATAATATATTTGTCTACAGGAGAAAAAATAAAAGTCATATTAGAACTATGTTGATCATTGATTTCAAAGCAGATGTGGTCTAATATGAAAAATCTAGAGCAAAGTTAGCTTTGCAAGTCATATGGATTGGATTAATATCTCTATTACTCTTAACTACAAAGTAAAAATTAAAAAGTTGAATTACAGGAGAACATATTTTATTAAACAAATTATAGAAACCCTAGGAGTATATTTTTAGAGGTATTTTGGAGCTATAAGGCAATTTGTAATTTTTAAAAATTTAAAAATAAATATGGTCAAATTGTATGTAATATTTGTCATCTACCAATTAATTTAGAGAATATCAGTGTAGTATACAATAAAGAAATACAAATTTAAAATTTCAACACAAATGATTTTAGAGTAATTTTATATGATTTTCTTACTTTTTGATATCACCATATGTACTTCTTGACTTTAGTTAAATTTTAATATTGAGATTTCTATAATCTTTGATTATCTTTTCCTTATTTTTCTTTCACAGTATTTCAAAACCAGAAATAACTTCTCTGTGCTAATTAGTGTTCTACTAAGTCAGTTACCTTTCCAAGAATGTAGAAAATCCATGAGATATAGCTTGAGTATCAGTAATAATATAAAATAAACATAAGTAACATTTTACATAGAAATATGATCAATTATACTTTTACTTGAGAGCAAGGACTGGTTTAATTATCCTATTTTCTCAGAGGCTGGTACAATGATTGGCACATAGCAGATTCTCAAAATTTCACTAATTAATGAAAAAAAATATAGACTTAGCATAAAATTAGAAATTATAAAATCATAATTGGTGATCATATAATTTATTCTTTTTCATAAGTGAAATCTTCAATAAATGAAAAAAACCCAGAAAACTTGCTGCCTCCCAGTTAATCATGGAAATGTAAAGTCTCTTTCAATGAAATGCCCAAGAGTTGGAATTTGCTATTTCTGTAACTTTGGATAAGTTAATTATTCTTTCCAAATATCAGTTTCCTTAGGGTAAAGTTGGTAATATCACTGTATACCTTGTAAGATTTTCCAGAGGATTATATAAAGGATTTAACACAGACCCTTATTATACAAGAGATGAGACTTTAGTTAGAATTATGCACAATTTAATGTTTTGCCACTCTTCAAAGAGGTTAACTCATGAGAAATCCATTTCCCCTTTTATTTCCATGCTTCTCCATAGTACATTTTACCTCTTTGCCAGCAAAGAAAATTCCAAGGGTGAGATAATAATTTATATGACCATTAAATGTGTCTTCCAGTGCTCCCTATTCAATATAGTCAACAAAAATGCTAATTAGTACTAATTGTTTGGCGAACACTTGGTGGTCCATTAATAGATGCAGAGACCCCTAAACATCCCTCTGAAATTAATTTCCCCTGAGATAAATTTAGCCCTCTCATTAAGAGGTAAAATGTTTTGAATTCAACTAGCCTTGATCTCTTATTTTAACTATGTGTAGGAACATATAGATCCAGATATATATGTATTCTAAGATTTGCCTGATTTATTAAGCAACAACAACAAAACAGAATGCAAAGCAGAAATTCCCCAAGAGTAGACTCCCGCCATCTACCTTGTTCATGATGAGATAAATGGAGTTTCATGTGAGTAGCTTATGATTCAAAAGTATTTTGGCAGAATCTCATGTGGCAGTAAGTATTGGCTTACATTTGCCAATTTTCTTTATTAATTGCAGAAAGAAAAATAACAGACACTTTTTTTACGAGTATGATATGTTTTAGCAGTATTATTGGCAAGTCCATATAGCCAAATTTAACATAAACACAATATCTGTGAAAAATGTGGAAGTCTTTATGCTTTCTTCAATTACACATTTAATGTGGTCTGTTTAAATTAGAAAAGGCACATCCTACATGATATGATCTGTTTAGTAAGAGAAAAAAGTGCATATATATTTGTGTGTGCATACCCATGGAGCAGTTCTGTGTAACACATCAAATTCAAACTGTTTTCTTCTTTAAATTTTAGTTTATAGACAGTCTGGCTACTAATATTGTTAGGATATTTTCATTGCCCATTTCTCCTAAACATCATAGCATCTCCGCATCCTCACAGTCAACTGAGGGAATGTCACAATGTCTGATGAAATCTAGCCAGGATCACTAGTATTTCTCAGGAGTTGGCAGGTTGTCTGTTATCATTCACTGATGGAAATTCTCAAATACATCAGATCTCCTACTAGTCTTCTTGACAGATAAATTCTTGTTTTAAACTGTATAATCTTCCTCCAAAAGAGAGTGTTAAGGTAGCTAAAAAAAAAAAAAAAAAAAAAAAGTTCAAGCAGATTTTTGGAAATTTATCATGAATTTTTCAGCCTGAAATATAGTACAAAACACTTCAGTGGGTGTAAAAATGTTTTTGAGGTAGACGTTTCCTATGGTTACTGGAGTTAATCTTATTAAACAGATCATATTATGTAGGATGTCCCTTTCCTATTCTAAACTGACCATATTAAATGTGTAATTGAAGCAGTTATCAAAACTTCCACATTTTTTCAGCCATTCAAGCAAGAACATTGAAGCTGTTTTCAAGAGAATCTTCAACTTGACCTGAAGAACTTCTTAGGATATATGAATAGTGCTCTTTCAAAAATTGCTTGAACTAAATTGAGCATTTCTATCATATCTAAATGTCAGCTACTCTTTGTAGCTGCCATGCAATCTTTCAGGGCTGTCTATCTCTGCATTATTGCTTTATTGCCACTCTGGCTACAAAATGCTTTTGCACTTGGTCATCATCTCATTTTAGGAAAACGGAAGAACAATGCCTATGGCATCCACATTAGAAAAGCATCTTTAAATGGCAAACTTGCCTTATAGCAACAAATTTAATTATGAGATTGGATGAATGGAAGAGAAAACCCATTGCTGTCACCAAGCCAAGCATCACATTTTACTATAAAACAAAGTTTGTAGTAATTAAAGAGGCATTGTCATTTACTGTAGTTTGCAGCAATTCATCCTTCCCAAAGAAAGCATTTGAAGCATTCACGTGTTAGAAGCTAACAATGCAAACATTTGTCCATCTGATGGGACTGACTTTTGATAATTTACACAGTGGCTGAGAATCCAGACTATGTTTTTAAATGGGGACAAAGAAACTATTGGGGAGAAGTTCTCTGTCTTCCATGGGATCTTTGGGTCTACCAATTAGACTGACATATGACAAATCACCAGGAGAAAAGCATGCTGTTTTATTAATTTTTACATGAACTTGGTGACCCTCACAGGAGAATGAAGACCCAAAAAAGTGGCAAAAGCAGAAAATGTATACATCTTTTGGACCAATAATAAATTTGTGAAGGGGATTAAACTAAGGGCAATAAATAGTGGATTTTTCATGAGGAAGTATATGGGGAAGGGGGAGTATAAAAGTGGTGGAAGATAAGGTTAGTTTTCATGTACAGATCCATGGAAATGGCAATTCCCAGTCTTGGTGATGAGGGATATTTTCTCATCCTGAGATAAATTTAGCCCTCTCATTAAGAGGTAAAATGTTTTGAATTCAACTAGCCTTGATCTCCCATTTTAACTGTGTGTAGGAACATATAGATCCAGACATATACGTATGTCTGGATCTATATGTTAGGGGGTTCTTTATTCAAAGAAATTTTTATGACTTGCTCCCAGTAGAAGACAGGTTATATCCCTTTCTTTATTTGCTATTTCTTAAGAGCCTTTAGCTCAAAATAATCAATAAGCTTGATTGGCACACTTTGGGATAGCTTAGCCTTAACTTCTTCAGTACCAAAAAAAAAAAAAAAAAAAAAAACAATTTGAGATCACATAACCTAGCAGAAAGAGATTAATAAATCCATGAAGATAAAAAAGCAAATGTAGGGGCTGAGGTTGTGGCTCATGCTTACCTCGCATGCGTGAGGCACTGGGTTCGATCCTCAGCACCACATAAAAATAAATAAAATAAAAATATCTGTCCATCTACAACCATATATATGCATATATACATTTGTACATATATATGTATATGTATGAGAGAGAGAGAGCAAGAGTGCAAATGCAGGGAACATTGAAAAAAATTCCTTAAAGAAGTCTTTAAATATATCTTAGGCTTTTGGAATAGATAAACCTAGTCATTCCATAAACAACCAAACACGTTGGCTGAGAAAAGAGAGATTTTAAAATCATTTTCCTTTCTGAGCTTCCAACTCTTAATAAGACTATACTTTTATTGTCTCTAAAGTCTTCATGTTCCTGCTATAGCTTTGTGCCTTTTAATACATAATTAAAAATAAATTTGGAAATTTTTACTTTTTATTTACCAAAACACACCTACATTGACTGTGGGTTACTGATGACTAATATTGCATTTAATGGCAAAGCATCTTGAAAAATAGAACTAATTTTGTCAACCATCATTTTTAAGTATTTAAATATTAAATATAACTTAATTTAATAATTTACCTGATTACCCAGGTAAAAACTGTATGTTTACAGGGATATGTTTTTTCTTGATCTTCATATCCCATTTTTACATGTTAATTTTATGGTTTTCCTATCCACACTCACCATAGTTTCTGGCTTAGTTGAATTTTGTACTTGTCTGTATGATGGTGTTTGATTCAGAGCAGTGGCCCAAATAATCCTTTTTCTTTTCCTTCCAAAAATAAGATTGACTGATTAACTTAGCAAATGGAGAGTTACATCTTACTTTACTAGGAAAGATAATTTTCCTGTCTTCATTGGAAGTCCTAACTTAATTCTCTGGCTAAGCCCCTAAGGATAATGTCCTATGTTTCTGCTATTCACAATTTGTTCTTGCTTTTCTTCATATATTCTTTTGCTCTCATTTTTCTCATTGCTTTATTAAAAATCTTTATTCCTTGTACTTATTTTCCCAAAGCCTCAAGCCCTTTTATTCTACTATCACTGACCTAACAATGATAGCCCCTGATATTTTTAATTGTACTTGAAGTTAAAATGCTGCTGACACTGATTTAAATAAGAGAAAGAGAGAAGCCTGGTGTGGTGGTGCATACCTGTAATCCCAGCAGCTGGAGAGGCTGAGGCAGGAGGATTGAGAATTCAAAGCCAGCCTCAGCAAAAGCAGGGCAATAAGCAACTCAGTGAGACCCTGTCTCTAAATAAAATACAAAATAGGACGGGGATGTGTCTCAGTGATTGAGTTCCCCTGAATTCAATCCCTGGTACCCCCAACTCCATCCTACCCCACCTCCACCCCTCCAAAAAAAATACAATAGAAGTTCAAGGCAGGAGGATCACAAGTTTGAGGTCAGCCTCAGGAACTTAGGCCCTACTTAACTTAGTGGGACTCTGTCTCAAAATAAAAAATAAAAAGAGCTGGAGATGTGGCTTAGTGGTAAAGAACCCCTGTGTTTAATCCCCAGTAGGAGAAAAAAAATGGAGGAAGAAAGGATATTTTAAAGAAGACTATTATAGTAATAACATTTTATAACATGTGACATAAATCTATTTAAATAATCTACATGGAAATTTAATTTTATACCCTCTGCATGAAGTACAATATCATGAAATAGAAATGTCTATATGTCCCAGTAGAAAAAAATAGAGGAATATATGTGTTGAAACAATGAAATTCTGGAACTGAAACTGAATTTGCCCGACTTTGAGTTAACGTTTCAATGTTAAAGTTGTTTGAATAATTACATGTTATTTTAATATGAATTTCTAAGATAATTATTTTAATGGAGGTTCAATTTTGTTTCTTTTTTTACCATTTACTTTTTGAAGCCATTATTTACATTTTTGAAGATTAGACATCTTTTAGTTTTAGCTTAATGTATATAATTATATTTAAATTAATTATGAAGTATCTCTTGTTGATTTAACTTCATAATTATTAAGTGTTTATGATAAAAGTAGCACAATGTCAAATGTCTTAAAATTGTTCAATAGGGCTCCATATGTTCCTCACATGTATGTATTACTTTCTTGCCTGGATTACTTCTGCTCTTACCATTTCTTTTAAATCATTGAGCTTGAATTTCTTTATGCTCATCATCTTATGTATCTCATCATGCAATCAGAGTTGTATAAATAACATTCTTTAGTTAATGTAAGTTACCAAGACATTTTCAGTGCTCTGATTGATCATCACAGTATTGATAGAAACAGTCACACCTGGTATCTTGAAGGATAACCTAGGGAAGTTGACATATTCTGAAGTCTCTCTTCTTGAGTTTTTATATGAGCTCAGATAACAGTAAAAAGCACTTTAGATTTTGCTTACTCTTTTGTTCACAACAACTGGGTAAAAATTAAGGGTATTGTCTTCAAGTTTTCTATATTAGCATTAAAGGAAAATTCTTGATTATATGATTTTTCTAAGAATGTGCACATTTGACACAACCATATTTTTTATGGTTGTATTTTAAAACTCCATTATTTTTTTAACATCTTTAATCAGATATATTTCACAAAGCTTACATTTTTTTCATTGAAGTTGTGTTTTTCAATGTTTTTTAGTACAGTCAAAAAGTTCTGACATCATTACCACAATAAAGTTTAGAATGTTGTTATCACCCACAAATGAAATACACATTCATGAGCAATTGCTGTCCACCCATCACCCTACCCCCAGGACTAGGCAGCACAAATCTTTCTTTCTTTGTAGATTTGTATATTCTCGATATTTCTATAAATGGAATCATACAATAAATGGTCTTTATGTCTAGCTTCTTTCATTTAACAATGTTTTAAAGATCCATTCATATTGTAGCATATATTTGTACTTCATGCTTATGACTGAATAATACCCTATTTTATGACACATTTTGTTTATCCATTTATTATTCTGTTGACATATAGTTTGCTTGTCTCTTGAGTAATACTCCTATGAGTATTCTTAGGGTTTTTAAATGCATATTCATGTTTTTATTTCTCTTGGTTATGTAGTTAGAAGTGGAGGTCATATTACAACTATGTTTGATCTTTTGAGCAATTACCAGACTGCTTTACATAGCAGCTGCACCATTTTTTTTTATTACCATCAGCAGCATATGAGGTTTTCAATTTCTCCACCACCTCACCAGCACATGGATCTTTTCTGTTCAAGCCATCCTACTTTGCCTGAAGTTGTATCTCAATGTGATTATGATTTGCATTTTTCTGGTTGCTAATGAAGTTAAATATATTTTCCTTTGCTTTTGGGCTATCTGTTTATCTTACTGAAGAAATATCCACTCATAGTATTTGCTTATTTTTAAAAATGGGATTATTTACTTTTGTTTTATTGAGTTGTTAGAGTTTTTATATATCCTAAACATAAACTTATTGTGATATAAGTGATTTGCAAAATTTCTGTCATTGTATGGGTTAAGTTTGCATTATCTTGATGGTGTTATTTGAAATGCAAAAATTTTTAATTATATTTTAAAATTTTTTGGTTGTGCTTTTGATTTCCTATTTAAGAAACCATTACCCAAAGTCATAAAAATGTATGCTATGTTTTCTTCTACAAATATTATTGTTTTAATACTTATTAGTATTATAGGTCTTTGTTCCATTTAAAAAAAAATGTTCATATATGGTATGAGATAGGAATCCAATTTTATACCTTTACATGTGACTATATAGTTCTCAGAGAATTATCAATTGATAAGAGTATTTATCTACTAGTTAATTATCTTGGTATCTTGTTGAAAAATCATTGAATATTTCTACAAAAAATAATGAAGTGCTCTACACTTGCTTCTCAACCAACATGTAATGTTGAGAATGTAATGATATTAAATGTTATCTATAGAAGAATATAATTCAATATACTGACAAAATAATTTTCTCCTTTTAGCTATATTCAATCTAAATCCTATGCCTGGCATTCAGCTATAGAACAGGTAATTTCAGGCTGCTGTTTGCCTGTGTCTCGCAGACAAATGACTCAGGCTCAGTGCTAAAGAACCCGCGGAAACTGCTTCTTGGAGCCTGCTCCTATCAGAACATACACCGAGCCCGGTGTGGCCGAATTCCGGCTCCCGGAACTGCTCTGGCCCAGGGCTAAAGAACCCACGGAAACTGCTTCTCCGTCTGGGTCCTGCTGAATACTGTGGAGGTAAATACCAACCCAGCCTTCATAGGCAGTGGCAACAGGATTGAGAAGGGGCTTGTGAGGGCCGGTCAGGACTCACCTGTTGCTGTGGTCAACAGGCAAAGGGAACGGAAGACTGCCATTTGCATAGGATACCAATATGGCAGAGATCTGATGTCATCAGAAAGCGGCGGAGGAGATAACTTCATCAATACCAGCGGCGACAGAAAAGGCCCAGCAACCCACGGGAGTGGTATCACGTCACCCCAACTGGAGTAGGGGCCGAGCAGAGCTGCCACCCGGGCCCACAAGGTAGGCAGACCTGGGACCAACGGGCGGAACAGGCCCAGCGGCCTGCCGGCTTGGTAGTCACGTCACCCCAATTGGAGTAGGGGCAGAGCAGAGCCACCACCTGCGCCTGCAAGGTAGGCAGACCTGTGACCGACCAGCAGAACAGGCCCAGCGGTCCACGGGCATGGTAGACACGTCACACCAATTGGAGGAGGCACAGAGCAGAGCCGCCCATGCCTGCAAGGTAGGCAGACCTGCAACTGACCGGCAGAACAGGGCAAGGGGTCTGTGGGCGTGGTAGACACGTCACACCAATTGGAGGAGGGGCAGAGCAGAGCCGCTGCCCTCGCCTGCAAGGTAGGCAGACCTGTGACCGACTGGCAGAACAGACTCAGCGGCCTGTCAGTGTGGTAGACATATCACCCCAATTGGAGGAGGAGCACAGCCGCCGCCCACCCCTGCAAGGGAGACTTTTCAACTGTACAAGAGCAATATAAATATATAGGGGGAAAATTTCAAAGACACAACAGTTTCACCAAGCAGAAAGAAACGCGAGCAGTATGAAAAGACAAGGAAAGAAAGGACCACAAGCAATGCAGGTCAACTCAACTTTAGAAGAGGTAATAGCTGCAGTAGATGGAATTTCAGATAAAGAATTCAGGATATACATGCTTCAGATGATCTGAAGTCTCAAGGAAGACATTAGAAATCAAAATCAGACAATGAAAGATCACTTCGACAATGAATTACATAAACAAATCCAAGAAGAAAAAGATCAACTATACAGGGAGATAGAGGTTATAAAAAACAAAAAAACAGAAATCCTAGAAATGCAGGAAGCAATAAACCAACTTAAAAACTCAATTGAGAATACTACCAGCAGAGTAGAACACTTAGAAGATAGAACATCAGACAATGAAGACAAAGTATTTCAACTTGAAAAGAACATAGACAGCTCAGTAAGACTGTTAAGAAACCATGAGCAGAACATCCAAGAAATATGGGATAACATAGAGAGAACAAACTTAAGAGTCATTGGGATACAGGAAGGTATAGAGGTCCAAACCAAAGGAATGAGCAATCTATTCAATGAAATAATATGAGAAAACTTCCCAGACTTGAAAAATGAGACAGAATCCCAAATCCTAGAAGCCTACAGGACGCCGAATGTGCAAAATCATAAGAGATCCACACCTAGACACATTATAATGAAGATGCCCAACATACAGAATAAGGAGAGAATTTTAAAAGCTACAAGAGAAAGGAAGCAGATTACATTTAGGGGTAAACCAATCAGGATAACAGCTGATCTCTCAACACAGACTCTGAAAGCTAGAAGATCCTGGAATAACATATTTCAAACACTGAAAGAAAATGGGTTCCAACCAAGAATCATGTATCCAGCGAAATTAAGCTTCAGGATGGAAGATGAAATTAAAACCTTCCAGGATAGACAAAAGTTAAAAGAATTTGCAGCTAGAAAACCATCTCTTCAAAACATCCTCGGCAAAACATTACAGGAAGAGGAAATGGAAAACAACATTGAAAACCAACAGTGGGAGGTAGGACAGTAAAGGGGGGGAAAATAATCAAAGAGGAAAACAAACCATGTTTAGTAACATAAGTAAACAAATATGGCTGGAAGAACAACCCATATCTCAATAATAACCCTAAATGTTAAGGGCTTAAACTCACCAATGAAGAGACACAGGCTAGTAGAATGGATCACAAAACAAGACCCAACAATATGCTGCCTACAGGAGACGCATTTGATAGGAAAAGACATACATAGACTGAAGGTGAAAGGTTGGGAAAAATCATATCACTCATATGGACTTCGGAAACAAGCAGGAGTGTCCATACTCATATCAAATAAAATAGATTTCAAGCCAAAGTTAATCAAAAGGGATAAAGAGGGACACTACATACTGCTCAAGGGAACCATACACCAACAAGACATAACAATCATTAATATATATGCCCCAAACAATGGTGCAGCTATGTTCATCAAGCAAACTCTTCTCAAGTTCAAGAGTCTAATAGACCACCATACAATAATCATGGGAGACTTCAACACACCTCTCTCACCACTGGACAGATCTTCCAAACAAAAGTTGAATAAGGAAACTATAGAACTCAATAACACAATTAATAACCTAGACTTAATTGACATATATAGAGTATACCACCCAACATCAAGTAGCTACACTTTTTTCTCAGCAGCACATGGATCCTTCTCAAAAATAGATCATATATTATGTCACAGGGCAACTCTTAGACAATATAAAGGAGTAGAGATAATACCATGCATGTTATCTGATCATAATGGAATGAAACTGAAAATCAACGATAAAAGAAGGAAGGAAAAATCATGCATCACTTGGAGAATGAACAATAGGTTACTGAATGATCAATGGGTTATAGAAGACACCAAGGAGGAAATTAAAAAATTCTTAGAGATAAATGAAAACACAGACACAGCATATCAGAATCTATGGGACACATTGAAAGCAGTTCTAAGAGGAAAATTCATTGCTTGGAGTGCATTCCTTAAAAAAAGAAAAAACCAACAAATAAATGATCTCATACTTCATCTCAAAATCCTAGAAAAAGAAGAGCAAAACAACAGCAAAAGAAGTAGAAGGCAAGAAATAATTAAAATCAGAGCTGAAATTAATGAAATTGAAACAAAATAAACAATTGAAAACATTGACAAAAGTAAAAGTTGGTTCTTTGAACAAATAAATAAAATTGACAGACACTTAGCCACGCTAACAAAGAGGAGAGAGAACTCAAATTACTAGCATACGGGATGAAAAAGGCAATATCACAACAGACACTTCAGAAATACAGAAGATAATCAGAAATTATTTTGAATCCTTATACTCCAATAAAATAGAAGATAGTGAAGGCATCGATAAAGTTCTTAAGTTATATGATCTGCCCAGATTGAGTCAGGAGGATATAGACAACCTAAACAGACCAATATCAATTGAGGAAATAGAAGAAACCATCAAAAGACTACCAACTAAGAAAAGCCCAGGACTGGATGGGTATACAGCAGAGTTTTACAAAACCTTTAAAGAGGAACTAATACCAATACTTTTCAAGCTATTTCAAGAAATATAAAAAGAGGGAGAACTTCCAAATTCATTCTCCGAAGCCAACATCACCCTGATTCCTAAACCAGACAAAGACACTTCAAAGAAAGAAAACTACAGACCAATATCTCTAATGAACCCAGATGAAAAAATCCTCAATTCTGGCGAATCGGATTCAAAAACATATCAAAAAAATTGTGCACCATGATCAAGTAGGATTCATCCCTGGGATGCAAGGCTGGTTCAATATACGAAAACCAATAAATGTTATTCACCACATCAATAGACTTAAAAATAAGAACCATATGATCATCTCGATAGATGCTGAAAAAGCATTAGACAAAGTATAGCATCCTTTATGTTCAAAACTCTAGAAAAACTAGGGATAACAGGAATATACCTCAACATTGTAAAAGCAATCTATGCTAATCCTCAGGCTAGCATCATTTTGAATGGAGAAAAATTGAAGGCATTCCCTCTAAAATCTGGAACAAGACAGGGATGCCCTCTCTCACCACTTCTGTTCAACATAGTCCTCGAAACACTAGCCAGAGCAATTAGACAGACGAAAGAAATTAAAGGCATAAAAATAGGAAAAGAAGAACTTAAATTATCACTATTTGCAGATGACATGATTCTATACCTAGCAGACCCAAAAGGGTCTACAAAGAAACTATTAGAGCTAATAAATGAATTCAGCAAAGTGGCAGGATATAAAATCAACACGCATAAATCAAAGGCATTCCTGTATATAAGCGACAAATCCTCTGTAATGGAAATGAGGACAACCACTCCATTCACAATATCCTCAAAAAAAAAAAAATACTTGGGAATCAACCTAACAAAAGAGGTGAAAGACTTATACAATGAAAACTACAGAACCCTAAAGAGAGAAATAGAAGGAGATCTTAGAAGATGAAAAAATATACCCTGTTCATGGATAGGCAGAACTAACATCATCAAAATGGCAATATTACCAAAAGTTCTCTATAGGTTTAATGTAATGCCAATCAAAATCCCAATGGCCTTTCTTGTAGAAATAGAGAAAGCAATCATGAAATTCATATGGAAAAATAAAAGATCCAGAATAGCAAAAACAATGCTAAGCAGGAAGTATGAATCAGGCGGTATAGCAATACCAGACTTCAAACTATACTACAGAGCAACAGTAACAAAAACAGCATGGTACTGGTAACAAAACAGGCTGGTGGGCCAATGGTACAGAATAGAGGACACAGAAACCAATCCACAAAACTACAATTATCTTATATTTTATAAAGGGGCTAAAAGCATGCAATGGAGGAAGGATAGCATCTTCAACAAATGGTGCTGGGAAAACTGGAAATCCATATGCAACAAAATGAAACTGAATCCCTTTCTCTCGCCATGCACTAAAGTTAACTCAAAATGGATCAAGGAGCTTGATATCAAATCAGAGACATCGCGTCTGATAGAAGAAAAAGTTGGCTCCGATCTACATATTGTGGGGTCAGGCTCCAAATTCCTTAGTAGGACACCCATAGCACAAGAGTTAATAACAAGAATCAACAAATGGGACTTACTTAAACTAAAAAGTTTTTTCTCAGCAAGCGAAACAATAAGAGAGGTAAATAGGGAGCCTACACCCTGGGAACAAATCTTTACTCCTAATACTTCAGATAGAGCCCTAAAATCCAGAGAACTCAAAACAAAGAACTCAAAAAATTAGACAATAAGATAACAAATAACCCAATCAATAAATGGGCCAAGGACCTGAACAGACACTTCTCAGAGGAGGACATACAATCAATCAACAAGTACATGAAAAAATGCTTACCATCGCTAGTAGTCAGAGAAATGCAAATCAAAACCACCCATCTCACTCCAGTAAGATTGGCAGCCACTATGAAGTCAAACAACAACAAGTGCTGGCGAGGATGTTGGGAAAGGGGCACACTTGTACATTGTTGGTGGGACTGCAAATTGGTGCAGCCAATTTGGAAAGCAGTATGGAGATTCCTGGGAAAGCTGGGAATGGAACCACCATTTGACCCAGCTATTCCCCTTCTCGGTCTATTCCCTAAAGACCTAAAAAGAGCATGCTACAAGGACACTGCTACATCGATGTTCATAGAAGCACAATTCACAATAGCAAGACTGTGGAACCAACCTAGATGCCCTTCAATAGACGAATGGATAAAAAAAATGTGGCATTTATACACAATGGAGTATTACTCTGCATTAAAAAATGACAAAATCATAGAATTTGCAGGGAAATGAATGGCATTAGAGCAGATTATGCTAAGTGAAGCTAGCCAATCCCTAAAAAACAAATGCCAAATGTCTTCTTTGATATAAGGAGAATAACTAAGAACAGAGTAGGGACGAAGAGCATGAGAAGAAGATTAACATTAAACAGTGATGAGAGGTGGGAGGGAAAGGGAGAGAGAAGGGAAATTGCATGGAAATGGAAGGAGACCCTCAGGGTTATACAAAATTACATACAAGAGCAAGTGAGGGTAAAGGGAAAAATAATACAAGGGGTAGAAATGAATTACAATATAGGG
This sequence comes from Urocitellus parryii, assembly GCF_045843805.1. NCBI lineage: Eukaryota > Metazoa > Chordata > Mammalia > Rodentia > Sciuridae > Urocitellus > Urocitellus parryii. The sequence goes on along the minus strand of NC_135532.1, from coordinate 17,596,734 downwards.
GGTAGAGAGAGAATAGGGGAGGGGAGGGGAGGGGAGGGGAGAGGAGGGGCGATAGTAGAGGATAGGAAAGGCAGCAGAATACAACAGACACTAGTATGGCAATATGTAAATCAATGGAAGTGTAATTGATGTGATTCTGCAATCTGTATACGGGGTAAAAATGGGAGTTCATAACCCACTTGAATCAAAGTGTGAAATATGGTATATCAAGAACTATGTAATGTTTTGAACAACCAACAATAAAAAAAAAAAAGGAAAAAAAATCCTATGCCTGGTTAGTGCTTTTAAAGAAGATTTTTGCTAAGTTCTTTAAATTCTTTTCTAGGTATTAAAGTTTCTCTCAATCACTTTTTAATAGTTTTTTAAAACTCATAAACTCTATATTTTATTATTATTTTGGATACAAGTAATAGAAACTAAAATTTCAAGTGACTAACATAAGAGAATGGACTGAGTATACAGCTGAAAATTTTAGGCATAGCCAAAGTTCAGGCAGGGCTAGATCTAGCTGTTCAGGTAATATTGACAAGAATCTTGTTTTGTTTTGTTTTATTTTTTTCTTTCCATAATTTATTAATTTTGCTATGTCAAAGCATTGACGAATAGTTGAATTGCTTAAGAAAATTAAAGGGGGGGAATTGATGTGTTCTAAATGAGTTGTTGAAAACATAGGCATATTATGTAAAAGATAATTAAAATAAATTAATTGGAGAAAGGGATTGACAACAATAGGAGATGTGGAACTCCTCAGGGAAATGGAGGTTTCAACAAAGTTGAGATACAATGTTCCTTGCATAGAAAGCGTGGAAGGAAAATATTCTATAATCAAATACTGAATGATTAGTGTGTCCAATTTTGGATTTTTAGCAGCTCACAGTAATAGTAGCTCGGGAATAGAGGGGAAGAAGTTGGGGAAGTGTGTCACTAATCCTACAAAAGATGAAAACTACAGATCTTTGGAACACGGTTTGAAAATCATTGCATTAGATGGCTTTATTTCTGAGGGATTGATTATGACTGCAGCAATTTTAGTGAAAGCCTCAAAATGTGTCATTTTATTTTCTGAAAAAAAATAAAAAGCCGAACTTGCAAGTGAGTTTCAATATTCTTATCTGAATATGGGAAATGTATGTGTCTTTGAAGTTTCTGTACTGTTTTCATCTGAGTGTGGAGAGGTCTTAAAAATTCTCTTAGAAAAAAAAAAATCTTAGGAAGTACCCTGTTAAATGAGTTTTAGTATAGAATTTTCTGTGACACATTTACTAGCTCCCAAAGAGAAGATTTCATCCCAGAAACTTAATACTTTCTAAATTCAAATTCTGTAACTGCAGAAGTAAGAGAGTCAGAACAAACAAACAAAAAATCTATTTAGCTCAAACCTTTCTACTACCACCTGATGTTAAATCCAGCTTTTCTCCAAACACAATTTAATTGATTTTATATGACCACAGTATCAGCCTCCACAACCATACCTTGAAGACAATTTCTAATGTACATTCATCTCTGAATAGACATGCCTAGAATTTGATTCCCATTTTAATGGACTGAGTGTTGTCCTGTTTTGTTCTGCCCCAGTTTTTAATAGTCCTTTATTATACTGTAGCATGTGCTTTTCACTTTTTTTTCTAAGATTTTTAAACACTAATTATTCCTCAGGCTTGAAGTCAGCTTCAAAAACATTTTCATATTGCAGAACTTCATAAAAATCTAACTCTATTCCTACTTAGATTATTGTCACTCTCTTTAAAGTCATGTCAGAAATTGTTCAGAAAAATTCATTAGTGCTTCATGCAAAACCATTAAGCATGAAAAAAATTATAGACCATTAGCCCTTGTGTTAGAAAGTAGCCCAAACACTAGCCATTTCATTTAAAAACTTTTGTATTCACAAGCATTTAAAAGAAAAAAATATTAAAGCCCTAAGTTTCTATACATTTAACTTAATTTCTATTATATATTTTATTTAGTAATTATCCAAAATAATTTAAACAAATACTTAACTTAAATCAATATGCCCCAAACCTCACATTTGTCTCCAGTTCACAGTTTTCTCTGATAGTTTTTGCTCAATAAACATTGTTTACAGTTATACTAAATGTTAAGTTTTCCATTAGCTCTGCTTTTAAGCCTTATTTTAGAAATGATACTCCCCATAAGCCTATATTTTTCTCAGACTTAATCTGACCCACGATTGCAAATAATTTCACTCTAATTTCTCTTTTGCAACTCTCAAAACCTATTTCTCACAGACATTGCACAGCCATCTATTTTGAGGCAAGGCTACATTTTGAATTCTTTCCATTATGGGTGGATCATAATATTTCTGTCAGATGATCCATTTCCCTAAAACCCAGTTGCAAATTTACCTTACAAGAAAGAAGTCTCCCCACTGCTGCAAAGAATGATCTGTAAGCAGTCTTCTATTTTGAAGAAATGGATTAAAGAGTGTTTGATGAAAAGCAACCAGATAAATTAGGAGCCTACTGCAATAGTATAGAAAAGATGTGAGGTTGGCTGGGATTATGTTGTTGTCAACAGAAATGGGGGAAATGGGTAGATCTGCAGCACATCTTTACTGTTGACACCCTTAGGATTGGTGGAGTGGATATGGCTGGTAGGAGAAAAAGAAACGAGGTTGATTCCACATTTTTAGTTTTATTAGCTATGTGGATGATACTGTCCTTAGCTGATTGTGAGGAGGCCTGGTGAAGAAATTGATTACTTGATAGAAAATTAAGATATATTTTATGGGCACAATTTGACTGAAATGAATTTTTATCATCCTGAAGGAGTAGAAATTAAGATTTTAGGGATTGAAGTTTACAAAGAAGATCTGGTTAACAGATATAAATTGGAAGTTTATGACAGTTTTTTTTTTTTTAGTCTTTCAGAAGTAGACCTGTGTTCTTATAGAGAATAGCTAGAGAAGAAGGGGCACCAGGGACCTTTCCTTTTGGGTACTATAATTTTGGGTAGCTCAGTGAAAATATTGCAGCAAAGGAAACAGAAAATGTGAAAATGAGGGAGAAGAAAGACCCTGAATTATAGAGCCAGAAAGTGAAAAATAAATAATTTTAAAAAGAAAGGCTAAGTTAACTATGTGGAATGAGGCATAGAGGTGGAGGAAGATGAGGGTAGAGAGTAGGCTTTGAATATGGCAGTATATCAGACAAATGGGCGTTCTTGGTAGACTTTCACACAGAATTGAATGTTTAGGTTTATAGTTGCATATTTTGAACTTCAAGGCCTAGAATAACTTAAAACTTATTGCTGCTAAAATTGGTGAAGGAAGCAATTTATATAGATGTATATCCAAAGTAGACACAATGCATTCTTTTTTTTTTCAATATCCCAACATGTTTAATTCAGACCATCAGAAGTTAGAAATCATGATGATTTCTAGAATAGAAAATTTGGCCGAATTTTACTTTTGATATTATGACTTTGACCTATATAGGAAATATCGTAAGTTGCCTAAGAATCATAGGCCAGGTATAAAGGACTAGAGTCCATATTCTGCATCTTCTGAAAACTCCACGCATTCCCTAACATTCCAATAAATTCTGAGATTTATAATTTTATGGTCCAGTCTAGATCAAAGATATTTTTCCTATTGCTTTGAATTTTGTTTTCTTAAGTGATGTTCTTACTCAGAGACCTCTGCTTTTTGTTTTTTTCAATCTTTAGACTCCCAAACAACTAGCACAATGATCTAGTCGTATAAGATATTTTTCCTTCTCAAGCTGCAATATCATTTTCATTACTGCATATCATTGTAAAAAAAACAACTTAAAATTGTATATTGTCCTTCTGGATAATTCATTTCAGGTACTTTTCCAAACTTCTTGGATATCTGTGTCTTTTAAAACATAGGCATCCTTCAAAACTACCTCATGTTTTTTTTTTTTAACTTTTCTTTTTATAACATAGTCTTTTGGTATGCATACATCATTCACCATTGTTTTATTGAAATCTCTGCTCCTTTATCATATCAAATAGACTGCCCATTACCATGCCATCTGCAATAGCTTCTGGACCCCCCTCATTTACTTGTCCTTACTATGATTTATTTTTATTTGTAGTGTTTATCCTCACTTGAACTTTATATTTATTTATCTGTCTCCCTATGCCTATATTCCAAAGCAAAAGCTCAAAACAATAGGAATTTGATGTGTTTGATTTACTATTGCATTCCTAACACCCAGGGTGCTATGGTAGGTGCTAAACAACAGGAGTGATGGATGAGTGATTGAGTTAATAAACACCTCTGCACCTGTTTCTTTATACACTGGTGAAGGTACCATGTTATTTAAGTCACAGAATATTTTCAGAGTTAAAATATATGAAAATGTTTGATTATGTGCTTTTATACCTATCAAATTTCACACATACGTACAGACACCCCTCTACTGCTACTGATTTAATGATTTAATAGTGTGTAAAATGGGGTGTTTTTTTGACTATTTGCTCTCAAGATAATTTATTAGCATAACATTAAATCTGTAAGTCAAATGGATACTAGACTCACTAATGTTGACTTGGATATATGTAGTCAGAATATTTTTAAAAACTTCATACAATATTTTTCATTTTAACATCTGCATGGGGTATACTTCTGTGTTGGGTTTTAATTGTTTTAAGTTTGTGGGTTTTTTAAATAATAAAATAGGGTGTTTTAATCATGCAAATGTCTATTTCTTATTTCTCTTAATTTTCTAACTTACCATTGTTTATACTTTGTTTTCCCAACTCTTTGAATGTCAGAGATATGTCTTTTTAATTGTTTTAAAAAACATTTTTTTGGTATCATTTACCAGGAATTGATACCTAATGGGCAATGAACATTTGAGCTTCCTTTAACAGATACAAAGAACTAGACCATTGATTGATACATTCAAGCCTAGTGTCAAAACTGGTAACAGGAAAAAAAAAAATAAAAACCAGAAATGAGTGAAAAGCTAGTTTGCTGTAGTCTGTCACATTTCTTTTGGCTTCGACACATCCAAAGAGAGGACACACATTAAGAGAGGCGCTTTATGGCCCCGGCTAGAGGAACTGCAGGAGAGCAGAAATCACTGATCAGGTACAACCATCCTCACCTACCAGTGCCATCACTGGGGCGTGTCTGAAGAACGTCACTGGACAGACAGAGTGCAGGAAGGCATGACCCCAGGAGAGTGGGCAGACTGCCAGGAGCTGCCCTTCCAGGAGAATGCAAAGAAGACCAGAGGGATGAATTCAAAGAGGGTCTTTTTGGATTGACCCCATGGGATAGTTGTAAGACATTTAAAACTGGGAGAGTTGTGGGCTTTTGGGTTACTTCAATTTGCCAATGTTGCATGATGTTTGTCATTGACTTTTCCTTTGAAAACTGATTTTCCTTTTTTCGGTTGCCATGTGCCTATAATCTCTCCTTGGTTTATGTTGATTTAACTGTACAAAAAAGAGGTTTCCCTTGTGTTTGTTTTTTAACGTCTATATAAAAAAGAAAACTGTATTGTATAATTTATTATTTAATACAAAGATGAGAAGTAGACACTATTCACAGGAAAAGACTAATAAATTAATCAGAAAGCCATTGTATCACCCATGATCAAACCTATGGGATCTGAGTTACTGAGAGATAAGAGATAAGTATAGGAAAACATTCTGCTCCATTTGAGTTGCAAAGAATAGTCTGCGCTGCACATTTTTCTGCATATTCTAAAGTAGCTACTTGTGAATGTTAGGTTTGGAAGGTATTATTCATTTTAAACTAGAGGTCTTTATATCCGATTTTGGTCTTCATTAGCATGTTGGTTAGAGGACAGTGAAACATTTCGTTTTCCATAGAACAATATTATGATCATTGAATTCACTCACTAGGATAACACAGCTACTTAAGTCAGTGGGAGACAATTGTTTAAATAAATGATGGTGTAAGCTTTAATTGCTTGTCCTTGTCTGTTCCTTATTGGGACCTCAGTAGCAAAGACAGAATACTCTGTCATTCACAGAGGTAAATGATACATGTAAATTACCATGTCACACCCATGGTCTTGGAAAAATATCTTATCAGTTGATATTATAGATACATTGGAGACTTGGTAAAAGGTGGAGTGACTGTTCCCAGTCTCCTAATGCTTTCTGGAAAAACAGATGATGCTTATAATGGTATTAGAGGGTCTATCCTTCACATGTAAAAACAATCTAAATCATATAAAATCCAGAGGTGAACTTTGAAACACTATGGAGTTCTTGAATTCTAGTTTTTGGCTATGAAAGCATGTTTTTCTTTTGAATAAATCATTTTTCTGTTAGAGCTTATTATGGTTAGACACAGTGTAATGTTTTTCATCTTTTTAACTGTGGTTTTCAACATTGATTTTTAAATTAGCTCATCATAATTGTAAAAGATTTGGTACACTAACTCTAATCTTTTCATTATCCACTTAGACAAAAATCTCCAAGTATCTGTGGTAAAATCTATGCTCAGTGATTCTGATGTGATGTGACTATTTCTTTTCCAATTTTTTTGCCATATTGGATCATGATTCTCTCATACTACAATGGTAGCCCTGTGTGTGATTAAAGAGAAGCAGTATACTTAGATATGTGCATGACATCACATACAACTGAACAATTACAATATATCATTTAAGCCACTTACTGTGATTTAATCTGGCTTCATTCTAAAATATAATGATACCGAAGAAAAGAAAATGAAAACTACTGTTTGCCAAAGTTGTTATTAATATTTGACTATCTGACACCTTGAAGTTCACAAAACCCTTTATGTATGCATACGTGTTATATGTGTTTATCTGAAACCTTGATTGTTCCTCATGAGAATCACATAAGAAAACAGCAGTAAGATGGATTATGAAGAGATTAAGATTTAGATCTGTTAAATGTCTTATCTAAGATTGAACAATAACCTGACAGTTGTACTGTGGTTCAAATATATGTCACCGCATTCCATATGGCTGGGGACCGAGATAACAGGCAAACTGCCCAGTAAATCATATCCCAGTGGGCAACCTAAGCAGTTCCTGAGGATGTAATGTGGACATTAGGGAAACTTAGGGGAGATAGAATGCTTGGGTGGGTTGATGGAGCACAAAGTCGAGGCATGGCCATAGAAAAATATTGGATTTTTATTCCCTTAGGCTCAGGCATTCAAGAAGGCTGGGTACTGGGATCAGGGAAGGTGAAATAGTATGCCAGCAAACCAAGCTTAGTGTTTTTATCATCTACCAGCAGACCACGTGTGACAGGTTAGACACAGGAAAGAAAGCTGAGCATAAAAAAACCAAGTATCCAGCCATAGGAACTAAAGGTTAGGTCTCTGGAACCAAATAGGCTGCTTTATACTTTAGATTTCACTAAATTTTAACAGCATGATCTTGAGCAAGTTATGTAGCCTTCTGGGCCTCAGTTTTCTCAAGTGTACACTGCTAATAATTCTGTCCCTATGTAGGGTTGTAGGATGACTGAGAAAATATATAAAAATTGGTCATGAGATACTCATAACAAAATTAAACTATTATTATTTCTCAACTCAGCAGAGGGAGGTTTACAGGTCTAACCTGCAAAGTGCGTAAGGTGCTGGCTGAATGTAGGGCGATGAGATTGGAACCCCTGTTTCTCTGCTGCTAAAGATGGTTTGGCCTGATCCAGCCCTTCATGCATTGGAAAACTATGGTAGAGTTCTTCAAGTTTTGAAGAGTTTTGTGAGATGGCTGAATTTTGGTAAATATGATACTTGCTTTAAGCCAATGTTACAAAGGTAGTACAAAGGTCTTTGCCTAATACAGTGGCACCTGAAGTCAATATGTCTCTAATGACTCTTCAAAGAACTGCTCCTAAGGGTCTTCAGTGTGGCTCCTCTTATGGAACATCCAACATGGTCCATATGAGCAGAAGCCAAAGCTGACACAGGATCTCTTTATGTGTGTCCTAAAACGTTCCTGATGTTACTTCTCTTTTGCTGTAGATTAGCTTTGAGGTCATGGTCAGATGAGTCTGAGTGCATAGCAGGAGAATATTAACATTTTTTAGGAGAGGGTATTAATATGATAATGACAATGTTTAGGAGACTTAAGGTAGTGGCAGAAGGTAAAAATGAGGCCAAGTAGAGAATGAAGAGCATAGCAAGACATTCAGGGTCTGTTAGTTATTTAATTAGTTCTATTTTGTCAACATCTTATTCTACCTGAACAAAATATCGAAGGATATATTAGAAAACACATGTCATGAAAACTTTGCACAGTGGAAATATTATCCATTCATCTCCTTTAGTTCCAGGACAATGAATGATTCGCCTGGTAGCCATCTTACATGGTAAATTAGTTAACAAAATTTGATGTAAATCCATACTTAAAACCAAAGATCATTAACTTCCTTACAAATACATGGTAACAAGGATCAATGGATAATAAACACCTTTGCCTTCATTTTAATTGATATACACTTTATTTTTCTTTTAAAAATGGCAATCAGATTATAAATTGAGGTATAACTTCAGAAGCACTTGATAGAAATTTATTGAATATGTTCAGCAACAGAAATTAAGAGAGGGATAAAGAAAGCCATTCAGCCTTCGGTGTGTTACACATGCCATGCACTTGTGTTTGTGCAGCAGGTGTATGGCTTTTTATGTGTATGACTATGTGTTTAGGTTCGTAGGTATGGTTTTAGGCAGAGTTTTACCCATACTATGGGTAACTGCCAGATGTCCATTTTAATATTAGCCTTCAAATAAATGGAGAGTGGTTTGAATGAACTCCCACTAATGACAGCTTATAATTATGGCCACAGCTGACAGCTGTCACTGAATGTGGTGCAAAAAGGTCCTCAAGAGGACAATGCTCTTTACACCATGTGTCTTGAGTTGAGCAGAGTTCACACACGCCTTGCCCTTCCTTATGTCTGTAGAGAGGCTGCATAATTAAAGACACTTAGACAAAGAATAACTCTTAGAAGTCACAGGCCACACCACAGAAAGGCTCATCAGAAGTAGTGTGGCTGACCTCCACTGCTGCTGTTTTCTCTCCTTCAATATTACCAATTGCGACATGTGAAACAACCACAATTTGATACTATTCACAGGAAAGAACTATCACTGGAATATGTAAAATCTATTTAAAAAATGAATTTAAAAACTACTTTTGGCTGACTGATGTAATTAGTTTTCTCAGGCTTTTCCAGGTCCCACTCAGGGAGGATAAAATATAAACTAATAAAAGTTAACGCTGACTGGCTTTATGATGACATATGGTGAGTCATTTTCATTGTTTTTTTTTAATAGGATGTTTGTATAGTATATATGAAAATAAAATAAATCTGTTCCAAAAATTGGCATTGGATTAGAAATTCAAGTTAAAGTAGTTTAAATCCTTAGAGTATGGTAATGCCTTCAAAGTATAAAAGCCGATATTTAGGATTCTCTGTAGTCCGTTGTATTCTTTGTGATTCACATGCTCTATGTGTAGATGCTTTCATAATGCTACATAGCCCCCATTAGATTGCAATGCCATGGAAAGCTCCAAAAAAAAATCTAAGATATCGGGAAGTGAGGCTGGGAATACAATTAAGGGTAGGATTGATGAACTGAGAATACTGAAGTAGGCTGGATACACAAGAGATGGTGTTTTCGAGACCGAGCATTTAAAATGGAACTTTGAGTTCATGAAATCATTGCAGACATCATGTTCCATGTGGGAGACTGAAGTTTGCTCCTGGGAAATACCAGTGCCTGGTGGCTTGTGTAAGTGCCCATGTCTGTGTCCAAGATATTCTTCCTGTTTCAATTCTCCTTTCTCTTCTTCACCTGCTGCTGTCTCCTCATCCTTCCAGGCCAAGCTAAAGAGTCCTGACTCTCTCTCCAATGCCAATACAGATTAAATCTTTCCTTTCCACATATCACATGGCAATTTCTTCAAGTGTCAATCACAATATTCACATTAAGGAGTCCCATTCTGTCGGGTTGCCTGTGTTCATCTCTACTAACAGAGGATAAGTCACTTCATACCAAGGCTATATGAGAGGACACTCTAATATTAATTTGTGGCTTTGTGTTTGCACTTTTGGATTTTGATATATCAGGTATTCTTAAAGCAGACATGACATTTCTATGACAAAAATATAATAGGTACTAGGAATATATAGATAGATTTTCTAAATGGATTAGATTTTATTTTCTGTAAGCTCAAGTGGACTAAGGAAGATTATACATTTAGGTAGATCAAGTTCATAAGTATTTCATATAAGTTTTAATTAAATAGTTTTATTTTTCTTTTAGCATGGAATATAGTCAGTCAATGTCTGATTTAGTTTTATCTTAATCATGTCAGTAACAATGATTATTTATTTGTAGAACAATAGTGAAAATTCAAAAATGTGAATTTTAAATAATAATTCATTCTTAACATAATCATGTTTATTTTCCAACTAGCAAATAATACCGGCAATTTCATTTATATTTCAAAGTGCTTAAGATGTCATAAAGAAAAGAAATATAAACTAACTAGATAAAGAAAAACAGTCCAACACTGTGTTCGGTGTTGTTTCAATCAATATTTAAAGCATTAGAGCTGGTTTTTGGGTTTCTTATAGTGAAATTTTCCTATATGTTTTCAAATAAGTGGGAAAATAATTTGTACAAGTTTCAAGGAATGATTTTATAAGACAATAAAAATTTAGAAATGAAGTTCCTCATCAGTTAGGATTAGATTCATCTGCATATAGCAGAAGATACCAAATAGGGTTTATTGAAAAATAAGCAATTAACATCTCTTACCATGATTTTTTTTTCAAATTTTCTATTTTTCTGTTCTTATGGCTAACGTTGATTCTTGGTCCAAGATAACTGCAGTAGCTCCTGTAGTATCACATTACATCTACTAAGTGGTAGGAAGGTGGAAGGAGCAGGAGGGTGACTACAGGGCCTCTCCCTCCAACATAGCTAGTTTGCTTTAAATAGTCTTTTCTGAACTCTTACACAATATCTTTCTTTTTTGCAGCAATGGGGACTGAATCCAGGTTTTTCTGCATGCTAGGCAAGCACTCTACCACTAAACTGTATCCTCAGCTCAACACTTCTATTTTTATATACTTGGTCAGAACCAGTCATGGCCAAATAGCAGTAGATAGAATGGGTTACTTTAGTCCCAGATGAAGTTAGTCTTCCTTTTACTGAGAAACAGTCATGAGTGGTAACCAACAGTCTCTACCACTAAGTACTATCTTCATGGACAATAAAATTACTTCCATTTTCATGAGAGAATTTAGTTTGACCAAATATGAGCAGTAAAATATTTCTTTTCTTTTCTGTATGATCTGCCATGATAACTATTTAACCCTCAGAAAAATAATATAGAATAGGATGTACTGAAATCAGGTATTAGTAATGAATATGAGTATATGCAATATTAATGATTTAATCATTGATAATTTATGTACATTTGTGTACAATGCATAGAAACACATAATTTTCATTCTAAGGATCAAAGTTTTAAAATCAACCAGGATATGTAGGAAATTAGAAAAAAAAAAGTCTTCTCTCCCTTGTTACATATGGGGATTAGTAACAAGACCACTGTTGCAGATACCAAATCGGCAGGTTCTCAGGTGCTATGCTATGCTATTTAAATTATTATTAGACTGTATTGTTTAGTGAATAATAGGAAAAGGAATAAAAGATTCATAAAGACATAATTTTTTAAGTAATTTTGTTTTATTGATGATTGAAATCCCTGACACAGAATTCATGTATATGGGAGGGCTGACTGTGTATAAGAAGATCCTTTAAGTAATTAGCATTGACAAGAGAAAATCAAGAGGTGGCTTTCATTCATTTTAAGGACTTTCTTGTGGAATAGAAATTTATATATATGGCTCTGGAACCAACTTCTGGTAGAAGTTGTATTCATTAATTAATTCATTTGCACACTCATTCTCTTAACAAGTACCTATTATGTGTCTGGTAGTGTTTTGTGTTCTGTAGATGTAGTGGTGGACATGATAGACATGTTCTCAGCATGCATGCCACTGTGTTCTAGTGAAAGGAGGTAGACACCAAACAAGCAAACTGAGAATTGCAGATAATGCTTCAATGAAAATGAGGTAGGTCTATGGGAGATAGTCCCTCGTGTTGGGAACGATGAGCCTCTGACATGTGGTTTTCCGGAAGTCTTCTCTGACTCATGGGCTGAGTCTGAATAGGCCTGAATGTGTCCGCTTTACCTCTAAAGCACTCTCATATCTGCCAATTTATCTTCATATTCCCCTCCACACCCTATTCCATGTCACCATCATAGGCCTCAAGGGTGAGAGCAGTAGTCAAAATGATCATTTTAAAAAATATCCAGATTGTGTCACTTCCCTACTTAAGATGTACAAATGACTTCATGTTAGCATTAGAATAAATTCCAAATAATTTATCAAAACTTAAAGGACTACTTATGACACATTTCTGCAGAATATTCTGCCTTTATCTCAATAATGAAATCCATTATTCTAATTATTCTTGGGCTACAGGAACCTTCTTTATATATTTAGTATAGTAAGCTTATACTTACCTCAATGCATTTATATTTTCTGTTGCCTCTACCTGGAATGGAATGGGGGCTGTTTGGTGTACCAGGGGTCGTATTTTCAAAGCTCTCTGATCCACATCTTCAGGCTCTCTTTTACTAATCACTCTAGACCAAGTTGTCACCTGGACACTCTGTCATACACCCTTATTTATCACTTTTATAACATACATCAGTACCCGAAACTACCCATGAATTTCATTTGTGAATGTTTGTCTCCCTCCTACATTAGCATATAAATCCCCTGTGGGGAAGAAATATAAATGACTTGGAAAAATAGCTTCCCTACTTCCTAGAATATTGCTTGCATATAGTAGGCATTCAAGAAATATTTTTGAAGGATTAAATGATGTTTCTTCTAAGTTTCTAGGATACCACTTAAGAAATGTAATGGAGGTGCAAAACACATTGCATTAAAGGTTGATTTCTTCTGTCATCTGTAACTTTAAAGATATTGTCTTGGGCTTTGTAAAATTTTACTTTCTGAGTCTTAATGGAATATGAAATATTTTCTTTTTATTGGTACTGTTTGAATTCTGTCACTATTTAATAGAATATAAGCCCACTTTGACAGGATATATCATCTGTTTGTGTTACTGGTTTATCTCCAAGGTCCAAAACAATGCCTGGCATATGGAGTTGCATGATTATTACTTGTTGAGTAAATTAAATAGTTTATGAATATGCAAAACTGCTAGTATGAAATTATGTACTAGTCCAAAATTGGAAGGATCCATAATAACATTTCCTAAGGCTTTGCTTTTTGTTGAATCTAGATAGATGCTCTAAGTGCCTTTAACACCTTACCTTCCTCTTCTGTCAAGTGTCTTCATCTCCTTAATGCAATCTCTGACTGTTGAAACTCTTGCATGAAAATATATTTCTGTAATAACACTTGAGCACTCTCAAGTTCAATTCTGAAGCTGACAATTGCTTTAAAAAAAAAGTCATGTTTGAGTGGCCAAGCGATATCTGGTCAGAAGGTATGTCTGCTTCATACTTACCTTTCAATACTAACTATCCATGGATGGTGGGGATTATTTGCATTGAGTTTTTATTTTTTGATAGTATACTGTATCCTCCTTTTCAATATTCAAGGGCATACTTGAGCTAGCTCTTATCAGCTTACAAGAGCCAATTGAACACATTTCTTCCCATGTCTACATCTCTGATCTCACATTGTCCTGAAAGTAGCCATCATGGAAGAATAAAAACCATAAAATATCCAAATGCAAAAAACAACTTTTTTGGTCTCATTTGCAAGTTTACAGTATATATATATATATATATATATATATATAAATATATAAATATCTCCAAGAAGGTGCTGGGCTTTATCAGAGCTGTTTTTACTCTCAATTTCTCTGAAGAATCCTTTGGGTGCAGCATAAGGTAAGGAAAGTTCTAAAGAATTAGAATTTGATTCCATCAACTTTCTCCTTGTGGGGAAAAGCTGGCTTCTGTGAACCTCATTTATAAAATGCACTTTTTAAAAGGAATCAGAAGGAAGTAGTTTCTTAGCACAGAACCTGACTCATACAAGCCCTTGAATGATAATATCAGTGTGATAGTGAGAGGTGGAATAAAACTGAATGCTCACGAGTTCTTCTATTAAGGCAGAGCAACATGTGCTTAACTACTATGAAGCAAACCTTCATAGCCCCAATTGGTTGTATTTATTCTGGCTCATTTCTAAATCATGTGTGATTCAGAGGAAGCTGGTTCCCATCTATAACACAGCATCATCCAATAATGCCGAACAAGGGTAAATGTAGTTAGAAGCAGCGAGAACATCAAACACTCTAATGTAATTATCTCAAACTGAGTTTATGCAGACAGAAGGTAAAATAATATCTCCAATGTGGTTATATACTTTAATGTTATGTCTCATCTGAAAAGATAAATTATCTGAGAAAAGTTGGAACTTAAGTAGCTTGGAGCATTAAGCCACACTGAATTGAGGTAGCACTCAATCTGAGAAGGCATTAATGACACAGCTGGATTCTGACATGAGCCCATGTTATTTTTTAAAAGAGGATAGAAAAGAAGTAAGAAGATACGTGTGTTTAAAGATGATATTAGGTTTTATTTGTAGTACAAGGAGATTGATCAAGTAAACTGTGGATGTTTCTGGTTAACTGTGTAAAGCACGGATATTTCATTTATGAACTGAAAATAATGTAATACATAAGAGAGAAGTTCCTTCTGTGGTTGCAATGTAATAGGTATTACATATCTACCAAAGTATTAAAGTATTTAACACCATCAATACAAAAGTAGACGAAATACTCACTCTTCCTGCTTTTTACTTAAAGTTTCTTTTGTTAAAATTGTAAAATGATGGCTTTGTTCTTGATATTAGAATGTAATAGAGTAAAATTACATCTAAAGGTATGTATTTACTTACATGGGTCTATACTTTTATATTCTTAGATTAAAATGACCATTCTAGAAAAAGATTTCTTTTGGATTATATTTTCACTGCTGATGTTTATCAAAGTTGTACAACATACCTCAGAAGATTTTGTTTTTATAAACAGTAAAAAGGATTTTATAAAGCGCTTGTTAAAAGCAGCAATCAAAAATTTTTAAAGGAACATTTCTACTCACCAAATATTGAGTTGACATTCCTAAAAAAAAAAAAAATCACAAACATCGTTTTCTTTGAGCCTAATTCTTTGAGTCAATCAAGATTGAGTGTCTACTTGAGCACCACAAACATGAATAAGACACATTCTTTACCTTTTAATGGTCTAACATACAATGATGGACGTATAAAATATTTACATAGACAACCAATTTGTAAGACAATGAGATGAGGAGAGTTGAAGGGTATGAAGTGTCATGGGAATTTCGAGAGCAAAGCAATTTCTTTCTTGCCAAGGAAACCCATAGTGGCATTTTAACTGGGTCTTTTAAGATGGGGAATATTCTATTGGTTTCTAAGAACTGAAGAAATTTTATTAAGGAAAGGAAGAAAAGTAAGGTGAATAGGAAAAAAATCTGGTAAGATTGTATTATAGTCATTTATCTTGACTGAAGTACAGGGAGTAACTTTCAGAATAGTAGTGTGTGGCTAGATAATTGGGAGCTCTGAAAATTATTAGTGGGTAATAAGAAGTCTTGGAAAGGTTTGGGCCTTGGATGTACCATGAGAGGTCTGACAAAAGTTTTGTACTGCTCATAGATAGGCATGAGTGAGACACACTAGAATCTGCTTGTGGCAAAATTTATTTAGGGCTTTTGTTAAAAGCCTTACAGATAGAAATAATGAAAGATAGAAAAGAAAGAGATGATACTAAAGGCACTACAGAGAGAGAATGGAAAAAAATTAAAGTAGCCATGCAGATCAAGGAAGTTGTCAGTGTGTAGCTGAGACCAATTGCATTGATGCTAAGATAGCATTCTGGATGACTATGGGCATGGTGTTGCAAAGCAAATCTCAAATGCGTACAACAGATATAATAAAGCATAGCATAGGTGGTTGTGAAATTAAATGAGATAATGTACACAAAATGGATTTGCTAATTAAAATACTTTAAATGAGTCATATTGTTGGTTTTATTAAGAATTAGCATAATAACATGGCAAGAAAATAATGCTGTTTAGTCAACAGAGCTAAACAAATTTTTTTAAAAAGAATATATTTTGGGGAAATTAATGATTTTAATTTTAGGAAGATCAAGATTAAGATATTTCATTATTTAGGGTCCCCAAAGGAAAAAAAAATGTAGGGTAGTTCACACAGAATTGGTTTTCAAAATGACAGAGCATAAACTAGTAGTAAGGGTTTGAGAAAGGGTACTTCAGAAACCCTGAGTACATAGCAGCTCAACAGACTCCACCTCTGAGCTTGAATGGGGGAGGCAGTTAGAGATGGAAGGAGAGAGAATTTCTTTCAAGGTAAGAGCCTTGAAAGAAGTCAAAGACTACACTCAGCCCAAGGCAACATCACAAGACCTGAACCACAACAGAAGATTGAATGTCACTCCTTTCCCTTCCTTCAGTATCCAGCTGAGATTCTCTATTGGCTGAAGAGAAAGGAAGTCAAACAGCAGGAGAACCAATTGATGTAATCCATATATGTTGGCCTTCTGTGACAGGAGGGAGAATAATCCTGGAGAGCAAGGAGAGATCTAATAGGCATAAAGAATTACTAGTCTTTACATGGAGTTTCAGAATTAGTTAAGCGCTCTGGTGGTACTGACAAGTACTCAGAATGTATTCACTAATTAATACCCCAGGCAAACTCAAAGATCAATGGAAGCATCTTTGAAGAACCTTCAGATCATGACAGGTAATCTGCATTTAATAAAGTTTTTATATACTCACATTAAAGTACTTTGAAACTAGTTTCTTATCTACTTGGCCTGAAAAAGAAACAACTTGTGCTGGACAAATGGAAAAGAAACTATACTTCAGGGTACTTCCTAAGGAAAAGAATATATTGGTAAAACAGCTGTGAAAGCAGACCCCCAAAAATTCCCTACTTAATTAGGATGTACACACTTTCCTTCTGTACATCAAACAATAATAAGATTTTTCTTAATGTAGAAGCCAGGGTAATTCAAATCCATGAAGTTGCCTGTAAGCACATCTAAACCTAAAAAACATAAATCCCTTCAGGTTTTGGTTGGCAATGGTTTTGTTTCCATACATCTGTTCATCTAGACACACACACTTGAAAAATAAAAAGGAGGGTTATTTTAGATTGTCATATGTCTTTCAATATTTGAAAATATTGTAATAAGCATGTGTGAGCTTAAATATCATGACATCTAGGTTCCATATTAAGAAATAAAATACAGTGGCTCAGGCAGATTTTTTTTTATATACCATCAGCCCTAGTCTAGATTTCCCCATTAGATCTCTTCGTAGATTTCTGAATATTAGCATACATATAAATTTCAGCAGTAACACAGCTGGGTCCATTGGAATCTAGGCATTTGGAACACATTATTTTGTTTATTTTAGCTCTGTCCTTGTTTTCTTTATGCATTTGTTTCTTAGTTTATGTTGTATCTAGCTCTATTCCAAGGATTTTCATTGCCTTGCTAATTTCAAAAATGCATATAACATCTAGAAAGAAGGGAATATTTTATATAGATTTCTCTGAATGCCACTATTAAGTTGATTCAAAATAATATCTTACTTTTTCTAAGGTGCCACAAATTCCATATCCATTATTAAAATATTCTTGAAGAAGACTTCATTTATTTTTAGAAGGTTTTGATTTAGAATATGAGTAGATGCAGATATATAATTCCTAGCACATGAGGGATACTATCTGTGGGTGTACCATTAAAAACCAATCTTGACACAATAGTTTCTGGAGTGATGGTTCAAATTCTATTATCTTCTACTAAACAAAACAAAAATGGTATTGAATGTTGAATGTACATGCATGTACAACTATAAAAATTATTATGTATAGCACATTATATATTATCTCAAATAGTCATAAGATCTCCTTGGAACAGACATATTTTCATAAAAAGAAAAACAAAAATCAAGTAGGTTAATTTACAAAGTCAATTCTCTAAATGTTACAGATATTTTTAAATCTAGAAGATCAACAGGGATTATCCAGACTTCACAATATTTGAGAGTCCTTGGACTTTCTGCAGCTGTGGAGAAAATGTACTTTCATCATTTAATTTTTAGCATTACTTTTATCTTTTTTACTTGTAATTCTCAAGGTAGTAATTTACTCTGCACTTTTCAAATGTAACATGTTTCTCACTTTGACCTATTGATTGTTCATTGACAAGGAAAAGATGTCATAATAAAACATTTGCCTAGCTCAATATGAATCTGTGCCAGTGAAAACCAATCCTTGAATCAATAGTTCCTGGAGTGATGATTTATATTCTATTATCTTCTTCTAAACAAAACAAAAATGATATCCCTCTGTAGACTTTTCCTTCATCTTTTTGAAAATACAAAATCAAGTTTGATTTGTTTGATCCTTTCTTTTGCATTCTAATTTTTAAAAATTATACTAGAAGGAGATAGTTTCTGAGTATCCTTAAGATATTAGAAACTCATAAAAGTAAGTGAGCTTGCTTAATTACTGTTATGAATTATCCTGTTTTAGTCAGCTGTTGTCTCAGTGTGACCAAAACACCAGACAAGAATAACTTAAAGGAGAAAAAAAAGGTTAATTTGGCTCATAGTTTCAGAGGTTCAATCTATGGTTAGCTCACTCCATAGCTCTGGGCCCAAGGTGAGGCAAAATATCATGGTGGAGGAAAACAGCTCAGTACATGGCAACAGAAAGCAGAGAGATAAAGAGAGAGAGAGCACTCCACTCGCCAGAGACACAGTAAAAACTCAAAGGCAAGCCCCTAGTGACCTACTTCTTCCAGGTACACCCTACCTGTCTACAAGCTGCCACCTAATTAATTCATATAAGTGGATCAATCCACTGATGAGTTTAAGAATCTCACAATCCAATCATTTCAATTGAACATTCTTGCTTTGTGGCACACATGAACTTTGGGGGCACATCTCATATCCATAACAATTCCTTACTCCATCCAGTTCTAGAGGCTGGCAATCACCATTCCATTCTTGATTCTATAAATTAGACTCTTTTAGATACTTCATATAAGTGGAATCAGGCATTAGCCGTCTTTCTGTGGCTAACTTATTTCACCAACAAAATAAAGCTTAAAAAGAACTTCTAAGAAATTGCTCATTTGGGTCTAGATATTTAACTTCAGGGAAGTCCTTGAAAAGAATTAAACCTGTGATACTTAAAGCATGATGATATAACAGAAAAATGATATTTGGAAATTTGGGATATTTTCACTTATATTAATATATGCAATTGCTACTAGGTGCAAGAGTCCACATAAATTTCTGCACCTTACATATATTCATAACATTTAAATGAGCTAATTAAATTCTTTATTAACATATTAAATTTTATAAATTAATAGGTTTCACTGTGACAAATCCATACATGCATATATTATGAACTGAACATGGGAAAATTTGTAATACAAATATTTTTCTGACAAGTCATTGTCATTTGAGTTGTAGAGCTCATAAACTAAACTTTCTATTTAATAGTAATAAAACCAAATTATTTAGAAATAATGCAAGTTTCTTAAAGGTAAAATAAAAGATAATTTTTAGATTTTTTTAAATTTCCAAAATTTATTATAATAACATTGTTGACTCATTAGTTGCTCAATAGTAAATAATTAATTAAAATATCAAAGGCATTATAATATAAAAGAAAAAAAACAGTGGGAAACTAGTTAATTTCTAATACCTAAATGCTTAGGTTATTTTTCATAATAACATTTGGTGAGAAGATAAAATTTCATTTATAAAAAGATTTAAAAGCAAATTCACTTAAAATATAGAGCTATATCTCTCAAAGTACCAGAAAATGCTAATTCCAGTGTTGGTTAAGTCAAATCGTAAGGCATTTTCTAATGTGTGCAGAAATATATCCTAAAACCTGGTGAAAGATCTAATTCTTCTGGATAAAAATCACAACTACAGTACTTGCTATATTACTATTATTTGCTATAGCCTTTGTGATACTTTAACAAAATTGGGAAATTCCAGTGATTCAAATTATTAAAAAGTATGTTTATCTTCTTGTTAATGCATTAATATCATAGAACATAAAAGTAGAGAATCCAAAACGTTTTTCTCACAGAGCTGATACAAAGATAAAACACTTTCTGGATTTATTTTTACAATATAGCTCCAAATATATTAGATTTGTTAATAGTTAGAATTAATATTGTGGATTTTTTCTTAAATCTCATTAATTATAATTGGTAAATCCTGAAACAGACTTTATACTATGCCCATACATACATAAATGTAAACACATATACTACATAAAATCAGTTTTGTGGCTTCCTGGTAACTAAAACTGAGATTCTATTTTTTGCCAATCAAATTGGTAAGAATTTGTCTTGTGAGAGAAGTGAAATTTACATGTTCATTTACCATTCAAGGGAATGCTAGACTGCAATTCTGCCTAAAGCTATTTCAGAAGTCATGAGCTTACAGAACATTCTTTGGATACATAGACTTATGCCATTTCTATCTGAAATGGAATCAATTTGCTTCCAAGCTCCCATTTCTGCGGTTAGGAGGGACCATTTACATTTGTCACTTCAAGTTTCCTCATTCACTTTTCGTTTATAAGTTATTTCATTTGGAGTAAACATTTAATCATATATATTCAGCTTTATTTTGCCTTCTCTTTTCCATTATTTATGTCTGGGTGGCATCCAAGGATAAGTAGAAGCTTATAAAATATTTTGAAAATCAAAATGCATGGAATAGAATGAGAAAGAGACTAAATTTTGTCTCCTGCCATCCCTTTATAATGTATTTTGTGGAGAAAGTTTCTTCCCTACTCCTGATTGAGACTCCCGTAGTCTCTAATACTTTTCTGCCCACTCTTGATTAATAGAACCCTTTGGTGGCATTAAGTAAAAAATTAGGTTCAAATTTATACATAGCATCGCCTGTCCTTCCTTGTCCCCCATTCCTGGTATATAGTTTGACTCCTGTTTCTCATAATAGTAACCATTATGTTATTATGTTATTATGTCATAATACTAACCATTATGTGACTGATCCAGAATTAGGGAAAGGCATCTGGGAGGGAAGAAGAGAGAATCCTTCTTCACAAGGAGGATCTTGTGATCACATCAGTCTTCATCAGTTGGGGACCTTGGAGCTTTCTTGACTTGAGCAAAGCCCTCTTCACTGGCTTGCTGCTTCCCTGCTTTGGTTATACTACAGACCACAAATTCACAGTTGGCCTCTGGCGGTTCAGTTTTCTATCACCCTGTTAAGTGGCCCATTTGGCTAAAGTCCAAGGCAATCCTCATGCTGGCTTTCACATGTATGGGATTCAAATCTCATCCATGGGAAATAGTCATGCAATCCTTGACTCAAAAAGCTCTGGAAAAATAGGCTAAGCCTGTTGCTATAGCAACTTCTCTATAGTCTGCAACCAGAGCAACTCAACTGCTCATTCCTCTCCCCCTAGGTTTCCACATATAAGCCAATTCTCTCTCTTCACTGAGGCTGGGATTCATGTCAAATTCTTTGGAACATCCAGTCAAAGTCCAACTGAAATTAGATGTAAGCGCTTATCTCTCTTCTACTTTGCACATGGAGAAGGTGCTAAAAATATAACAGCTCTCCAGAAACTCTTAGAGGGACTCTCAAATCTCCAATGTAATGAATTTCGTTACTTCTATGCCCCTTCTTTGAAACTTTGCAATATGGTTTATCTAACTCTCTTTGGAGTAAAGCATCTATTATCTTCATTCCTCAGTTGAAAACAAGACAGGAAGACTTCTATTTCAATACCCTGTTATTACATTAAGTTAACATCATGGTAGCATGGGGAGAAAACCCTGCTTTACAGAGACAACTGTACAT
Organism: Urocitellus parryii; assembly: GCF_045843805.1. Lineage (NCBI taxonomy): Eukaryota > Metazoa > Chordata > Mammalia > Rodentia > Sciuridae > Urocitellus > Urocitellus parryii. Next base: position 17,574,727 of record NC_135532.1, on the reverse strand, counting down.
GCTCATCCTAGCAAGCTATTGGGCTGTACCTTCTGCTCAGGGCTGTGCTCCCCACCTTGCAATCTGTTCTTACTTCCACTATGTCCTGCCTTAAGGCTTCTCACTCCTCTTGTCATGCCTGCAACTCCTCACTGAGATTTCAAAACCAGCACATAAGCCATAGGAAATGAATAGGGTAGATTTGGTCACTATTGTAAGCCATGATTTTATTCCTTTCTCCTCTGTCTCTTCTTACCTCTTCATAATATTCTTTTATTTTCTTGATAGAAAAACCTATTATAGTACATCCGTTTTCATTTCTATCTTATTACTTGTTTTCATTAACATAAGAATTGAGAGCCAGCCAGTTCTCTCTTGCCTTTACACGTTCTCTGCTTAAAGACATTTATATTTAGTATGAATCAAAAGTGACATGTTTAATTCTACTTCCTAAGAACGTTAATTCTGAGGACCTCAAAGTTCAGCTATTATAATAGTCAAAATAACAAAACGTATTGGGAATTATACATCATATAAATTTTCTAAAACTAATGTCATTTCTTATATAACAACAGTTGGATACCACAATGTCCATCACAACATTACATCTAGTTTTTAAGCAGTTTCAGTATGTAAAATTAAGTCATTAAATTATCTGCTTAAAATAATGTGGAAACAATTTTATGATATATTACTTAGTGAAGAGTAGATAAATAACTAGTAAACATTAGTTAGCTCTTTGTCAAAAAATTGTATTATTTTTTGCTCTTTAATTTTTGTTATTTGTCACTTTTTCTTGTATAACTTCACATGAAAATTATAAATTTAGGTAGAACCATATAATCTTATAATCTTTCCATTCACTATGTTATATAAGCAAGGCAATTAAAAGCTCACAAATGTTTTGAGAATAAGATTTTCCAATCAGTTTCTTCATTGTAATAAGAAAATTTATATATGAGTTATTGGTATTGGTTAGTCACTAGTGTAGTGATTGGATCATTGTCTCTAAAAAGGAAATGTATATTTTCACCTTAATGGGAAACAAAATCTCTGTAATGTACATTACTCATTTAAATGGAAAGAATGTAGAATTGATTCCTGCCAGCTTTAAACAATTGATTGACAGATAATATTTAATTACCACTAATTATACAAGTGAGAAGAATGATGTATAGGTCAATAGGAAAACTTTACTGTTTTCATATTTAAAAGATATTAATCCATAAAAAACTCATTGTTAAATTTTAATAAGGACTAGGACAATGAAAGCATGCTGACATTTAACTTCCATCCTTTGTAGCATCTCAATCTCCAGAATTAATGTAAAATGATTCATTAAATAAAGAGCCAAAGTAAATTACCCAGTATTCCTCTAAAAATGATTATTTGTTTCTTCAAAAAACAGAACATGGCTATTCATTTGGTTTAGCAAAGGAAATAGCATGACTTGAACATAAAACTGTATCCCATAGCTTTCTACTGGTGAATATTAATGTGTAATATATATATATATTTTTTTTTGGGGGGGGGGTATAAAATCAATGTACACAAAGTAACCTTGAGAGGATAACTAAAAGCTTTCCTGGAAGTGAAAGCCCTCCAAATATCTCTACTATAGCACCTTTCAGTGTATAAGTTGTTCAAGTATTAGTGTCTTTCTAAAACTATTTAACTTACTATTTCCTGAATAAATTTATATAGATGAACAAAACCAAACTCTAATTCAATTTAATGAAAGCATAATATGACCAATTTTAAGTAATTGGGAAGTGTGAGGAGAAAAAGTATGGGAAGAATCTTAAGTGAATTATTGCTTTGATTAAAAAGTGATTGCAAATTAAAGAAAACCAATGGTGCTTTTGAAAAATGACTTCAAAATATTTAAAGTAAACATACAAAAAGTAATTTCATTAAAATAGCAAACTTGGGGGAGAAGAAGTTAATAACAACAACAACAACAACAGAAACTAGATAACTTGTTCACTGATAAAGGAAGATAAGAGGGTGAGGCCAAGGACAGATCCTTCCTTTTGTCATCTCATATGTTATGGTATAGTAAAGCTAGGGTAACTGACCCAGATGGGAAAAATAATAATGATTTCATGGGAAATTTCTCTAAACTATTAAATGCAACTGTAAAAACTACATGGAAATATAAAATAGCATATGATCAAATATTTTATAAATAAAGGCTATAATGGTGAATCTACATCCTATACACAATTCTATGTATGCATGCAAGCATATCCTTATAAGGAGTTTGTTGAAGTATTGTAAATAGTTTGAGAGAGAATAAAAAAAAAAAATCTCTTGAGACTTTTCAGTACTTGGAGTTGGATTCTTCCTTTTCCAAAATTACCGCTTTAATGAAATATACCTAAAAAGGGGAAGGGAAAGATCAATCTGTGAGAGAAACAGAAGCCAAATTCTCTGCCCTTTTCTTTCTAGTTTTTTCGCTTCAGGTCCTTGGACAGTCATGGGGAACTTAGAGCTGCTTCATAACATCTGATTTATATTTTGTTTCTAGCATTTCACAAGTGCAATATAACTAGAACCGGAGCCAAAGTCTTATTAGTAGAGATGCTATGCAGTGAAATGTCAACACAGGGCATTTCTGTTTTACTTTTATTGCTTTAATAGATAGTACATTTTGTGACAACATGGTCTATTTGAATAATGTGACATTTGGGGGAGTTTTAAAATTGATTTCGTTCAGTTGATATTAATGTTGGGTTAAGACCTGATGTAATAAAATAAATATGTCATTTTCTATCTCTCTTTCAGAATGAAGGAGTTTGGGCCAGAGGGTCAACAAACACTAAAACAATCTTTATATTTAGTATTAATGCCATGCATTTTAGCTCACGTATTTTCAGAGCATACTTAATAGGGTCTTTTGAACCAAATGATTGTCAGATACCAATAAAATACAGCTTCGACAGTAATGAGTCATGAATTCAGACAAATGCTTCAATAGTAAAAATAAGCTGAGATTTCCTTATTATATTGCCTTACAAGTAATCTAATCTATACATCCATATCTATCTGTAGTTTTGTTCAAACACATTTCACATCATAGGTAATTTCAAGTTAAAAGACTAATATAAAATGTGCTTCCTGCAGAATTACGAGAAAAAAAACTTAAAGAATTGAGAATTATTTCCTATTATCACATTTTCATCATGTGCTTCATGAGTTTATCCTTCTGTATAAAACTGTTCTTCTTATTCCAAAATTATTCTGTGTCCTATCACTCCCATATTATTCAGCTATCGGGGGACACTATATTTTATACACGGTTATAAAATGTTAAAATATAAAAATTATTTGAATTTTTGACTGAGAGTAACTATTTTATCTTATGGAGAAGTTGGAGGTCTATCTTCCTTGTGCAGAAAGATGAAAACAATAAATACTTTTAGAGAGATAAAATGGAAGGAAAGGAAAAGCTATCCTGAGTATTGTTGAGACATTTACATTCCAAACTAGAAACATAGGTCATGTGCAGCCTAGAGGATGCACCCCCAGTTCACCAACCCACTGCTCCTTCACTGGCCGTCCTGAGCGCAAGCTCACTGCCCACTCAGCTGAGAAAGTCAACATGGACTTCAGAGAACATGTTTTCTTTCTTTCCTCCTCCCTAACACAATATTTCTTTCTATCATTTTTTCCTCTCTTGTTCTCAATTTAAGAACAAGAATGATTCTGAGTTCCAAGGACAATATTCCCTTCTTAGATCTTTTACATTTCTGTTTCCTATCTTCCATCCAGCTTGACCTACCATGAGTAGAGAGTAGAGAACTGAGCTCTGGAGTTAGGAAATACTTCAAATTCTACTGGGTTACAGTAGAATTCTACTTGCTTATGCTGCCCGTTTATACATGGGGACAACAATTTGACAGGTAGTGTTCAATTTTTCTCTTGGAGCTTAAGAATCCATTCCAACTTAAGGTCACCTGAAAAAAATTATTTTTTCCTGTATTTTAATCCAAAATTACTTGTAAAAATTTTAAAGTGATAGGCCAAAGATTTAGTTAAATGGTTAGCAACTGAATTTTTGGAAATTAAAAAGACTCCATTTATTATAGAATTTGCTGTGCCAATTGCATAAAATGTTTACTATAATAAATATACTGCAAAATTACTAAAACAGTAAATTTTAAGTGGCTTCACAAAAAAGGATGTAAAGTGATGAATTTGTGAATTTAATAATTTCACATTGTAAATGAATTTCAAAACATCACATTAGTCCCATAAATACAGTCATTTTTTATTGATTGAAAACAAAGTTAAAGCCGGGCATGGATACTGCACACCTGTAATCTCAGCAATTTGGGAGACTGAGGCAAGAGAATCACAAGTTCAAGGCTGACCTTAGCACCTTATTGAGACCCCAAGCAACTTAGCGAGACCCTGTCTCAAAAAAATATAAATGGAGGCTTAGTTTAGTGGTAAAGTGCCCCTGGATTCAATTTCTAGTACAAAAATAAATAAATAAAAATATATTTTATCTAATCCAGAGGCAAAAGCTGTTGCTGTGATATTTGAAAGTGCTGTCAACCATACATATATTTCTCCATAATGTTTAATAATTGTATAATTAACATAAATATTTTCTAAAATTCTTGAAGAAATAAAGTTACGCTTTGTATGCTAAATTCTCTTTTGTGTGCTAGTATTATTTTTAAATTGTCAACTCATCTCAGTGGAGGACAAATATACTAACAACAAGAAAAAAATAAATGTTTCTATGGAGGCATGGATATAGAATTAATTTTTAAAATTGAACCAAGGCAACAACATAGATCACGGAAGTAGGAAATATGTAGAGGTGAGCCCAGAATTTGGTATAGTCTTTTACCTCCAAGCCTTTTCTAAACTCTGATCTAGCACCACAGTAGCTGAGTGGAATAGAAGAATAATGAAAATAAAATATGGAAGCCAAGAGAGTGGGAGGCTATGTAGACCTTTACATTTTTTTGGAGGAACACAAATTAGATACAAAATTGGGGTTCATAAGTGAAATATTCTGAAAGGAAGGACTGTCTGGAAAGACCTGCTTTGCCAGCGTGCAAGATAACAGGCAAAGTTGATAGGGCTGTCACTCCTCTCACCATAATGTGTTGTATAAGAAACCAAGTCAGAGTCTCTCCAGAGAGGCTCCTTCCTGGCCTGATGCAGAGACCACACTTGCAAAGCCCACATGAGTAGACATCATAGTTGGCCTTTAAAAAATAAAATACTTGGGAATCAACCTAACAAAAGAGGTGAAAGATTTATACAATGAAAACTACAGAACCCTAAAGAGAGAAATAGAAGAAGATCTTAGAAGATGGAAAAATATACCCTGTTCATGGATAGGCAGAACTAACATCATCAAAATGGCAATATTACCAAAAGTTCTCTATAGGTTTAATGTAATGCCAATCAAAATCCCAATGGCATTTCTTGTAGAAATAGAGAAAGCAATCATGAAATTCATATGGAAAAATAAAAGACCCAGAATAGCAAAAACAACTCTAAGCAGGAAGTATGAATCAGGTGGTATAGCGATACCAGATTTCAAACTATATTACAGAGCAATAGTAACAAAAACAGCATGGTACTGGTACCAAAACAGGCGGGTGGACCAATGGTACAGAATAGAGGACACAGAGACTAATCCACAAAGTTGCAACTATCTTATATTTGATAAAGGGGCTAAAAGCATGCAATGGAGGAAGGATAGCATCTTCAACAAATGGTGCTGGGAAAACTGGAAATCCATATGCAACAAAATGAAATTGAATCCCTTTCTCTCACCATGCACAAAAGTTAATTCAAAATGGATCAAGGAGCTTGATATCAAATCAGAGACACTGCGTCTGATAGAAGAAAAAGTTGGCTCCGATCTACACGATCTCCGATCTGTGGTGTCGGGCTCCAAATTCCTTAATAGGACACCCATAGCACAAGAGTTAATAACTAGAATCAACAAATGGGACTTACTCAAACTAAAAAGTTTTTTCTCAGCAAAAGAAACAATAAGAGAGGTAAATAGGGAGCCTACATCCTGGGAACAAATCTTTACTCCTCACACTTCAGATAGAGCCCTAATATCCAGAGTATACAAAGAACTCAAAAAATTAGACAATAAGATAACAAATAACCCAATCAACAAATGGGCCAAGGACCTGAACAGACACTTCTCAGAGGAGGACATACAATCAATCAACAAGTACATGAAAAAATGCTCACCATCTCTAGTAGTCAGAGAAATGCAAATCAAAACCACCCTAAGATACCATCTCACTCCAGTAAGATTGGCAGCCACTATGAATTCAAACAACAACATGTGCTGGCAAGGATGTGGGGAAAAGAGTACTCTTGTACATTGCTGGTGGGACTGGAAATTGATGCGGCCAATTTGGAAAGCAGTATGAAGATTCCTGGGAATGCTGGGAGTGGAACCACCATTTGACACAGCTATTGCCCTTCTCAGACTATTCCCTGAAGACCTTAAAAGAGTGTACTACAGGGATACTGCCACATCGATGTTCATAGCAGCACAATTCACAATAGCTAGACTATGGAACCAACCCAGATGCCCTTCAATAGGTGAATGGATAAAAAAATGTGGCATTTATACACAATGGAGTACTACGCAGCACTGAAAAATGACAAATCATGGAATTTGCAGGGAAATGGATGGCACTAGAGCAGATTATGCTAAGTGAAGCTAGCCAATCCCTAAAGAACAAATGCCAAATATCTTCTTTGATATAATGAGAGCAACTAAGAACAGAACAGGGAGGAAGAGCAGGAGGAAAAGATTAACATTAAACAGAGACATGAGGTGGGAGGGAATGGGAGAGAAAAGGGAAATTGCATGGAAACGGAAGGAGACCCTCATTGTTATACAAAATTACATATAAGAGGTTGTTAGGGGAATGGGAAAAATAACAAGGAGAGAAATGAATTACAGTAGATGGGGTAGACAGAGAAGATGGGAGGGGAGGGGAGGGGGGATAGTAGAGGATAGGAAAGGTAGTAGAGTTACTAATATGGCATTATGTAAAAATGTGGATGTGTAACAGATGTGATTCTGCAATTTGTATTTGGGGTAAAAATGGGAGTTCATAACCCACTTGAATCTAATGTATGAAATATGATATGTCAAGAGCTTTGTAATGTTTTGAACAACCAATAAAAAAAACTGAAAAAAAAAAAGAACTGAGAGCAGACTTCAGGTTCTCCTGTGCTCAGGTAATGTGTGGCTTTTTTCTGTTTTCTCCCATGCAGATGACCATAGTCACCCATAGTCCCTGTGATTGTTATTTCTTCCTATCCACTTCTGTTTTACTCTTTGGAAGGATGCCTTTATACTCAATTTTGTTATAAGTGTTTTCATGGTTTGCTGTTGAGTTGCTACATACACACACCCCAAACACACAAGATTGTTAAACAGTTTCAATAAATTCTACGGGACTTAAATCAAGTAGAACATATCATATGAATATGGGGTACTTAAGCTAGAAATTAGTAACAAAAACTAGAAAAAACTGTGTCATCAGAAAATTAATCTACTTCTTTCTAAATATCATGTTGTCAAAGGAGAAATAATTAGCAATATTTTGAATTAAATGATAACAAAAATAAGGCACAAAATTCTGTGGTATGCAACTATGGCTGTGACAAGGGGAAAATGTCTTGCTTTACATTCATGTAGGTAAAATAAGACTGAGAGTTAACATACATATTTAGAAAAAAACATTAAAAATAACTACAAATTAAAGAAACAAGCACATAATGATAAAAGTAGAAACATAAAACAAGCACTCATAGTTTCTTTTAGGAAAGAATAAAAAAAAAACTTTATGGAAAGAAATAAAAAAGTGACACTGAGAAGAACTAGAGAGAGAAACTCAGAGGAGAAAGGCAGAATTACTAATGTCACAAACAAGAGAACATTATTTTATGAATTAAGGTATGATATATAAGAAAGTAGTATAACAGCATAATCCCATTTTTAGAAAAAAATTTGAATTTTTTGATGAAATGCACAAATTCATAGAAAAATACATTAGCAAATTTATAATAAAATCTTACACTTCGGTAGTCCAAATTCTATTATTGGGATTGAATATTTATTTAAAAACAAATCCTGAAAACTTCCCACAGGGAAGACTCCAGGTTCAATGTCTTCGATAGTCAATTTTTACTATGATTTGAGAAAAAAAAATTCTTTCACTGGATAAGAAAAAAATGAAGAGAAGAGTTCCAACTTTTCTTTTTTTCTTTCAATAAAGCCAGCATAAACTTGACAACAAAAGTTGACATCTTACATAATGGTTAAAATTCATAAGTTTCCTACTGAAATCCAGAATAAACCTACCGTTTCATTTTTTATTTTGGTGCTGGCTAGACACTTAACATATAGTTTGAAAACTCATTCACTCTGCTTTTATATTGTGTGCTTTCTTGGGTGTACATTTAATAGTTCAGTTTTAAAAATTAAAAAAGATGGCTCATACACATTTATCTTTGGATTCCCTGTACTTAGCAAAATTTTTGTCAGTAAGACTAAATTAGTAGAAAATTTATGTTTAAAAATATCCTACTAATATGCCTACTAATGTTTAGAAGAAAAACTAGTTAAATACGTGCTTAAGCTCTTTCTCTCACATTCCATTTTGGGCATACATTCAAATAACTTTAAATTTTTTATAAGTACCTGTTGTAATATAGGCTAATAGGAATAAATGATACCAAAAAAATTAGGGACTCCTGTTTACGAAATATACTTTGCTGGTAGGAAGCACATAGTTTAAATTTTGCTATATGAACATTTGAAAAATGAGAATATCAACATAAAAATTTTTTTTTAAAGCTATTTTTTTCTATCAAGTTAGTTCATAATAAGATATATTGCATTTACAGTAATCACACAACTATATTTACTTTGTTACTTGGTTTATCTAAGGCCACTGAAATGAAGAGGTCTGAGTTTACTACGATTATTTAATATACCATATGATATTTTTTGTCCTAAAAGAGGTCTGTAAAGTCTCTGGTGATATTAGGGTGGAGAAGGATATTTTGGTTATACTGATGTTTCCTCAATTTTAGTTCACAAAACAATTCTAACTCCAGATAAGCTATAGAAAAAGGTTTCTCAGTTTACTCAATTTGATGGGTGTTTGAATGGCATAGAATTCCTATTTCCAGAGAATGATTTTTCTTTTCTCTTTGGCAGTAAAGCAATTTGGTACCTACATTCCTTGCTTGTAATTCCTCAGAAAACATCTAAAGTTCAATTGCCTTTTAGACTTTTTATAATCCTTTATATAGAGCCAGCATTTTCACATAGTTGAGATCTATCTGTTCATTACTGGTTACTGAATTATTATCTACTTCCTGTTCTCATGTAATTTTTATTTTTTATTAGTTTCAAAATATTTCCATAAGCTCTGATAACAAAATTCCATCATAAAAAAACAAACAAAAAAGCAAACCAAGGTCATAATGACAACTGTTTAAACGAAATATTAGAATTATTTTTTGAAACAATTTTTTTCTTAACAGAAGACTTGCTCCACTTATTTGTGCCTATATTTTAATAAGTTTATGAAAATTTTGCTGCTAGCAGCTAATTTTAAACTTATCCTAACTCTCCTATTTTGAACCAACCCTTCTTTGTGTGCTGCTTTTTGATAAATAGCAAAAATAAAGGGTGTCTGTGTAAGTAGTTTTAAATATTGGGAGCTATAGTAAGAAACATTCTTTAATACATATGTTAATTCAATCATTTAAAAATTCAATCATTGCTTTCAGTACTAGGCATATATTAATATCCAGCCTTATGAACACATGTACTCTTTTTAAATCTTTTCTACCTAGATATTAACAATATATAATAAAGTGGTGTTAATATCAGTTTTAAAAAGGTACTATTAATTAATTAGTGAAGCTTCCTCTGGTTGGAATTTTAGATATTTATGTGATTATAAACATTTATGTTAAGTGTGGAGCTCTAGAGCTATTCAAATATTATTATTACCTCACCAAATTTGAAATTTGAGAACCTGTAATTTGGACCCCAACAAAGCTTTCAGAAATTGTTCATCTTAAGTTTATACATACCTTTGGAAGAGTTTTATAAAAAATAGCAAATATCAAAGATCATAAAGCAGAGGTAATCCTACATTGAACCAGCTTTCAGAAATCTCTTTATTTCTACTTCTCTGTCACCAACAGAAAATGTCTGATGCCTTGCAACATGTGTCTTCACCAAGTTTTCTTGAAGACAATTTTAACTTCAAGACTAATAATTCAGACTCTATGTTCTTTAAAATTACCCAGAGGTAATTGATAAGTGCACATGTTGTGCTCTAATGTGAAATGAGCTGGGTCTGAGGCAGGGAGCTGAGAAATAGCTAATAGATTCAATAGGATGCATTATGAGAAACAATGCATTTGTTCAGTTATCACTCTGCTAAATATACCCCAATGTTAATCCTGTTATTGTTACTTATATATTTTTAAGTTTTATTTAAAGTTATTTTTTCAAGTATTTTATAGTTTAAAGAATCACTTATTATTTCTCCATTGTTGATCATATTTATGAAATAATGACATTGTTTTTCTAATTGATTTATCTAGTTACCTTTACCAAAAATGAATTGATCATGTGTGAATGAGGCTGTTTCATTGATTTATAGTATTCTTAACAATTACCACAATCTCTATTACTGCAGTTTTATAAGAATTCTAAAATCTGGAAGCATGAAAGTATAAAATCACTGAAATTTTTGTTATTTCTTTCCAAAGTCTCTAACATGGCTAGACCCTTTGGATTTCCATATAAATTTCAGAATCATCTCAAACAATGTAGAAAGATATTTTGCTAAACTTTGTATTTGTATTTTCTTTCTTTCTTTCTTTCTTTTTCTTTCTTTCTTTCTTTCTTTTTTGCTGGTTGTATATAAAGTTAATGCACACCATACATGTACTTTGGATAATGATCTTCATCACATTCCACCATCATATCTAACCCCTTGCCCCCTCCCTTTCCCTCCCATCCCTCTGCCCTATCTAGAGTTCCTCTTTTCCTCCCATGCACCCCCCTCTTTTCCTCCCATGCACCCCCCTCTCCACCCTACTATGAATCAGACTACTTATATCAGAAAAAAACATTCGGCATTTGTTTTTTGGGGATTGGCTAACTTCACTTAGCATTATCTTCTCCAATGCCATCCATTTACCTGCAAATGCCATGATTTTATTCTCTTTTATTGCTGAGTAATATTCCATTATGTATATATGCCACATTTTTTATCCATTCATCTACTGAGGGGCATCTAGGTTGGTTCCACAGTTTAGATAATGTGAATTGTGCTGCTATAAACATTGATGTGACTGTGTCCCAGTAGTATGCTGTTTTTAAGTCCTTTGTGTATAAATCGAGGAGAGGGATAGCTGGGTCAAATGGTGGTTCCATTCCAAGTTTTCCAAGGAAAACTGTATACTGCTTTCCATATTGGCTGCACCAATTTGCAATCCAACCAGCAATTTATGAGTGTACCTTTTTCCCCATACCTTTGCCAACACTTATTGTTGTTTGTCTTCATAATAGCTGCCATTCTGACAGGAGTGAGATGAAATCTTAGAGTAGTTTTGATTTGCATCTCTCTAATTGCTAGTGATCATCAACATTTCACCATGATACCAGACCTTAAACTATATTACAGAGCAATAGTAACAAAACCAGCATGTATTGGCACCAAAACAGAAGGGTAGACCAATGGTGCAGAATAGAGGACACAGAGACTAACCCACAAAATTACAATTATCTTATATTAGACAAAGGTGCCAAAAACATACATTGAGAAAAGATAGTCTCTTCAACAAATTGTGCTAGGAAAACTGGAAACCCATGTGCAACAAAATGAAATTAAACCCCTTTCTTTCACCATACACAAAACTCAACTCAAAGTGGATCAAGGATCTAGGAATTAAACCTGAAACTCTGCATCTAGTTAAAGAAAAAGTAGGCCCTAAACTTCATCATGTCGGATTAGGCCCCAACTTCCTTAATAAGATTCCTATAGTGCAAGAATTAAAACCAAGAATCAATAAATGGGAGGTCAAACTAAGAAGTTTCTTTTCAACAAAAGAAACAATCTGTGAGGTGAATAGAGAGCCTGCATCTTGGGAGCAAATTTTTACCCCTCACACATCAGATAGAGCACTAATCTCTAGGGTATATAAAGCACTCAAAAAGGTAAACACCAAAAACTCCCAAATAACCCAATCAATAAGCGGGCCAAGGACCTGAACAGACACTTCTCAGAAGATGATATACAATCAATCAGGAGAACTGATCTTTCCTACAACATTGAATCTTTCATTTCATGAGCATAATTTCTATCTCCTTTTTTTCAACCTATTAAAAGATTTTCAGTAGTATTTTCCAGTTTTCAATGTACATAATTTCTGTGCCTTTTGTTGGTGAGTTTCCTGTTGAAAATAGCCCTTGAGTGAAGTATTCAAATGTTGCTGTTTTAGGTGGCCTTTGCTTGGCTGAGAATCCAATACCTGACAAGAACAACGTAAAGGAGGAAAATTTTATTGAGGGCTCACAGTGTCAGAGGTCCCAGTTCATAGATGGCCAACTCTATTGCTCTGGGCCCAAGGAGAGGCAGCACAGCCTGGGAGAGGTGCCCAGTGAAGGAAGCTGCTCAGCACATGGCGGGGTCAGGAAGGAGAGAAAGAGGGAAAGAGGGAAGGGGGAGGGGGAGAGGGGTACCTTGATTTGCTTTGACTTCCACCTTTCTCTGACCTCCTTCTTTCAGGCTCCCAGCCCCACCAACATTCAGGATGGGTCTACCCAATCTTTTGCTGTCCTACATGTCAATAATCTGTGGAAACACCCTTACTAAACCACCCCAAAGTCTTTTAATCCAATTAAGTTGACAGCCCATATTTATCACCATAGCTTCCTAGTATTTCTACGTACAAGGAGCCTACTGGGCCTTCAAAGAAAAATGAGAATGTGAGAAAAACGTTTGGGTCTAGAGCTATTGGCTGTGAGTTCAATGTCAGTGAATGAACAACATATACTAAAGGTACTGTCTGTAAACAGAAACACATATCAAACAAGGTATGCATTGATCATTTGATAAAAATGTGGCCAAAGGGTCGCTATTTTTCCCCTATAGGCAGTGGTTTGGTAACTGTTAATTGGTGTTTTCATAAAAAAATAACCACTATGCATAATGTGAATAAATTGTATGGTAATAAATATGAAATTATTTTTATATTCATTCAAAAGTTTGACAAATAATTATGGAGAACATACCAAGTGCTACTATTTGTTCTGGCCATAAGCAATCCTACAGAGAGACAGGAATAACACTGGCTATTATTTGTTTTAGATATTGTCTAGCTGTGATTACTTTGAAAATAACCTAAATTTACAATGTAATGATAATATGTGCAGGTTCTCACATAGTAATAGCATGACAAAATAATAAAAATTGAGATCATTTTCAAGCAAGGCAACAGAAAAAAAAACAATTTAGGGCCAAGGCAGGAAAATGCAGGGGACAATGTTATATTGTTCAGGGTAGTTATTATAGAATTGGGTTGTAAATGTATGCTTCATATTAACACACATTGTTTTGGATATGCTGATTACCTCTAAAAACATATCATAATTAAGACAATAAAAACTTACTTCCAAATTTATAAGCTACTTTTTATATTGAGATTATTTTCTAAAAAGTTATAATAAGGAAATATTTTTAACCTAGAGGTTGAAAAATGAATCCATACATTTGTATTCAACCATAATTCACTTTGAATATGATGATGTAACTATTGAATATTTATTAAACTTTAGTTCCATTTCAAAACTAAAGATGTAATTTTTATGTTGATTACTGAGAAAGCAAATAATATCTGTATTTGTTTTGGTTCAGCAGGAAATAAACTCTCAGGATTCTTGTCAACATTAAGAAATATGGGGAAAAATTCTTGCAAAGAAAAAAATAGTTTATTACAAATAAAGTTTTGAAACAATTCAAGAATATATTTTGTTGCTCATTCTATCTGTATAATAACTGATTACGCTCATTATGAAGTATAATTGCAGCAAATTGCTGTCAATTTGAATGTCTCTGACAACAAAGTTTTAAACTATATGCTTGCCTTCTAATGCCTGTTTCACCTGTTCTTTTGAAATCTGGGTGATGTTTCTCTTTCATGAAGTTGTGCATTAGTTTTCACTGGGATCTCTTGGAATGTGATTTGAAGTTGTCTTTTTTGTCAATATGCATGTGGATTTTGCAACTTTTTAACAAGAAAAAATTTGCCTACTATTTAGGATAATGACATATTAAAGCTCTGATTTACACAAACTTAGAATTAATAACATTGCTCTTAGGAGAAGGTCCAGAGTTTTAATAAGAGTTTTGAGGCTTTTTTGTGCCTAAGATCCCTGGCAACACTCTGGCTTTTTATAGCTCCCCATTTTCCTTGACAATCTCTTGCTACACTGAGCAGCTTTCCATCACTCTGCTTCTCCAGTACACTAATTCATTCTATTGCAATTAACATTTACTTTTCTGCCCCATTAAGCTAGTTGTTTTGTGAGGTCTAAGTCCATCTTTAGGTTATATATTTTTTTAAGCTTGGCATTGTTACTAATATATGATATAATCAATATGTGTTTTATTTTGCTTCTTAAATTGTATAAAAATACTCTGCAATATGGAAACTGGGGTTTTTATATTGCATGACTTAGCACCAAACTTGAAGTTCTTTGTAAGAACAAAGTAGAATCATGGATGCTCAGTGCAAGTTTTGGAGTTCACAATATCCCAGATCTAGCACAAGTTCATCTTTTTCCCTTTTACTTTAATGTACACAATCATTTCAAGATTTTTTTTGAAAGATTGCACACTAAGTATTAGATTCTCTCATCCTATATGTTCGTAATAGGAAAAAAATTACATTTAATTTATTTCATGATTCTGTGCTTTTGTTAACATTGAACTCTGTATAAAAAGGTATCTAAAGTTCCAAATGATCCCCAAACCTGGAAGTAGAATGAGAAGTGAGAATAATTAAGTGTGTGCTGAATATCATGGGGAACTTTGTGTTGGTTATTATATTATTGTGTTTATTGTTATATTATTTTGTATTTAATTGTTGTTTTAGTTTTGAAATTAATATTGGAGTAGAAATTAATAGCAGAATTGGCAAATTACCAAAGAAATGATTTATGTAACGGTAAAAGGCACAGAAGAGGTTGAAAGCAGGAAGATGGCTATCAGTGAAATGCTGCAAGAGTGGGATTCTATTTGATGAGTATTTCCTTTAGGCCATCATTAAATATTACCAAAACCCAGTGTTTTCTAATAATAATGGAGGTAATGTCTGAAAAAGATATAGCAGGCAGGAAATTTAATGAAGCAAAAAATATGAAAACAAAATACAAATAGCCACTAAACCGAAATAAAAGGGAACTGCAAACCAGAATCCTATTCAAGGATTTATTCTACAGTTTTCAGATTTTAAGAGATAAAGAAATACAAGGAGTGATACAACGATTTGAGTAAAATAACTAATATGTTCAAGAAAGTGCTAACATTTGGTAAAACATCCTTAATGGTTGAAGACCAAATTCTTTCCCCCTACTCATAGTGTGATGGTTAATTGCATTGCTGTTTAATGAATGTCCCATGTGCCCTTGAAAAGAAACGTGTATGTTGCTACTTTGGGCTATAGTGTTCCACAAAAGTCAATTAATTTGTTAACTGTGATGTTCAAGTTTTATTTTTATGCACCCTTGCTATTTTTTTTGTTTATATGTTCTATTGATGTTGAAGATTCCAAGTATAGTTTCAATTAGTTTGTTTCTCCGTTCAGTTTATTACTTTTGAAGTTCTGGTGTTGGGTACATACACAGAATTAGTTACTTAGTTATTTAGTTAGTTAGTTTCCCTTTGAGGTCCTAGAGATTCCACCCAGGGCCTTGTGCATGCTGGGCAAGTGCTTTACCACTGAGCTGTACCCCCAGCTCTGCAATTAGAATTGTTATATTGCCTTAGTGAACCGATCCTTTCATCAATGTATAGTGTTTCTCACTATCTTTAGTCATTTCCCTGGTTTGGATCTGAAGTCTGCTTTGTGTAATAATCGTATAGCGAATGTAACTTTCTTTATTGTTAGCATAGGATATCCTTTCTCATCTTTTAAATTTTAATCTACCTACATTTTTAAGAAAAGATTTTATAGTATACATTTGGATTTGTTTTTTGTCTAATTAGACAATGTATTTGTATTACTTAGTTGATGTTTTTATATTTCTTGTGAGTATTGATTAGCAGCCCTTCTCTAATGCAGTGGCCATTTACATAACATCTACTTGCAATGAAAATATCAATGTTTTAATTTTTCTTTCACAGTCAGTGTTATAAGTTTTCTTTCACAAGTAATGCATATTTTGAAGAATTTGAAAAGCAAACAACCTTTACTAAGATAGTTTCCCTTTATTTTCCTACTCTGTTTTTCCCCCTTTTATACCTTTCTTCATGTCTAATGTTCCTCTGTTATTATTTTCCTTCTGATGGAGCAATTTGTTCAGCATTTCTTTTAAAGCATTCTAGTGATGATAAATGCCTCTAGTTATCTTCCAGCTAAAGTTATCTCTGTTTTGCCTTCATTGATGAAGAATGTTTTCCCTGGATACAGGATTCTGGGTTGATGGTTCACTTCAAGCATGTTAAAAAGTTCTTCCATTGTTCTATGACATACTCCGCATTTCATGAGAAATCTGTAATCATTTAAATCTCAGTTCATGTGTATATGTGGAGAAGGGAGGTTTGTCTCATTTTTCTCTCCAGCTTCTTCAATTTTCTTTCTGTAGGTTAGTTTCTTGGGAGTTTGATTCTAATATGTCTGGGTGTGGTTATCTTTAAGTTTATACTGATTAGATCTCAGTTTCTTAAATCTTCCAATTTATATATTTCACTGAAATTGGAAAAGTTTCAGCTACTATTTCTTCAATTATTTTGGCTAACTGCATCCTGTGAGCTGGGTTATGGCTTTTCTTGTAAACAAAGTCATTGGAAAACATCCACACCCATTCATTTATACATTGTCAGGTTGCTTGACCACAGCAGCAGAGTTGAGTAGTTCTGACAGAGAGTGTATTAAAACATTTCCTGTCTGACCCTGGAAGAAAAATAATGCCAACCTCTATCTAGAGCAAAATTTCTTTAGAAGGATGTGAAAGGCTCTTCATAATCTATTTCTTAACACCCTTTTGAGATTTGTTTCAAAATTGCATTTTAAGTTCTGTAGTTCCTAAGCATTTGTTTTTCCTTAAATGCTTTGCATCTGTGTCCTTATACGGTTTTTTTCCCCCTCTCTCAAATGCTTTCAGAAATTACAGTCTCTTGGGAAACGATATTTTTGTCCTTCAAAACACAACAGAGATACCAACCTCCTTTCAAACATGAATCTCCTAAAATGATTATTTCTCTTTGTCAGTGCTAGCATGGATTAGCCTTCTATTATTGGACACAGTGGGCCCTCCATGTATGCAAGTTTTGCATCTGCAGATTCAACCAACCATGGATTGAAAACATTCAGGATAAAATTGCGTTTGCAACAAATACATATGGATTTTATTCTTGTTCTTGTTCCCTAAACAATATAGTATAATAACTGTTTACATAACATTTCCATGGTATTTTATATTACAAATAATCTACAGATGATGTAAAGTATACAGGATGATGTATGTAGGTTGTATGCAAATACTACATTATTTTATAAAAGAAATTTGAGCCTCTGAGGATATTGGTATCTATGAGGTTCCTGATACCAATCCCCTATAGATACCTTGAGATGATTGTATATAATGTTGTATTTTACTGGGTTGAAACCAAATTTGGCGGGAGGGGATTTTTTTTTAAGTTAAAGAAAATTTTTAAAATGTTTCAAATATTGACGTTTTTATTATAAAATGTATGAACTACAAATGTTTCTCCCACTCCAGCCCTTTAGTTATATCCCAACTCTTCTTTCAGAGTTTACCACTGCTGTTAATTGGGCATGCATCTCTTTCTATGTTCTTTTATACTCATGGAAAATATAGATAGATAGATAACAAAATAAAATGATACGCAGTCTTTATCATAAATTTTTTAAAAATACGCTTTTAATTCATTTCTATCAATGCTAGTGCACCACAAATCTATTTAATTTTATAAAATTGCTACATTGTATATTCTAGAATGGCTGCAATACTATGAATTATCTAACAAGCTCTACATAATGAACACTTAGATGGTGTCTCTTTTTGCAATTTCACAATACTTTAAAGAATTTTGTTCCTTTATCTCTATTTCTGCTAGAATTTTTATAGCTATAGTTCTTAAAGTGAAATTCCCACATAATTTTATAAGATTTATTTTCTTACACTTATTTCTCATATTGAAATATCTCGCAGATATGAAACAAATATGTGGCCTCAGCTTAACATATGAGCATTATCGGAGTCATTTTTAGTTCAGAGCAAAATGCATATTTGTCAACGAAAAGGTCACTAATCTTTCAGAGTTGATGCTTTTATCATTCATATTGTCAAAATTTTTAGTACACTTAATAGACATTTATATCCATGTTTTCATTAATTGCAGGTTAGTATTATTTTATATACCTCTGTTTTTTTGCTCTTAGATATATGCATAGAAGTTCATTTGGAAAAACAATATCATTTCATCTTTTTATATCTCTAGATGCTTTATTCCTAGCTCACAACTTATCATTAAACATTATTTATGGTTCCTTTTAATTTTACTGTAATCAGGTTGGCCAACTATTCTCTTGGGGACACTTCATTACTTTGATTTTTCAGGAGCTCTACTTAACAGATATGAAAACTACTCTTTTTCCTTATGTAATACTTGGACCCCTTATCCTTTTGGAATTGATTTCATTGTATGCTGCACTTGGGAATATTTTGTTTCTTGCAACTGTAAAGTAAATTGTCCCATCTCATTCTTTAAGGGCTCATTCATGCTTTCTTCACTGAACTGAAATACCCCGAGTGCTATATATTGGACTTTACTTCTTTACTGTATTCTTTGCAATTTTCTACTTGTCAACCACATCAAGCTATTTTAATAACAGTACTTTTGTTCATTTCCACATCCATTTTTGCATTTTAATTCTCATTTGACTTATATTTAAATTCTTATTAGATTTAAACTCTTAGAGTAAACATCTCATCTTACTCATCTCTGGTTTTAGACATATCACAGTAGTGATGCTTAGATTTTGTCACTAAAATATTTCCTAACTTTATTGACCTAGGATTCTCTTGCTCTGTAAAACTTCTGCTGCTCTGTGTTGGCTAAGTACTCCCAAAATGTATTCAGCTTCATAATTATTTACTGAACATGTGCTATATGCAAAACTCTGTATTAAGAACTGCAGAAAATGAAAAAAAGAAGGATCTCTCTTTGAAGAACTTCACGCTAGCATAGTGAGCATAATACATCTGTGCAAGTAAGAATAATAAATCATCCTATTAAACAATATGAAAAGTATTTTTGAAAAAAATCAATAATTTGTCAAAGGTAGACATAGAAATAATGTTATGGTTTCTCTCAACCACTTAAAAAAGGTGTAGAATAAAAGAAATAGTTAATTTTGCCATTTAGATCAAATAGCTATATAAGTGAATTTAAAATGATATAAGGTACATAGTACATACTCTGCAGGATTTCTTTGGAATCCTTGCATAGCTTTCAAGTTATTTTGTCTTGTGGGTCACAGCCATTTGTCCAAGGTAGGGCATAATACTGGGTTTTATTTGTTTTGTTTTCCCTATTTCCTTCTTTTTCAGAACTCCCAGATCTGAGGAGTGACTCAATTATTGCACATTTTCTGAATTTTTCTTACTTCTTGCTAATTATTGCTTTCACCAAAGCCCAGTTTAGCACAAGTACTTTGCAGCCACATTCTTTGAATAATGTTATGTGTCCCTGTAAGACATGTGCACTTGCTGGATGTCATATGGGACCTATGGTCCAGTCAGAGTGAGGAGGGCTTCAGTGGGGAGACGAAGCTTCCCATGTCACAGTAATAGGAAAAAATAGGGACCATATTTAATAGTGACATAAGTATGTCAAGCACACATACTGTTATAAGAAGCTATTTTTAATGGCTGATGGAGTGAAATGGATGTTCACACTGTGTATCTAGGAAATGAGGATGATTACCAACTCCTTTTCATTAGATAGTACCAGATAATGTAAATTGTACATAATAGGGAGATAATGTGAAAATATCTGTGTTTTCATCTAGAGAAATCTTCACATATAAGTACTGAATTCAATTCATTCATTTAAATCCTGTTTTTGGTGTATCACAAAGCTAAACTCCTTTAAAAAATAGAGAATATAATGTGTTTTCTAAAGTAGTAACAATTACAAAAGTTAAACTAGTCCCAACTATAGTATGCTTATATAATACATAAACTTCTCTGTCTTTGCACACCTAGAGCCGTTTTAGCTCTAGTGGCTTGTGTAGGTTTGTTCACATCACTGCTATATGCTTGAGTGCTGGAGTATATTTCCTTTTAAAAATATTTATTTTTGCCTTCAAACAGTAAACATGTCTACACTGGGAGTTTGGGAACTGACCTATCATTTGATTAATACAGTAGTTTCTAGTCCTCTACAGAAACAATTTAGAATCTAATTTCTTGGAGTCCCAGTGCTGTGAAACAAATATGTGACCTCTTCTTTGTCTCTGAACAACATCCAAGTAATTTTCTCTACAGAGCAACAGCAGGGTAAGACGTTCAGTGCACTTTGCCAAAAGGTAACATTTTGGAGAGAAATAAAACATTGTACAGTCATATTTGGCTTTACATTTAAACTAAGTTTAGAATGAGAGTTACCTGTCACTTGAAGCAAAAATATTTTCCCAGTGATCATGATAGATGGACACTCTGTTTCTAACCCTATGCTTTTATGAGTTGTACCTTACTTGTTAACTCCCCTGAACATAGTTTGCCATGAGTCAAAGAGAGAAGCCTTAAATATATACAGCTTGGTGATACATGTTGCTGTGTATAAAATCAACTGGTGAAACCATCTTTTCAAGAATGAAATTGATGGACAGAAATAGAATGCTATAGGCATATGAAACAGTAAGTCATAAAATAGAGAAAAGTTCTCCATTGTCACCTCTGCATAGTAAGCATATTTCGTAAGGATGTGAGGCACAGCTGTTCTTCTGAGATAAAGAAGTATAGGGTGAGGTTGGAAGGAAGCTGGATAGCTGAATAGAGAGGCAGAAGGTAGAGATCTAGAGATAAATGAAATGGTAGGTAGGAGTCCAGCATGGCTCTTTCTATTGTGACTAGGTAAGTAATAAAGAGGTGACACTAAAGATATGTTTTTTTTTTCCTTCTCCTCGATTCTATAGTCATCCCTTGACATCCATGAGCGACTGGTTCCAGGACCCCTCAAGGATACCCAAACCCATGGATGTTTGAGTTCCTTACTATATAACATGTTTTATCCATTGTTTATAATCTATGCACATGTTTTATCCTTTGGCTATACCTATGCACCTATCTCTTGGTTACTTACAATACCTAACATAATGAGAATGGTATGTAAACAGTTATTATATAGCATTGTCTAGGAGCTAATGACATGAAAAATAAGTTTGTACTTGTACAGGGCAGATGCAGGTATTTCCTCGAATATTTTTGTTTTGAGAATGCAGAACCATAGATATGGACATCTTTCTTAATAGTATTTCTTAGAGAGTAATGTAATGATTGCAGATGAAGTAAATATGAATGTTAAGGACAAGACTATGCACAAATAAATAGAGCCTTAAATCAGCCACACCCATCCTAATGGTCTGACAAGAGATAACCCTCTGATTGTTTCTGTTAGGGTTCCCTGGTTTCATCTGGCAAATCTGCATCCTCTCTGTTCTAATTGATAACTCTATTTGTTGTACTCATCCATTGAAGGCAGGGATAGGGTTAAGTTTTAAAACTTGTTGAGGTTAACATTGGAATAAATGACCTTATATGTAAAACTTAGTTTTACTATTTGATTCTAATACACCTTTCCCCAAAATCTGTTTAGCAAAATATACTATGAGAATCAAAGAATGGAAGGGAGGAAGAAGACAGGAACAAAGGAAGGGAGGAAGAGGAGCTCATGTCATGATAGGGCTTAATAGCCTGGGAGCTAGTCCATTGTCTGTTCCTGAGAGGAATATCCACAAGCCACGAGGCCCTTGGAGCTATACTGCAAACCCTCCCTAATGTCTAATTATATAGCAATATTTTGATTTATGATATAGAACTGATCTTCCTATTTGAATTATGATAGAAAGATACTCCCAGACATTGAAATTGTACTAATTTGTCAGAGGACCATGCTGGAGCATGGCCAAGGCACACTGGAGAATTGGCACTGGGAAATTCTGCTCCACTACACAGGAAGGAATTAGCCTGGTCCTTGCACTGTGTAGCCACTGATCAAAACCAAGGGCATATGCTAATTCTGCCTAGTTCCTTTGTTGTTAAGGATGAGAAAAGTAATGGAACCCAACACCACAGGGCTCAGAAGAATATATTGTAAATTGGAGGGAATAGAATCTGAGACTCAAAGGAAAACACACTTCTATAAATGATTTCCTAAGGCGACCATAGACATGTTGGAAAGTAATTTGACATCCTTGATAGCATGCTGGAGACGTAGCATGGCTCCAAATTGAGTAGAATAGGAAGCCAGACTGTAGCAAAATACAGAAATAGGAAACAAAATATGAGTGAGAAAAGAACTACTGACACTGTAGAGGCAGAAGTTGGGGAGCTTAACTGTTGGGAATCAAAGAATAGGTGGTATTACTCCTGGGATTTCTCTGAAAACTGTCTGGTAAAAATTTACTTGAAACCAAATAGGGTTTTCTCTTATTGCTGAGATTTACTGCTTTAGACATAATGATTTCTTTAGTTTAAATTTAAAATAACTTTTCAAAAGTCTTCTAGATTTTAAGATTTATCTTCTGTAGTTACAATATTCCTGTTACCCAACCCCATGCTTGAATACTGTAGATGTCTTTTAAGTATCAGTTGAATTTATCTATGGGTGATGATTTAATATTAATCAAAATGGACTTTTAGATTCATCCCAGAGCAGGTCAGTTTGAATCCTCTCACTAGCACTCTTTAGCTTGAAGAAATGACCTTCTGTGCATCAGTTTCTTCTCTAAAACAGAGATAGTAACAATATCATCTAAGTATGTTTTAAGGCCATATAGGGATATAGCATGTAAAAAGTGTTTGTCCTAATGCCTAGTAATCGATATAGAATAAATGTTAGCAACTATCATTATATTAAAACAGGAACAACAAAAGAAAACTAGGTGTAATGAAGACGGTTTGATGTTCCAATCAAAATGAAAGGAATCTCATCTCCCTAGACAGGGTCTGGTAAAATATTTCAAAATATAGATTTAGAAAATCAAAGCAGTGGTTAAAAAAAAAAAAAAAAAAAAAAAGGATCCCCAAAAGAAGTGATTTGAGAGAGAGAAGTTCCCAAATGAAGGATTCATCTAAGGTGTAGATGGTTTGTATGGCAACTACTTTAGAGAAATAAGCAGATATCCCTTCCTTTAATTTACTTCACTGAATAGTTTTTCCTTGACTGGATTCTTTCTTTCATACTTTCCCTCAGTTATTAGTTTTCAAAATATTTTTGAAAGACATGACTAGTTATGTTAAAAAGTAGGGACATAATAAAAAGATAATTACAATAAAACTAAATCATCAAATAACTATTTAAAAATATTATTTAAAATAAAGCTCCCTGTCTTCTTTCTAATGCTTTGAAATCTGCATTACATAAATAACATATATTTGCAGCAATGTGAGCATCACCACAACTGTGTGCAGAATCTCCTATTTAAAT
This sequence comes from Urocitellus parryii, assembly GCF_045843805.1. Classification (NCBI taxonomy): domain Eukaryota; kingdom Metazoa; phylum Chordata; class Mammalia; order Rodentia; family Sciuridae; genus Urocitellus; species Urocitellus parryii. The sequence goes on along the minus strand of NC_135532.1, from coordinate 17,550,740 downwards.
GATTTCACCATAGATTTTCCTTGACCTCTTGAATTATAACTTTAATGGTACACAGTAAAACTACTTCATGCGGTGAAATCGACTTCATTGAATTTCATAACAGGAAACAATTTTAATTTCCAATGAAAAATAAATGAAATAAGATAATATCCTTGCAAACTTTGTCTAAACAGTAAATCACAATTGGGGAATAATTGTCTAATAAAAGGGAACACCATTAAATTCTGTTTTCTTCTTTATTTCTCCTATAGGACATTTGAGCATTTCTCTTCTCCTTGATTTTGGATTCTCTCAAGTAATAGATGACAGACCTAACTAAACTGAACAAGTAGTTATTATAGAACTGTAATTAATGATCCTTGCCAAATACATAGTACCTAATATAATAGGACAATATTCTTGGGGCATGTATTTATAGTTACCAAGGATAAATAAACTCTTTTTCAAAACTGTATTATACGTGGGTTAATGTCTGTAGAGGTTAAAAATATCCAGCTCTGAAATATCATGACCTGACATTAATGACCCAATAATAGGTTGACATTTGCAATTCTTTCTGGGAGGGGTAATAGCCCACCATATGCAAAGATCAGCTTCTTCATTTGTTGCATATCTCAAAGGAAAAATATGAGTAATAATAGTGCAAAGGAGGTTAATAACAGGTATAGGCCTAGCATAGCTTTTATCAGTCTGTTTAGAAAATGAACTGAGAATTGCTGTCAACTTGATTGGGAAGGGGAAAGGAAGAATGGACCCATATGGGAGGCATCATTCAACTTCCAGTGTATGTATGAAGGTTGTTTGCAAGGTTACCTGGGCTGATACAACATAAAGCTCGAATTTGCATGTCAAAGCTTTGTTCTTTCTGTAATATACTGCCACACATTCATTGGCCCTAGGGTTTAAATTTCACAGATGTCTAAACTCATTTAAAAATTAAAGTGCAATAATTTGTGATCCATAGTACATCCAATCATTCTAATTTTAAAAATGGTAGATTTTTTTTTAACCATTATGTTTTGTTCTTACCTATTCTTACAATCTGAAATTCTAATTTTCCATAAATTATTTCAGTTTTTCCCTTGAAAACAAATATATCCTTTGCCAAAAATATTCTTTGAGATTATTGTACTATTACTATAGTTTGGAGAATTAAAAAGAACTCATATTTGAAATCACAACTAAAAATAACTCAGCATTAAATTGACTATTACATTTTCCTGGGCTTCTGAAAAAATGTGATTCATAGGTGTTAGATTTTCATCTTTGTTATTTACTGAATGATGATTATTTTGACTACCTACCTACCTAGCAATTATCAAAACACATTACAGAGAATGTTTTCACTGTGTTATGCTTTGCTCTGTGGATTATTTCATCAGAATTAATGACTTTTCATTATTAGAAAATATCCTAAGATGCAATGAGCCAATAGATATGTAATGACTTGCTATAGATTATATTTATGATCATATTTTCTAACATTGTCATTAGTTAACATCTTTCCTCAGTAAAGATGAAAGCCTTACATGATAAAATTTTAGTATAAAGTTCATAGAAAATAATTTCAAACGATGAAGCAAGGAGAATTTTATTCATCGAGACTAGATATTTATTTTCAGTATTATTCTATTACTATGAAAATATGAAGAGTGAGCATTGCTTTTAGTAATGTTTTTTGGCTTTTCCCTGAATTTACAGGAAATACTAAAACAATATGCTATTGATTATTACATTTGGGATTAGTTGAAATTACACATGGTTGATTCAGTGCTACAATTTTTTGCCTTTGCCTTACAATTATTATTATTAAATAATGAAAAATAGAAACAATTTCCAGTTCAGTTTTATGTTTCTCACATTGGTGTGGATTTTCTTCCAAGAGCATAGAAAACAGGCTTGCACCATGGGACTGGAAACACTTTAACAGCTTGAGTGTCCTTGGGCAATGGATAAAAGGCAAAGTCAATGACCATACAAAGGTTACTTAGGAGAAAGTATAGAAGAGAATTTTAAATGCCATATACCAAATTAGTCACTTTATATATATTCTAAAGTAATGATTTCAAAATGGGGTTAAGAAGTAATACATTAGTTTTTCTCTTTGTTGCAGAATTATAGTTCTGAATTATGTTCGAGAATGGTCAAAATTAGGAGAGCAAAATTAGGATAGTCAGTGAAAGATGCCACAGTTTGAAAATACCTCCCCAAACTCAAAAATATGGGTAAACTAATGGATTCATTCCCTTATTTCTTGCTAATAAGATGCTTAATAAGTCACTTTAAACATACATTCAAATTCAATTCTAAAAATTCCTTGCACTTTTTTTTTTTCTGCTGTGGATGATGGCCACTGTAAAATTAAAGGATCAAAAGCTTTTATGTTTAAAACTGAGGTTGTTCAAATTTTTTATCATAAAATTGCTTTGCAGACATGTTTCCCTATCTCTAATCCCTGGCTTAATGACATTTAGACACAAGAAAAATACAGTTACATATTCTTATTTTAGTCTGATCTCTAAATACTATTTGATTAATAATATGTAAGCAACTCATTATTAAATAAACAATGATTTAAATTGTTATTTAGAAAGAAACTAACGGAAATATCCTGAAGGATATTGCTATCTAGAATTAGCCAAAAATCCTAGTACTTGTATGAAAAATTGACAAAATAACTATTACACTTTTGGTTTGGAAAACAAAAATAAGAATATGAAAATATTATTTCACATACTAGCATAAACAAAGGTTTTGAAATTTTTTTAACAAATGGATTCCCTAAGAATTTGAAGTTTAAAGATTTTATTTTTAAAAACATTTATTTTTCAATTGTAGTTGGACACAATACCTTTTATTTATTTATTTACTTATTTATTTATTTTTATGTGGTGATGAGGATCGAACCCAGGGCCTCACATGTGCTAGGTAAGTGCTCTATGGCTGAGCTATAACCCTAGCTCCTAAAGTTTTTATGTACTTAAACCTTTTTTAGAATTCATACTGTTTTTGTTAGCTGAAACATTTAAAGCAGTGCTTCTCATCTTGAAGTTCCTGGGTACTTAGAGGACACTAAGTCTACATATAGAGCAAGAATTGCTTCTGATCTGATTTAAAATATAATCTTCCTCTCATATATGAACATTTTCCTTATCTATTAGGTTATAGTTATGATGAATAAATTTAAAATATTATTTTATTCTTTTAGAAAATATCAAATTCACAAAGTATCATCAATATTAACTGAGTCTCAAAGAACAACTTCTATAATTTGGGGTAGCCAATATACTGTTTATGATTATTTTTATATTCCTACTTTATTTTTTTCTTTTGTTACTCAAATAAGAACCTGTTGCCAAATACCAAGTCATGAATATTTACCCCTATTTTTTTCTTGCAATCATTTTTTTTTTCATTTGGATTTTTATTTAGGTCGTGGTTAATTTTGAATTAAATTTAATCTAAATATTGAGGTTCAACCTCATTCTTTTTCATTTGTTATCTGGTGGTCTTATCCTGATTTAAGAAGTTATTCTTTCCTCAGTTGAATTGTCTTGGCACCGCTTTCAAAATCAATTAGCCATGGATGTTTGCATTTGTTTTTGGATTCTCAATTCTATTCTCTTTTTCAATATGTCTGTCCTCCTCCCAGTACCACAGTTTTGATTACTGCAACTTGTAGTAAGTTTGAAATCAGAAGATGTGAGTCTTAAAACATCATTTGCATTTTCTGGCCATTCAGGGTTACTTCTAATTCCATATTTATTTGAGAATCAGATTTTCCATTTCCCCAAGAATGACCCCTTGGATTTTGATAAGAGTTGCACATAAACTACAGAATACTTTGGGGATGTTATTTTCTTAACAATTCTAAGTATTTCAATTCATGGCCATCTTTCCATTATTTGAGTAGTTTCTAATTCTCTAAAAGCAATGTTTTTTGAATTTTAATGTACCAACTTATATACCTTGCACTTCCTTAACTTTTTCCTATTTTTTTTTCTTTTGGATGTTATTTTTAATTTTTAAATTTTTTATAATTAGTTATACATGACAGTAGAATGCATTTTGACACATTGTATACAAATGGAGCACAACTTCTCATTCCTCTGGCTGTACATGGTGCAGAATCACATCACTAGTGTAATCATACATGTATATAGGGTAAAATTGTCCATCTCATTCCACCATCCTTCCCATCCTCACACCCCCTCTCTTCCCCTTCCTCCCCTCTGCACAATCCATAGTTCCTTCATTCTTCCATTCTCCCTCCGTCACTATGGATCAGTATCTGCTTATCAGAGAAAACACTTGGCCTTATTTTTGCGGCGGGGGTGGTGGTGGCTTATTTTGCTTAGCATGGTATTCTCCAGCTCCATCCATTTAACTGCAAATACCATAATTTCATTCTTCTTTAAGGCTGAATAATATTCCATTGTGTATATGTACCATATTTTCTTTATCTTTTGGATGTATTATAAGGAAGTGTTAAGAATACTTTTCTCCTTCTATTTTCTTAGAAGAATCTAGATTGCATTTCTGTTAATAATTTAAATGTTTGGTAGAATTCACTGGTGAAGTTTCTTGGGTTTTGGACTTGGCTTTGAGTTGAGCATTTTAGTTATTGAGTCTTTATTTCTACTTATTATAGGCCTGTTGAAACTATCTTTTTTGTTTTGAAATGGATTTGATTATTTATAATTTATATGTGTGGAACAATCAACAAGTAAGTAATTGATAGTAGATTATGCATCCTGAATTTGCCTAGTACTATAAAAATATAGACAGTGGACTCTTGGTAAGGAATATAAGCCTCCATTGTAACCTAATTCATATGAACAATGGATTTGCTTTACCTTATTTTTATTATAGCACTGTTCTATAAACATAAACCATAATTAATGTGAGAAACCCCATTACTTTGCATATTTGTTGACACAAATAGAGTTTAGTAAACTTTTTGAGTACAGATATAAATAAACTGTGAATCTGAAACTGGACATTTTATTAATCAAATTTACAGTTAGAAAAATTTTTATATGATTTTTGTTTTCCAGTTATGTTCCAGTAGTTTATGGAATTGTAAAGAGTACTTTTAATGAAAAGACATTTGAAATATATGAAGCTTATCTTTCCAACTCTTAAAATGCCTTACAACATTTTTTCTCTTTGTTCCACAAGGCACAACAAAGATTGTTATAGGTATCTATTTTTAAAGATATAATTCAGAACTTCAGAGCAAACTTCCACATCATAAACCATATACGAGCTTAGTCTATTTCTGAGTAATGAAGATCTCTAGACAAAAACTGATATACATAGAAGAAAGCCTCTGGTGGTTCATTATCTATTCAAAGAAAGGTGAAACACTGGGTCATTATCCTGATCTCCAAAAGAGGAGTGACTATGAATAATGACTGTAATTAATGTTTAGATTTATAAATGTCACTTTCCAATACCAACAATTCCTTTTAAATGAAAGTTTTAAATGTCTAGAAATGATCTTACCAATCCTAACATTGCTATTATAACAAACTAATTTTTATATACATGGGGTAAAAAACAAATAACATAATAAATGTAAAAAGAAATTTATGTAACAAGGATATTTTCTCATTTATCAGAATATGATTTATAACTATGATTATTTCTGAAGGCCACAATAAAAAATGGATCTAGTACTATTCTAGTTTAAAAATTCATGCCACCATTTGTTTTTTTAATCTTATGTATCTAAAATTATAAGCCCATTTAACTCACTAAAGAGTCATCAGTAATGATTGTTTTAAATTGAAGTTTATTGCAGTATGAGTCTTTTATCTAAGTATAGTACGCATGATAATTTTAAGCTGTCGGTGTTTGATTTTGATGTATTACTTTTATGGTAGGTAAGTCATCTAGTCACCCTGAGGTTTGTGAATAACTGTTTGGTGAGAGTGCTCTGTAAGGACTACCCACTTACTTTGCACTCCATGGAACCAGATTTTATCATGTTATATTTATAACAATATTGGGAATTGTTTAATTTTTAATGTTTTTAAATTAAACTCATTGTGATAGCAATTGATTAATAGCATATAATAGAATATATTCATTTTAGTTAGAAACTACATAAAGCTGGAACCCCTTATTCTTTCCAAAGATAGGTCTTCTGGAAGCACACCCCCACACACACACATATTGAATATTATCCCAGAATGTTCTTTTGAGTATAAATACCTACATATAGCAGTGTGGTCTCTAAAACCCATATCCCCAAATACACTGCATCAATATCTCTGATTTTCTTTTTGAAAGTCCTGTAGCGATTCCAGCTTCCTCTTTATTCTACCTAACTCTTCACTGCAAGCACCCTGATGATCAAAAGTGAGCTCCCATGGAATCCCTGGAGGTTGTGTTAAAGAACAGATGTTAGGCTGCATCATCATTAGGTCTGGTGAGAACCACAAAATATGAACTCCTAACATATTTCAATTGATATTGATCTAGCTATTTTAAGGATTATAGTAACCTAAAGCATGAGTCTAATTATTTGACTTAAACTTCTTTATAGACCAGGCCAGGAATGTTAATTCAAGAGACATTGGAAAACATAATCAATAGGCACTGGTGAGAACTATGGTAAATAGAATGTGCTGTTCCAACTTTAAGGCTTTCTAAATGGCATCTTTTAATACAGTATGATGAAGAAACAAAACATGTCCGAATTCAGCCTTTATATTTCAAGTTCTCAAGCAATATGATATAAACTTTCCTTCCATTTCTAGTTTCAATTGATACTGCATTAGCCTATCAGCCAAACTCTTTTCTTCCTTAGGAAGTGTGGTAGGAATGCAAAACCTGAATAACTTTATTTTTGTTGCTATCAAATAAGATTCGCTAATTTAAACATGACAAAACATATGTGGTTTTTATATAAATATCCTGGTCATTTTCCCTGGAAACTGGTAAAAATCTGGATTACCGGCTAGTAGGATTTCAATGCAATTTTAACAACAGTAACATGGGAAATCTTCTATGTCCTTATTGAAGTAGCAGGGTAACCTTATAGCACAGAGTCTAAGATAAAGGAGCGCACATTAAAATGCAAATGGCACCAAATGACATATACTTATATGTCAAGGAGAGATTCCTTTTATTCTTAATCAAAAGGAAATATTGAGGAAAATATAGGTTATTTCATAAGCATCAGTTTGGGTATTCATTCTTGATAGCAATTTCTTGAAGTGGTACATCACATGATCATCTCCTGCACAGAAGTCAAGAGTGGGATAAGAGTTTAGAGAGACAGAAGATTTGTAATTTCTATGGTTGTAAATGGGTGAAAGAGATGTGCCAAGACAGGAAAAGACTTCCGAGAAGCTTGTTAGATTTGAAGATTATAATGATATGTGAATAGATACAAAATATTTAAAAAATATTGTAGTAAGATAATTATCTAAAAGTTAGGAAACTTGGGTTCTTGCAAAACACTGACTTTTTTACTGGCTTTCTGACTTGGCACATGTAGGTTAACCTAACTATAACTTAGTTTATTTCATTGGGCTTTCCTAAGGATCATCATCAAAAAGTGTCACAGCTCTAAAAGATTTTATATATTCTGAAATTGTATATAAGCCTAAACCTTTATTATTTTTATTAATAGGACTATAGTTTAGACTTATTCACTCATTTTAACTTGTTCTTAAGATAATTGAATATATATAGTGAAGTAATCAAGTTAATATATCATGTCATGAATATATACGAATTTGACCCCCTGGACAGTAGTTTTCTATACATTATTCTTCCATTCAGATTTTTTTCAAATGAAATGTTGATTTTCATTGTCTCCCCTTGAATTAGTGATATACTTAATGTTTATTTTTTTTTTCATAATGTTGTTTGAGGACAGTTAGGTAAGATAATATCCTTCGAGAAAAGAAAGGACCACAATTGTTGACACAGATTTATTAAGAGCTTCTATGCATGAATTAAATGATCTTAGTATAATTATTAGAGTGAAAATTGTGAATTTGAATGGTGCCCTTGGACATTACCCAATGCAAATGAAAACTCCATTTTATTATTGTAGTTTGCTTTAAAGGAAAGAATGTATCAAACCAGACATGAAAAGAATTGACTTTTAAACTGAGTGTTGCATTTATATTTAGTTCTACTATTTTATTAAAATGTTCTGTATTTTACCATTCCTTTACTTAGAAATTATTAAAGTAGCATATGAGAAATTCTATTAAGTTTAATCATGATTCGTGATCCACTTCTGTTGGTGGGTAGGGACTCTTCTCAGCATTTAATGGTAATGAGACTTGACCAATTGCATATTTTTGCTGTGCAGCATCACCTGGACCCTTTGTTTCCTTAAATTCATAGCATTTTTATTCCCTGGGGAATGACAGCAATTTTTCAAACACATTCTCTATTTCCTTAGCATCTCATTTTCAACATTTTCAATTTTCTCTCTTGAAATAAAGTGTTTCTCCTATTATTCTTGTAATAGGACCAAAGAAGTAAAGAGAAGATCTAAACTTTTTAATATCCTTACCTATTTTTGTGCTTTTCCCACATTTTGAAAACCATGTTTTCTGTTATCCAAATTACTTTTCCACTTATGATCTAGAATTAAGTTGTATCTTTTTTTCATAACTAGCTCCTTTATGTTCTCTTTTTATCCTTTAATATTTTATTATTATTTTTTCTCACAGGTTCCTTTCTTACAGCTTTGAAACAGATCTTGTCAAAATAGTACAAGTAAATTCAGTATGGAGTAGAGGTGTGGGGACTGATAGTACTTAGGCTCAAGTTGGATAGCCCTTGTTTGTAAGAGAGACCCAAAGTACCATGCCAGAGTCTCAGTGTGGTCCAAAGGATTCCTGAGCATTGAACCTGTTAGAGAAATTACTAAGTTTATTATAACCAATCAGGCTTAGTGTTCAGAAGTTAAAGGCAGGTGAATAATGTGTAGTTTGAAATAGATCAAACTCAAAATCTAACAATATCAAGCCTGTGGGGTAGGAAAAACAAAAGTTAAGATTCAAAATAGGTCAGCATGTAAAAGGTTATTGGAAATAATAATCAAAATTTAAGAAAAATAGATCTAGATGGCCAATAGAATTGTACTAAAGAAAGAGGACTTCAGAGGCAAGAAGCAAGTTAGGAGTATAGAGACTAAGGCTTAGTTTATAAGCAAAGTAACACCTAATGGTGGGTCTCAAGGATTTGGTACTGACCAGGCAGCATTGCCAGACACAAAACCAAAGTAGCTGGTCTACAAAGACCTGAATCCCTACCAAGGTCATTGTGCATAGAGAATTAAAGCCCAGAAAACAAATGATTGCCATGTAGCACTTGGTATATTAATCTACTCATTCATTCAATATGCACTTGATGTCTACTTGGTGGCACTCTGTAGTAGGTTCTGGGACCATAGCAGTTCATAAGAGCTGTATTCGTTATACACAAAGTAAGAGGATGAGCACATAAATAATTTCACACTAGTAGAAAAAGACCCTGAACATGCTGTGATTACTTTCTATACATGATGTCCTTCTTTCAACTTATACACATTATTATTTACTCTTGAAGTATGGTGAATATTCATCCATGAAGTGTAACTTTCCTGACCTCATGTTATCTGTTTATGGTAAAAGCCATATTTTGTATTATTCACTCACAGTTTTCAATCTTCCACACATGCCCATTTCAATTTTTATAATTTTTCTTGCTTATTAACAGTATTCATTTAAAATTCATTTTCAGAAAAATCATAAATTTGTATTGTTACTTGGTAAAATTGGACAGTTTGTTTCCTTTTAGATTTTGATATATTTCCCCAACTGTTGTTATATTGAAATTAATGGGATAATTGAGAGAAATGGATCATGGTATCATAGTCAAGATCTGTGTTAAATCATTTTGCTGCCTTTTATAAAAGATGCAAAATAATATAGTCCTCACCATTATCTCAAATAAATAAATATGAACAGAATATTGTTTACTTTCAAAGATGTTAAAAATATGCTAATTGTTGTTATTAGAATACTTTGGTCATTGCTCATGTTTGGCTCTTCATACTGAGAAAGTGCCATTATCATCAGTATCAGCCATTAAAGCTACATTCACTGAAGCACAGGACAATGCATGTTACCATCCCTTCAAAGCAGAGGTTACTGATGTTTAAAAAGGTGTTCAAAAGGTAGTTGAGAATTATCAAAATTCATACATCATATGCATTTATCTAATCAAGTGTGTATTTTTTTTACTTAAAAATATATATAAAATATATAGATTCTGATAAAATCCAAAATAACTCTCCTGACATCAAAACATTCAGTTGACTAAATTTTTTAGTTTACATTGAAAAGTGAGATCAGTTGTCCCTTAGCATCTACCTGCAGGACATTTTTCTGACTAGATCAACTGGCTATTTCAATATTTTTTTCTTTCACACAGTATTGTTATTATGGAAATATTATGGATTATAAAACTAGATCATCCAAATTTTCGAATACTAATTTTTTAGTTCAAGGAACATCATGAAAAGTATTCTAAAGCAAATAAGTGCATCATTTTAAACTTATGTCCAAAAACTTTTAAGGATATGTTCACTCATAATATTACTATTTCCCTTTTTCATAATTACTTATTAAGCATTTATTATGTCCAAGACAATTTAGTCCCAAATCTTCAGATTCCAAGTTGATGATATTTTTCCTGCCATGAATTGCTTTGACTATCAATAGTGGCTTGAAAAATGGGATTCAGTGAAGAATTCAGGGGAAGAGGGAAACTAGGATAGTAGATTGCCCAGGAAGGGAGAAGTGAAGTAGTTTTTTTGTTTGTTTGTTTGTTTTAAAGGGGGGAACTCTCAGTTATTTAAAGTGATACAGATGAATGGGAAAGTATGTGGACTGAGAAGAGCAAATGAGCTGGCTACATCTATTAAGTCCAGCTGTGTCTCTTAAGGGATTGTTTCAATGGAGTGGTGAGATTGGAAAGTAAATGAGCACTAAGAAACTAAATGAAGTGTGAATAGACCAATGCTTTTGAGCTTTAGATATGTTTTGTTTCCAATGTGAAAGTCCATTTTTTTAAATGAAATCTTGTGTAAAAATCTAAACAGGTATGAAGTGGAATTTGTATCCCTCCCTTTTTTCCCAGGGAGACCTAGGGGTCATAGTTTGAGTATTGAGCAATGTAATCTGCAAAGTGAAGATGGACCAGGATTTTGAAAATTTTAACAGAATAAGAAGGAAAGAAATAGCAGAAATAGGGTCACTAAATAGGTACACAGTAAACTGTTAAACTGGAAAGGGAGAGTTTGAAGTATCCTCAGAGGTGAGCAAATTTATTTGGTGACAAGTAGAGCTTTCATGTTAGAGAAAGATTAGTGGAGATCTCTGCTCCAGCCAGATGTGTCTCTTCACTTCTGTTAGAGCTAATTCCACCCAGATCCTGCCACTCTCAGTCCTTGAGCCATACTAAGAGCATATGTTGAATGTTGACCCAGAGGGTCTTTTAATCAATTTAAATTTTTTTTGATGTTTGATAAATTTTATTAAAATAAATTAATGAAAAGTATAAAGTGCAAACATTGATGTTAATGAGAAATATTTATATCAACTGACATAAAGAGGTACTACAATAGATTGTAGAGTGAGAATATCTGAATTCATAGAGTGTGTAGAGCAATGGACACACACACAAGTATACACACTCTCAGACAATAGTGTATGACTAAGAGTATACCTGAAAAGATGTTTTTAACCTATTGTAAGTTTTAAATGCTATTATTTTGAGCTCACTTTACTTTCTTCATTATACTTCATTATCCTGTATTTTTGATGTTTTCAAAATGATCATTTATCAATTTTTTGTAATCTGATGAAAAGCTATGAAATTTTGATGTAAATGTTAAACCATTAAACTATACAGATAATGTATTAGCAAATGGTTCTATTATCTTTCAACAAGTGGGAAATGCCTAATACTGAAGTCAAATTTAATATAGAAAGTGATGCATATTTTTTAAGGAAAAAGTTGTCTTTATACAATACATTTGCAAAATACAGTTTTAATTTTTTTATTCTAATTTGTTATGTATGGCAGCAGAATGCATTACAATTCATGTTACACATAAAGAGCACGATTTTTCATATCTCTGGGTGTACACAAAGTAGAGTCACACCATTTGTGTCTTCATACATGTACTTAGGGTAATGATGTCCATCTCATTCCACCATCTTTCTTACCCCCAAGCCCCTTCCTTTCCCTCCCTCCCATTTGCTCTATCTAGAGTCAGTCTAATCCTCTCATGCTCCACCCCCCTCAACCCCACTATGAATCAGCCTCCTTATATCAGAGAAACATTTAGCATTTGTTTTTTTGGGATTGACTAACTTCATTAGCATCATATTCTCCAACTCCATCCATTTACCTGCAAATGCCACGATTTTATTCTCTTTTAATGCTGAATAGTATTCTATTGTGTTTATATACCACATTTTTGTTACCCATTCATCTACTGATTTAAAAATTCTTTGTCACTGTCCCCATCTCACCTTCAACCTGTGGCAGCAATATTCTTCTATATTTGAGCTCAATTGTTCAGAGTCCCTAGAACCAATTAATTCAGAAAACCATAATTAAGATTTTTTTTTAAAGAAAGATCTTTTGATAGGGCACAAAAGCCAGAATCAGTAGAAGAAGAATCACAACACATAGAAAATGTCTATTGTTTAACTACTTTGCCTCTTTTTAAAATTTGATTTTTTATAGAAAGGTGAAATTTTGAATATTTTCTCAGCTTCTTAAACTACCTCTCTGTTGATAAGACATTCATGCTGAAAAGTGATAATTGTTGGAAAAATGTGTGTTCTTTTAAAAATAATGTTATCTCCTTTTTAAGATTACAAGTAGATTCTTGAATTAAGATTATACACTGAAATTTTCAACTAAATCAAATTCTACAGAATATTGAAAGTTTTGTAAATATTTAGCAACCTGAAGAAAACGTTTAGCAATTTTTTCTGTTTAAATACAACCATACACTTACAACATATATATATATATATATATATATATATATATATATATATATAATATTTTCTTCATTATTTGAAAGCTTGCTATTCTTCTCTGATATTCTAGCATTTTGGTGTTGGCCCAAGAAATTTCCTTTGAGATCAAACTTGATCATGAAGGATTGAAGATCCTTTACTCTCATCTACTTTGTGATAACTCTCTGAATACTGAACCAGGTAGAAAACACAGAAAGGAAATACAAAGACACCCAGAAAGACTAAAATATTAAACCCAAACAATTTATTTCCAAGAAACAGATTTAGAACACATAGCAGTAAGAGATTAAAGAGCTTGACTCTCTTCTCACTATCTAGAGATAAATATTTTCAAATTTTGTCACATTCATGTTTAATACACACAGATACATATCTTAAATATGTATGGTGCTACAATTTTTTAAATTATTTTTTAAAATTTATATGTGACAGCAGAATGCATTATAATTCTTATTATGCATATAGAGCACAATTTTTTCATACCTCTGGTTGGTGCTAAAAGTTTTTTAAGTAAATTTTCATTTTGGAATAAGTTTAAAGTTTACACAGACAGAACAGGGCATTACCATATTTCCTTCATCCTGTCTCTCCTAATGTCAAGACCTTAGATAAATATGGTAAATTTGTTTAAACCAAGAGATTAACATGGGCACATTATTGTTAAGCAAACTCCAAACTTAATTTGGATCTTATCCTTTCTTAGAAGTGTCTTTTTTCCCAAGATCCAATCCAGAAAACCATGCTGTATTTAGCCATATAACTTTAGATTTTGAATCAATAGAATTCCAGGAAGAATTTGCTTTTCTATTTGTGGAACTACAATTTTGATTGTCAGAAATTGATGGTAGAGAATTTACATTAAATATTAAATCTCTCACTCATTCACATGTTCAGATAGATCTTTTCCAAGGTTATCACAGTGTGGTTCAAGAAATATAGCAATTAAAAGCCTGGTCTGTGGAATCAGGAAAACAAAAACAAACAAAACACAAAAATCTTTTGTTCTATACCTGGAGTTACTCCTTTCATATTGTAGGACAAAATAATCTAAGATTTCAAACCTCATTTTCCCTTTTTGTAACGTGAAAATAATAAAACCCAACCCATAGCATTTGGCAGAGTTATGTAGGAAAGAGCTTACATTGTGCCTGGCACACAGGATCTTCTACAAATAGAACTTTTTTTATAATCAAGAAAAAGAATAAGGTCATACTTAGAACTGCCATATTTTTGGTATGTGTGTGTTTCTGTATATCATTCACATATATAACATATACATGATTTATACATATGATGCCTTTCAAATATGCTGCATCAGTTGTCCATCATCCACTAGTGCACAATTATTAAACCTTTTTTCCCACAACTTAAAATACATGAGAAGCTTGACCTTGTTCTCAAGGAATTCAGCCCAGGTGGGGGAAACAAATATTTATCTATAATGATAAAATAATAACTCTCGTACAATGTATGTGAATGTAAAAGAAGAGTTTTATAAATGGTTATTGAAGATCCTTGTTTTAAAAACCCAATGAGGTTTTGTGACAGAGCATGGCCATTTCATATTTAGTTATCTTTTTCTAATACCCTGTGTATATGGTTTATTCAATTGCATAAAGATTTAGGAAAAAAAGAGATTCAATAGGAGCTTCTGGTATTGACTTTGAGTAGGGTTCTTAAGTTTCTTTTTAATAATCTTCCCGTATCTTTTTCAGTGTTTCTTTTTTTCTTAGCACAAAGCAAGTTATGGTTCAATTGACTTTCTGTCTGCTTAATAAATATTGATATATTGGATGCATTCAGGCATGGCCATGTGTGATCCATCTTTAAAGGTAGAGTCATTATGCAGGGAGGTTGCAATTTATTTATTCCTCATTCATTCTCTCATCTTTTGAGAGGAATTCATTATGCAAATATTGAGCACATTCATGAAATGAAAAACAAAAGCAACACTAGCTTTTTTTTAAAAGAGAATAGCTGTTGAAAACAAGATATTATCTGCAGCAGAATGGAGTGAATATAGACTCTATTGTGTATATTGTATCGGTATATTTTCTTTATATAATGGGAAAAGGTAATTGAAGGTAAAATGTGCAATTTTCTTATTGTAAGAGCTGCAGTACACTGCAATGAGAGAGGCAAAAATTATATATTTCTTTCACTAGGAATCTATGAGTAGAAGGTCAACTCAGACCTGAAATAGGACATCATTATATGATTTCTCAAGGGTTATTTTAGACATTTGACTAGGAGAATGCATGACTTAATGTGTATGTTTAATTACACATATGGATTCTTATTCATAGTGTTGTAAGAATCAAGTAATTTAAGTCTGTTTTCATATAAACAAAATTACTTAGTACGTTTTTTCGTACTGCTAATTCAGACTACTGCTTTGGTTTGGCTTATTCATTTAGCTTATTGGTTGATTAATAACTAAGAAATGTAAACATCTGTAAACATCATTTTAACATATTTTGATAAAATTTATTTTCCCTTGTTTTACTGAGGAATACTTGACAAAGAAAAATTGTGTATTTTTACAGTATACAGTATAATGTTTTGATATATGTGTGCATTGTGAAATTAATATCATCAAGCTAATTAATGTATTCACCTTGCATAATTTAAAAATCATTTTTGTGGTGAGAATATCTAACATCTATTCTGTGTGCAATTTGCAAGTATCTAATGCATTATAATTAACTGTGGTCACCACACTGTACAGTAGATCTTCAGAACTTATTCCTCCTGTTTGAATGAAACTTAGTATCCTTTGAACAACATCAGTGTATCACTCCCCACCCTACCTACCCTCCAGCCCCTGGTAGCCACTATCTACACTCTGTTAATATAACTTTGAATTTTTTAGATTGCAAATGTAAGATTTTTTTTTAGATTGCAAATGTCTTTCTGAATTTTATTTTGCTTAGCATAAAGCCAGTTCATCCATCTTGTCATAAATGACAAAATTTCCTTCCTTTAAAAGCCTGAATAATATTCCATTTTCTATTTAAAGAAAACATACAATATATAATATCTATCATAGCTACTACATCTTTTTATCCATTCATCTATTGATTGATTACATATATTGGCTGTCACTAATATAATTTTAAATTTCTCCTAAATAACCATATGCATCATTTTCCAATTTTTTATTTGCTTTTAATTTTCACACATTTGATTTAAACCATTTTTTTCAGTACTATATATTCTAAGATTAGAAATTCTGAGCAAAATTGATGAATGTGTTTTGTCATCATATTACTCAATTCTGTATTTATTTGTATCCATCAGTGATGCAGCAGAAAGATGCAAGTAATTTTGCCAAAAGTTTGGCCCCATGGTAAAGCTCTACCTTGTAGGAAATCAGAAATGTGGTTTTAATTGTTGCATTAGATCCCATTTCATGCAGGCTTCATTTGATGGCCACCTGTAAAGCCATTTGTGCAAAGTGTCATGAAACTAAATTAGTAAGAAAATCAAACCTATACTTTATCTGCAGATTTTCCATGTCTTAGAAAAAGACAGGTTTTCTCAATTGTTTTACAAAAGTGTTCATAATAAGATCATATTTTTTCTATCCTCTCTGTGGCCTTTTTCTAAAATTGTGACCTTATTTCTTTATATTACAATACATGCATGTTCTGAATAGATATGAAAATGTAGAAAAACCATTGAACTTGCACTTTGAATACATATAATTACCAAATTGTAGGAGGCAAATAGTGACTGGCTAACTGCTGATTCATAGTGATAGCTTTGATGAAAAATATTTTTGAAGCAAAGTTTGGGTGAATAAATATTTGGAGGATTACCCAAGATAGATGTATTGTATCATCATTTCATGAATATTTTCTGTGTCGGTAGTTATTGTTTTTAGGTTTCAAATGTTAAAGTAGTCTGAAATTGTAAGTAGAGGGAAAAGAAAATAAAAGGTTCACAGAGAAAAGTGACATTTTATGTTCTTTATGAAAAAACAAATAATTATAAATTCATAAATATACTGTATATGTATGGGAATCTATGCAAAAGATTAAGCCAATTCTAAATTATAAAAAAGCCACAGTCATTAAAAAAGCAAAAAAAGGTCATTATTCAAAGCATTTGTAAAACAACTAGCATGTGCCAGATCTATCATAGCCACTGAGCCTAGAGTAGGAAGTGTGGCTGCTGCTCCCCCTGGTTTGAGTTCTGCTGGAGAAATTGACATTTAAAAACATTTATTGACCTCATGAGTCATCATATGTTCTGTGGAAGGCAAAGGAAAGTACAGGAGAATTTGATATAATCTCCATGCTAATGACTGTTCTGTGAGGAAAGGACTTTTGCCAGTGTGTTGAGGAGTGGAAAGTGTAAGGCAGCAAAAGGGAAAGGAATCCACAGTGGAGGGAGCCAGTGTGAAGGTCCTTAGAACAGAAGGAGCAGGGAGTGTTCTGGAATTTGGTGAACGCCAGAGCTGAGAGGCAGAAGAGAGTGCAATAAGCCAGGTGAGATGGGGACAATAAATCACAGCATGGTGACCCCATGAAGGACTTTGTCTTTTATTCCCAGTACAAAGTGAGGTCATTAAAGAATTTTAACTATGACTAGGAGAAGATCAGAATTGCTTTCTTAAGTGGTTACTTGGTAGACTGTGGGACTAGCTCAAGTCTAACCCATGTTGAGTTGTAAAGGATGTGGATTTCAAGGCTTTTTCTGTAGAAAAAAAATGTTGAAACTCTTTCGAGGAGCTTCACTTTGCATTTGCCATGAGACAGGATTTGTGTGGAAATGGGAAACACTATATGATGTATAACAAAAACCACACTGTTAAATGCTGAAATACATTCCAGAAGAGTCTATCAAATTAATATATGCAAAACTCACTCCATTGTGTTATATATTTTGAAAACATAAACTTAGAGTGACCATGCCCAGGAACTAATGAGAGTGATTATGTGAGAAAGGTATTTCTTTACATTTCATACCCATTTGTAATGGTTCATTCTTGCCTTCAACATTTATTTTCAACTAACTGCTTAATATTTTACCCTGAATATTCATTAGTTGTTGAATAAAATCCAAGTATTATTTTCTCCCCCAAAATTCCACCTTGAAATTAATCACAGAATTATTATTTGTTGACATTATTTTAAAGTGACATAGACATAGTAAGTCTTCATATAAAATTAGAAGGTAATAATTGTCTGTGAGTTTAATTTTGCCTTCATTGTTAACAAGTAACATTTCTGCTTAATGATTTTAATCTCTTGAATTAAATAAAAAAGTCTTTTTTCTAGCTCTTGGTTACAATATTCAATATCTGTGTTATATCTAAAATGTCATCTGTGGAATAGGAATTTAGTTTTTCTAATGCAAATGAGTGCTATATTTCAATACCATTCATTAATTTCAGATTGCCAGCTTTCAAAGAATCCCACATGTAATGGGATAGTAATATGGAGTTCATGATGTGGACCACCAGCTCCTTCATATGGAGTGTGTTTTCTAACACTACTTTGTCAAGTTGCTGTCCTTAAAGTGAAAATTCCAAATGTAAAAACAAACAAACAAAAAACAACAACTAGAACAAGAAAACCAATATAAGGAGGGAGAAATAAAATTGAAACCTATCTGCCCACACACATGAGCATATTTTCTGGCCAACAGAGGTCTGGGAACTTCTTGATTAGTTTTCACTCCCTAGAGAATAACACACAATGTTAATCCTTGGGAATCATGCTGAGAAGAGTAACAGACTTTTATCTTCATCTACCTTACTCACACAATCCCCAAATTGCACCCAAAGGAAACGATCTTTCTGCACTGCAGATGTTTAAAATACTTTGCGACAAAGCAACACAACAGGAATAAGATTATTTAAAAAGCTATTCAAAACAAAATACATATGGAGTACCTAAAATCTACTGTTTTCAGAAGGTGAAGTTTTATTTTGCTGATTGTACCAGATGTCAAATTTCCCTTGCCTTGGCCAAAAGATTTCATATAGCCAGTTTGTTTTGCCTAAGCCATGTGACAGAGGAGATACAGAAAGGCTACTTTAGTCAAATTGCTCGACTAGATTTTCACCACAAATCCCTAGTCTATTGTCATCAGCATAAGCTAATTGGGATCAAGTACTACCCCATGCCACACTTTATCAAGTTCCTTATTACCTAAGGTCAAATCTTGGGCCAGAGAGAAAAAGTCCCATAGGGACCTTTCCTTTGTCTTACATACTCTCAACCCTTAGTTTCCTTTTCATAACAGAAAATCTTTCACACAAAAAAAGAGAAGAAAATGAGAAAGATCTTCCCATATGCTGATGTAATAATTACCTGGGTAAACAGGCACTTCTGTTGTTCACCTGGCCCTGCAAGGTAGTGTTATCACAGGTCCTTTCATCAGTTTAAAATAAAACAGCTCAAAACACTGATACTGTCAAAAAATTGCACATGAAGTTTGAATCACCGAGTTTGTGGGATTTTCCTGAAGTTTTGTGAGGCAAATGAAGAAGATTTTTATCGCACCTTACAT
Source organism: Urocitellus parryii (assembly GCF_045843805.1). Lineage (NCBI taxonomy): Eukaryota > Metazoa > Chordata > Mammalia > Rodentia > Sciuridae > Urocitellus > Urocitellus parryii. The sequence goes on along the minus strand of NC_135532.1, from coordinate 17,531,139 downwards.
TACAATACTTCCTGCTGTTCACCCATACCTGCTCTTTCCTGATTTTTCTTGGAGGATGGGCATCTAGGAAGTTGCTGGATGTTTTTGTCTATCTGTGTCTCTCTCACTCTGTCTTTCTCAACCTTTTCTGGCATACCTTGTTTCAGTTATTTGTATCTTTTGGACTATCAAGATACTTCAAGGTATGTGTACTACTATGGAAAGATAATCTCACAGCTACAGAAATAACTGCAACAAGATAGTTTACTGTAATGAGAGACAGAGAGCAATGCAGGTGGTTAACATTTCCCAAACAAGAGGTATGGATTAAATGATGTCACACATGGCAGTTATTGAATAGTAACTATAATATTTATTTTGGGTTTTTTTTTTTTTTGTGTGTGTGTGTGTGTATGTGTGATTTTGTTGTTTGAGACAACAAAAACAAGGGTGGTCTTGAACTTGGTGCACTCCACCCTCAGCCTCCTGAGTAAATGGAATTACAAGTGTGCCCAACTGTGATTTTAAGTTTTTTTTGTGTTAGTGGATGTTGAAAGCAGTGCTACTCTACCTCTGAGCTATATTGCCAGTTCTATTTCATCTCTTTGTTTTGAAACAAGGTCTTGCTAAGCTACCCAGGCTAGCCTAGAATTTGCCAATCCTGCCTCAGCCTCCTGAGTCCCTTCGAGCATGCACCAAGGTTCCTGATTTAACTATGATTTTTAAAAGAGCACTTATTCGTTTTACTCATTCACTACTCATCAGTTTTCTTTAATTGATTATAAATGCTAAGGTATTCTGTGTGGAGCATAGCTAGAGCGGCAAATGATAAAAGTGCAATTCCAGGGGGATGATGAGATAGAAGGGATTTCTTTATGAACACAAAATTACCCAACCAACCTGCTCCAGGAGGTAAGGAAATACCTATGAGCTGACTCCAGATAAATAAATAATTGTATACAGACGGAAATCAGTCTGGAAAAACTGAATAAAATGTCCAGAAGTGCTTTCCAAAATGAGAGAAATTATGTTTGAAAACATGGTGATGAGGGGGAAAACCTAAAACACAAGGCAACAGAGGATAGCGTAATCATGACATTATGGGGACACTGAGGCAGGGAGAACTACAAGATGTCTTTTTAAAAAATTCTGTTTATACATACATGACAAGAGAGTGTATTCTGACCATTATACATACATGGAGATAACTTAGTCATGTATTCATATATGAACATCTAAAAGTAATGTCCAATTAATTCTACTGTTTTTCCTTTTCCTATTTCCCCTCCCTTCCCTTTAGTCCCCTTTGTCCAATCCAGTGAATTTCTACTCTCCCCGCTACAACTTATTGTATGTTAGCATCCACATGTCAGAGAGAACATTCAGCCTTTGCTTTTTGGTGACTGGCTTATTTCACTTAGCAGGATAGTCTCCAGTTCCATCCATTTACTGGTAAATGCCATAATTTCATTCTTCTTTAAGTAATATTTCATTGTGTATAAGTACCATATTATTTTATCCATTCATCTGTTGAGGGGCACCTAAGTTGGTTCCATTGAGCTGCTATCAACATTGATATGGGTTCATCACTGTAGTATGTTAATTTTAAGTCCTTTGGGTATATACTGAGGAGTGGGGTAACTGAGTCAAATGGTGGTTCCATTCCAAGGGTTGTTTTTTTTTTTTTTTTAATTGTTGGCTTTTATTAAAAAATCAGTAAAATACTACTTTAGGTTTTAAATTCAAGGGTAACATAATCCTGAAGATTCCGTAAGAGAGTATTAACTTTACAATATATTAGGAAATAAGAGAAGGGCGTGAAGGAAACAGGAAGAGACACTTACAGAGGGCTCTGGGGTAGGCCAGGAGCAGGAAAGTGGGTACTGGGCTCCAGTAATGGCAATGAGACTGGAAAGTTGAGTGCTCCAGGAATTTCAAGGAGATATGGGGATGAGAGTTGGACCTCTGGATGTCTTCTTCTTCCTCTCAAGTTTCAGTTTCAGCTCCTTAGAAGTTTTACCAGGTCTTCTCACCCCCTCTGGAAAAGGTTCCAGCTCAGGTCCATAGGACAGGGTCATAGCTACCTAACCACCCCTCAATGCTTCACTTTCCAAAGTTGGCTGTTGGCTCCCCTCATTCAGTCCTGTGCTTTGATATACAAGTGCTTAATTTAATGACACACAAAACATCAAGAATAAAGGGAAAAGAGAAACTGAAGATTTTTCTAAAAATATGAAAACTCAAGTTGCAACACAATCCAATAAAGGTATAATACTAAAAGAATTTTGTTGGGTTAGGTGTGGATTAGAAAAACAATTAGTAAATATCTAAGAGGGACTTTCACTCAATTAAGAACTTTTAATACTTTAATTTTTGCTATTTTTAAAGAAAGTGAAATTAAAACCTGAGAAACATGATGATACCCTGTCTCAAACAACAAAACCATATATATATTTTTATTCATAAAAAGATATATATATATATCAGTTACTATTCAATAACTGCCATGTGTGAAATTATTTAATCCTATAGCTCTTGTCTGGGAAATGTTAACCACTTGCATTGCTCTCTGTCTCTCATTAGACTTATTTCTGTAGCTGTGAGATTATCTTTCCATAGTGGTACACATACCTTGAAGGTGTTTTGATAGTCCAAAAGATACAAATAACTGACATAAGGTGTGCCAGAAAAGATTGAGAAAGACAGAGTGAGAGATACACAGATGATTATTATGGGTGTGGTTTATGCAAAGACAATTCAATCATTCAGTGAACATTTGTCCTAAAGAAGAGAACTTATCCCTATATAAAAGACCAGTGAATAAACATAATTTTTATTTGTTAAAGATAATTTTGCAAAGAGTAATGTGATCATGTATAATATTAAAATGAATATGCCACTTTAATAAACTTTCCTATTAATTATCTACAGGTTCAGAGAGCGTTGGTTTAAAGGAGTACATTGTGTTTAAATCTTTCATTGTTTTTAAGTACTTTTTCATCACATTGAAATCCATGTACAATGCTGAGGGTAAGAATTAGTATGAATTTTTAATGAAAATTAAACTAGCAAGTTTAAATTTAGAAAAAAGTGAATATTGACCAATAATGTTCTTTTGTCCAATCAAAAGTTAGGATTTTAAATATTTGCAAGTTAAGTAAATATATCGTGTGTGTATGTATGTATAAATCTTAATTGATTTTCTTCTCAAAAAGTAGTAGGAAAAGTAATTCTGAACAATGGGAAATAAAAGGATAATTATTACCTTTCCTACAGGTAGTATTTCCTTCAGTTTTGGGTATTAATATAGTCATAATTTTGATCTATATATTTATTTAGATTTCAGTAAAATTAATTTTTATTCATGAAAAGATAACAGCTTAAATGTAAAGATTTTTGTTGTCATTGTCTTGTTTTTATTTTACTAAATAGCTTACCATAAAGCAAAGTATAATAATAAAAGACAAATTATGCATTCTGCCTATTAACAGAATAAGCAATAACTCCCTATTGGATAAACTTCAAGTAAACTCTCAAATAAATGTATAAGGAATTTTTAAAAGATTGTCATTGAGTTTGATACAGTAACTGAAGATATATTTTCTATTGAAAAGTTACACATGTATCATTATTGGTTAAAGATTTGAAGGAAATATCCTGAATGGAAAAAAAAAAAGGTTTTCATGATCAAATTTTGATGTTGAACATTATTTCTTCTGCTGTGTTCTTTCTTGTCAATTAAAACATTTTATCTCTAATTACCTCAAATTTTCATGCAGGGTGGTTTTTTTTCTATTTATTACTCATAAATTGCTCCTATTTCTAGATGATAAATATACTACATAACATCCTCAATAACCGTAATGATTTGTTATCCTTCCTTTGTATGTGGTCTTATCTGTTTTTTTTCCTGTATTACAGAAGAAATCATAGCATATTTCATTCCAAATCAGAATGCATGCAATGTTATTCATAAGCTCTCATATTTTTAAAAATGTAAATATGTCAAAGTTTGTATTATTCTATCAGCCAAACATTATTAATGTGTGGTTGTCCAGAGCCTTCTTCAAACCCCAAGAGTATGTTTGGAAGTTGCTCAAAGGGCAGGATTCTTGAGATAAAAGCCATCATAGTGAAGGATTTTGTGCCTGGGACATCAGAACAGACTGTCTGGGGCTGTGGGCAGCAAGGCGAGGCTGTTTGTGATTAGTCTGGAATGCTCTGGGTGGAAAGATGGGTTGTGGGGAGGTGGTAAAGAAAGATAGCTGATGGAGAGATTGAGTTTTTTAGGGAGAGAAGGGGCTTCAAAATATAGGGAAAGATAGGATTTTAATAGAATTACTCCCCATGTGTTCTTGTGTTCACCTATATATGCTTGAAATTCCAGTTAACATTTCTGTTGTACCCTGCTTCTGTAACTGCTCTGACAATCTGAAAGATGTTGAAAGTAATGTGATTTTTAAGTATTTCAAGCATAATGAGTTTCCATTCTGGATAATGTAAACCAATGCATAAATTATCTCCCAGAATTCAGTGATTAATGTAGGTCTGATGGCCTCCTATCTGAAAGTTAAAAATGGAACTGGAGAAAATATTCTTAATATTTAAAATATCTTCAAGCGTAGAAACCAACTACCTTTAACACATTCTTTTCTTTTCTTTTCTTTTGCTACTGATATCATTGTGAAACAATTGTTGCTTTGAGTACTTTTAATGATATACTGGAAAATATTTAACAAATAACTTGCTTAAAATACACCCAGGAACACCCAGGTGTGCATGTGCACTATTGCAAACCTGAATTGCAGTGCTGGGATATAACTATTCTTATGACAGTTCACACATTTTCAATATGAGTTCACTGAATTTGGAAGAGGGGAGAGATATGCAGTAACACACCCTTTTAAACTATTTCCACCATATAGAGGTAAATAAACTCAATAGCACAGAAAACTGTGAAATGCAGCACAATGAGTAGACTGTTTAACCACTGGATCCCCAAACCCTTGACAATTGTTGCTATCATACCAGTAGTACACCTCTTTTAAGAACAGAAATGCTATCCATCTTAAGAAGCATTGATCAATTTAGATAGTCAGTTATTGTTACAATGTTGGTCTTTGTCTCTGTTTTACCACAAATTGCATTTTTATTCTTATTTTAGACATTATCGAAAGGTACTATCATTTTAATATGTGTGTATCCTCACTAACCTCTGAAGTCTTTGCTGGAATGGTAGATGTGCTCTTTTTCTTTTTTTCTTGCATTTTGTTTGGTTTGGTTCTGTAAATATTTTTTGTGTCATTCCATTCCCTCGAATGAAAATCTGCTGCAGCACCTAGTATGAAGAGTATCTTCAGTGAATGTTTCTTGTTTGGTTGGTTGAATGAATGAAAGACAGATATGGGGCTAATGGGCAGAGCAGAGCAAGGACTCCTTTATTTAAATGTGAACCTTTGCTGCAAAGTTATCTCCATTTCCTCTTCTAGATGGTTGTTGAGTGGACAATGGAAACTGAGAGAGTGGGGGATGAATCTACTTTCTTAATATGATAAGCTGGCATTTATTGAAAATATACTGTTTGCTTGGTGACAGGTATTTCCATACACTCAGGCTTTCCATGAATACTGAGAATATCTGAACCAGAGCAGCAGTGTGAACTTCAAGTCACTCTCAGTCAGTCAAAACTACAGATAAAATAGAAATAAAATCTCTTGCATTTTTAACAAAGGATAATTTGAATGTGTGAATGATTAGAGATGACTGTTTCTTCACCATCATTTTTAGGACTGGTATTAATGAATTAAATATTCATGCATTTCATATTGCCAAAGGCAGAGTAATTCTGTAAAAACACTAGGAATCTTAACTATGTACTTTATCACAATTTGGGACCAAAGTATTTTTATTTTTTCTCATGAGAATGCATCTCTAAAATTGAAAAAAAAAAGTAATTCAGTTAGAATATACTGATTTAGTTGGAAATACATTCTTTATGGAAGTTGCCTAATTCTATTCCCAGTGTGAAACCCTCTTAATGTTGAGAGCTTGATTCCTCTCCACCATCTACACACTGTCTGGCAAGTGAGCATCTTTGTGTGTCTTTCACAAAGATACTGAAACTCCATAAGATAACTGAAATGACTTCTCCAGTATCAGTTGACTTTTGTTAAGGGAATAATCTGCTTTATTAATATGAGTAACTCACATTAACTGAACATATACTCTTGACTTGGTGATAGGATTTCATTCAGACATCACACACAAAGTATCACCATTGCTATCATCATCATTTTTTCAGAGAGAATTTTCAAGGAGTTTAAAAATTCTCACACCAAGTCACATTCCAATTCTGAAGTCTATCTATCTAAAAACAGTCCTCTCTAGAGCACAAAACATGAGTCATTTTATGTGTCATTGTTTTGTGTTATAATTAGAATTATTAATCTGTAACTTCATTTGCTTCATTCAGTCTTCGTATATTTTTCTCCACTTTAAGAATCTTCAGCACATATTAATAAACAGTTCTAATTCAAGGTTATTAATGTACTTCTTTTTGAGTGAAAGGAGTGTGGGACATTGCTGATGAATTAACTTTAAATTTAATACCACTTTCTTTTGTTGTGGCTCTCAAGTTCTGTCCTAGATATGCAAGAGATGCAAAATCTTAGCATAATAGGGAGGTTCATGAATATTTGTGTTTAATGATCTAAGGAATTAAGTTATCATTTCAAATATGTAAAAGTAAAAATCAAAACCAAAATATTAACCATTTTGTTAAATAAAATATGATATAGGATTAAATAAATTTCATAAAGACCTTGTTTACTCTATTGAAGAAAAACACATTTCTATAATATATAGGATAATGACATCCAGGTGGTTTCTCTAGCTATTCAACTTTTACCTTTCAATAAATCTACTTTATGTCATTTTGCTTGTAATTTTTGGCTTTGGTTTGTTTATTTAAAAGGCCATATAAATATACTCTTTCTTTTGGTACATGGTGTTCCTCATAAGTGTTTTATTAAGCTAACTAATGAGTTCCAGCTTGCCTTTTGCTGGATGCCCTATTTCTTAATGACCCTTGATAAGGGAAAATATACTTTTGTCTAAAATCTCTCTCTCTAATCAAAGCTGCAAACTTCTCATCAAAACATAAGGCAAATGCCAAATCTGATTAACAACTGGAAAGACTGTAAGACAGAAAATTAATTAAGGCCCCCAATGCCTGAACGTACATAGAATTGTTTTAAAGATTTTGAAGTACAACACTGTTTATGAAAAGACTGAAGTTGTTTTTTTTTAATGTGGATTCTAAAAACCAGTAATGATCCACAGAAATATGTAAATCAACATTCTTTTATCCTTGACAATGAATACATGCTATCTTATTAAATTTGAAATTCAGTGTGAATTATTTTGCTTGATAATAGCAACTTACTACTGATTTTTTTTTCTATTGTAGAATGTAGCACCAAATTCTTAGAAATAACCTCCTAAAAAGAAAACATGGAAGGTTTCTCTGGAGTAAGTTATTCAACCCTCCTTTTAACAAATGATGATGACTTTTCTGTTGTCATCATTTTACATCAATGTATCTCCAAGTAAATTACTTTTAAATGTGAGTTAGGAAGTTAAACATAAAAACTTTAAAATGCATAAATTAAAGAGGATAAGGTTGAAGATGAGTCTATAGCAGAATCAGATCAAAGTATTAATGGAAAGGAAATCACGCAGAAACAATTTATATCTTTATGTGTTTATAAATTGTAGTGTGATGATTATGCCACTAAATATCTTTATTATATTTTCTGTTGTAATTCAGGATAAGTGGTTATTATGTTTGCTTGCTGTCTCTGAGACACTTTGAGGAGGTTGAGAAAAGTCTTTGTTTTGCTTGACCACTTTCTTTGAAAAGGTTCTAGTCACTATGAAACGAGCAAAAGTAAACATGAATAATAATAGTGAAACAGTCTTTGTGATTTTAATTGATATACTTTTTCTTTTTTCACTTTAGAAATTAATTTCAGCAGAAATTAAATGAATTTATCCATGTACCAAGCATTTACTTAATGCATAATGTATTAGCCCATCTTAGCAATACGAGGATGATATATATCCTCTGAACTCAAGTGAGAAGACTGAAGCTCACAGAGGTTAAATTACCTGTGTAAGGTAACTATGTACACAGTGCTTGTAGAGCTTTAGATATAACCTTAGAAGAGAGGTGAGCAACCAAGTAATTGAGTAAATAGAATAATTTTTTACTTTTAATTATTTATCAAATCCCTAATAAAGATTAATTTTGTGCCTAAAATTTGTTTTTTGAACAGAAAAGACAAAAAAAATGTTTAAAAAGTGGAGTGTTTCCTCGTGCATGAATCCTGATCTTAAGGACAGGTCTGGTGAAGTCAATAGATCAGAAGCAGAGTCCTTTGTTCTACTAATATCTGTGTTCGTGTACATAATGCACACAAAGTGTGATTAATTATAGAGATAAGGCATGTAGATGGTACACCAGGGTAGTGGAAACCACAGCCCACTATTACACGTGATTTCAAGGTGTCTGAGAATTAATGATTCACTATATAAAAAAAGTATTTTACACAAATTGTATAAAGATGAGAACAATTTTAATAATGTCCTTTTATCTGCTGTATTTTGTGGACTGTTGTTTTGATGTTGTTTCCATTTAGGAAAAATTTTATGGCAATTCTATTTTGTCAAGAGATTCAACTATATCATATATAATTTGTAGAGATTTCTGGAGTTATTTATTAAAGATTTGTGAAAGAGTAAATCAATGAAGACAGAATTCTTCCTTTTGTGAATATTTTATTTTACAATATAATAGGAAAATGTATACACCTCAAAATAAAGTGTGTTGCATGTGTAGAAGATAGTACTGTACTGTAAACTGAACAAAACTTCAACATATGTCTGGAAATTTTAATACTATTAAAATTTTAACATTATTTAATATTACTATAATAACATTTTAATGTTATATTGAATATTAGAGATAATATTATATCTAATATTAATTTTAATATTACTTACCATATTAGTGATAAAAAAGCCAATAGATGGGTACAGGTCATTGTATACATTTAGAACTAATGTATTCAGTAGTATTCGATACTGAAAACATCTGTTGATTGATAGTTCCAATGCTAGACTTAAAATGGTTGTAATACCTACCTCACACAAAGGACAGAGAGATATGAATGAGGAACATTGTACAATTGCTTAGAACCACATTTGCATTCTAGGTTATGATCAGACAGAATGTTTTCTGTAGACCAATTTAAAACAAAAAAACCTTTGTACTCGAATATGGATGCTTAATATTATCTCAACAAGAAACATTTTGCAATAAAAATAAAATATTTTAAGTGTTTAGTTGGCAGAACAAGTAACTGAGAGTCAAACTCAATTAAACAGGAGGCAGCTCTCAGGCCTTTTATGGTAGATGAGTTGAGATCAGAAAATGAGATCCAAATCAAGAGATAGAAAGGGAGAAATATGAATTTAAAAATGATAATGAGATGATAGCACATAGTTGAAGTGTATTGTTGTAGTGTTAGCTTGGAACACTGTTATTTGGTAAACTAAAAATAATGCTGTAAATATTATTATGTAGGTGACTTTCAATTTCTTCCATATTTTCCCCTAGAGATTTAAGGAATCTGAATAAATTATTGTAGCCCTGTACGTCACAAATAAAAGACAAATTTTGACCAATATCACTTTTAGAGTCATTCTTGAAATTGCTTATTTAGGCATCCTCACAATACTTAATATTGCATATAAATTTTGAAAAATGTTAAGTAAAAGCATAATTAGTTCAATTTGCAGAAGGAAAAAATGATTTAACAAAATACATATAGTAGATATATTCTTAATATACAGTAAATATAGTCTCAAACCACGCGCACATGCGTGTGTGTGTGTGTCTGTGTGTGTCCTAAGGATGTTTACACATATTTTAAGTTTAAAAATAAAGTAAAGTACTTATAGGACTATGTACATTGGTACTAGAGGGAAGTGAAAAAAGAGTCCATACCTTTAGAAATCCAAAGGGATTAGATTGGGTAGAGTTAACTCAGTTGGCTTTGTAGATTAAAACAACATTGTTTAACACCAATAATACTGCATTTGTTACATGGAAACCAATCATCAATATATATTTAACACACTGCCACAGCTATTGGCCTATTGTTTTGGGTTTCAGAAGTGTCTACAAGTGTTAAACTTACCAAACAGTACATGGAAGTGTGTGGTTTATTGTAGGTTAAACTCCAATAAAGATGTCTTAAAAAATGACTTTCCAAGAGACAGTTTGATCAGTAATCCTTGAATCACAGATGTGATCTTAAGATCTTTCAAAAACATTGGAATCATGTAGGCAGGAAATATTATTTACTATGTTATATATATATATGGTGCCAACCTGAGTAAAGGATGCTATTTGGGGGATAAAAAGTGAAAAAAAAATCAAGTTTCTGATGTTCAGGTATAATTCCTTTTACCAGTAAGTAGGTTATATATCCATGAAAATAATTTAGACTTGCACAAAATGGGAAAGTGTTATTCTCATATTTTCTTTCCTCTCCCTGCTACTGAAACATTTAACTTTTATAGCCTAAATATATATAGTCTAGGATTAAAATATTTTATAAAACAGCTTCCATAAAAAAAAACTAGTATTTGTCAAGAAACTTTAGCTAATATGTACATGTATTTATATTGTTTGCTGTTGGTGATTTATTGATTTTCTTTATTTTAAAAGCTTGTATAAATCTGTTAGACTTCATATTAAATTTATAATAGGGACAGAATATTCATGTTTCTGTTAAAAATTAATGAAATATCAATAGTTTAAAAAATAATTTGTTCTCCAAGCTTGTTAAAACGTAAGCACTTCAGTCAGATAATCTCTTTTGTTTTTACATGCTTCTCTAATGTCCTAGCTAGTCTGTTTGTTCCAAGGATGGTTTCAGTGGTCATACTGTGAGATTCCAGTTTGATACTTGGTTGAATCAAGAAAAGGAAACATCTTTGTCTAGAGTAAACTGAGAATTCTTGAGTGAATTAGGCCTTTCTCAATGGACAATTCAGGGCCACTTAATTGCTATTACTGTATTTTTATAAATGATAAAACTTTCATTCTAGAGACAAAGCCTCATATTCCATTTTTAGCACATACACATACAATCTGTAGAATGCCTTGCACATAGTGGGGACTTATTGAACACTGATTTCTAAGTAATATGTCATTTGTAAGAACTTGTTTATAAGTGAAAAGAATAACATGCATTACTCAGAAAAGTTTGTGTGCTTTCCTTTGAGAGAATGTGTGCTCCATTCATTCCCTAAGGCCAGAGTGTGCTGGGTGGGGTGTGTGTTGGAGGGATACAGGGAGTGTGGGCAGAAGTTCATTGAAGCTGCTGCCCTGGCATAGCTTGAAGTGATATATGGATAAGCCTATTCCCCTCGCCTCTCTCCCCTATTTCCTACAGAGAAATAATGAGTGATAAGATAGCCAAGTGTTTGTACTTTAGCTGTTTTTGTGAAGATGCAATGTCCTGTCCTCATCTCAATCAAGCACCAGCTGTGTAAGGAGAAGTAATTTAAGTGTCTGGGAACCTTGGCTGAATCCATCAAGGTGTAGTCCCTCCAGAACAATGATCCAATTCCCTTAGATTCATGGTTTCTCCTTCAGCAACACCTGGATGAGAATCTTTGGGACTTTAAAAATGGAGAGATTAATTACAAAGGTCCAAAAATAACGTCTGGATTGAGTTACATGCAGATACTTAACTAAGACATTTATAATAACCTTTATAATTCAAGTGGTAATCTACTCTAAGGGTTTTGTACTATCATTTAAGGAAGTTTGTGCTCAAGTATAATTCTCAAAATATTAAAAATGAGATCCTCATACAAACATAAAAGTTATCTATATGCCAAAGATTTCATTTAACATATTAATTACTGAAGGGACCAGTAAGATGTTAACACCAGTTCAAAAGAAAATCAAGGAATTTATAGGTTGGTCAGTCAAAGGAATGGGGAATGAATATTCTAATAGATACAAAAATGATTAATGTCTTTCAATGCAATAAACAGTAACATCTGGTGTTACTTTTTATCCTGGACAGAAGTTATCTATATTGCTATTGAATAAAACTCATTTTCATTATCCTCAGACAATAATCATTTGCATTGCTATTGGTTTCTACATGCTAAACCCAATTCTCAAAGAATTGCTAAATGTACTTGTTGACAGCAAATAGGAAATCAAAAGTACATGTACTTAGGAAGTTAATTCCTCTAGCAAATTGAACTACTTCTGTTTTGAAAACACACCATGAATTTTATTTTCCTATTTCCAAATTTGGGGTCATATTTTACAAGATAAATTTTAACCACAGTCTCTGTCCTGATGATGATTTCTTGGGTTTCATGTTTGTACTCACAAGTCTGATCTGCTTTTTTGTATCAAGGCTGGTTGGAGTCATGTCTGATTGAGGAAAGCTTGCACCTTTCCTTCTGTTGTCATGGAGATTCATTTGTCATTAGTTTTTTTTTTTTTCGTCCACATCTCATCATTCATAAGTTGAATTATACTACTGGGGGGAGCAGATATTTCTCTTAGTCTAGAGAGAAAATATGCATCTTTCTCTTACAACAGTTATTGAATGTTTGTAGGTTCTATGTTAAGCACAATCTATATACTATCCAACTTTGTTTCCTATTTGTTGCACATAAAAACTTAATAATAAAGCTGTTTTAATGAATCTCTGTTTTATACATGATTAAAAAATAAAGGCAAGGGATGGGCAGCTTCTTGCCAGATGCCGGGCATTAGTAGGTCATCTGGTAAGTGATGAAGCCAAGGTGTAACCTCAAGTCTATATGGCTGAAGTCTGATTATTGCTTTACTATGTTAATTATTGCAGAAAGTGATGTAATTTTGTTCTGTTTTAATTTTTATGACATTCAAGTCTACTTTGAGTAACTTTAAAATATTTTCTTGGATTTTTTTTATTTACTTCACTAAGGACAGGTATTAGGACACCAGGTCACACCTCTGTCTGAATCAGGCTGTGGAGTTGCGGAGGAATGCCTCTCACCTATCATGAACATTTTTCTCTTGCTCAGCCTGTGGCTTTGACTGCAGTGACCAGTGTGGCCCTTCTTGAGTTATGCCCTCAGCCTTCTAAATCTGCCTATCTGCTTAGGCTAATCTGTTTCAATGTTCCCTTTGCTCATTACATTTGGAGAATTAATGTTTACCCTAGTTTGGTGATTTCCTAGCAGGGAGAAATAGGCTCTTTACAAAGCACTATTAATGATATTTTCCTTTAGGAACCAAGACCCGTTTCACTATAGTTTTTGTCTTTGCCTTCTTCAAATCATTATCTTTTGCTCCCAGCTGATAGCAAAGAACCAAATGCCCATGTTTAATTTGCAGTGTTCTTGCTTAATTCAGACTTGCTGCTATACTATCAGAGAAGCCCAATTTATCTCTTTAAAACACTTTCCACTCTAAAACACTTCCAATTCGTTACTGTCTCCTGCTGGGTATTACACATGCTTGTGTTACCATTTTATACACTGGAGGAAATTATACTTGTCTGGTTCAGAAAATTAGGATCTTCTCTGAGATATTTTGAAGGGTAAGATTTCTCTGATAATAGGCATTCAACCTTAAAAATATAAGGGCTGCCCTGGCCAAGGGTCAGGAAGCTAAGTTCAGTGGCAATGGTGCATATGCAAGAGCAGAGCAAGTAATATGTTTAGCTCCCAGGAATAAGAGCTGGTGAAGGTCTTACTGTGTGCAGCCATCTTCAACAAAACCACCAGCCTCATCTTGTGAATCACTGACGTAGTTATGCTCTCATTTTAAAAGTGATCTGTGGCTCTTGAATTTCATATAGGACAAAATCAAAACTCTTGAGTCTGACATGCAAGGACCCTTCATTTTGTCCCCAAGCCACATTTCTTGCATCATTCTTACCATCCTTATTTTGCTCACTAGCAGATGCCTTCACTTCCCCACACAGAAGGTTTTCTAATTCCTCCATGCCACTCATAATGCAGTTCCCTGCATCTGGAAAATGCTTCCATCTTGTCGTACCTGAGTGAAGTCTGAGCTCATGTCCAAAGCCCCACATGGGCCCTGTGAAAATTTCATTGGCAGTCTTGTCACCTTCTTACAGCTGTATTCTGTGGAAATACAATTGTGTTGTTTTGGGACCAAGAAAGCATTGTGTGTACCTCTAACGATTTAGGCAGCTATTAAGAAATAATTCTTATTAAAATGAGAATTATTTTTAGTAGGAAATAGATATATTTTTTTTTGTACTTCAAGGAATATGCACATGCTTGGCACATTGTAGTGGATCCCCAAATTTTATTTGTGGGAAAAATAAGGGAAATGGAGCATAGCATCTGGAAGACATACAATCCAGTAGGAAATTCCCCAAAGGGGCAAACTATATTATAAACTGAGAGACCAAGATGTAGGCTCTGGGGTAATTAGATTTCTTGTTTTTTCCTAAGAGAGCAATTGAAAGAACTGATAATTTTATTCTTGAGAAATTGATTGTATTAGAGAAAGTATTAATTAAGGTCTTGGACATACAACAAAGACAGTGAAACCATTACAGGAACTAGTTTTTAAGTTAGGAATGTTCCTTTGAAATGAATTAGAGTACAAAGTTCAAATTGAACAAGGAACAAGGTACCAGACATGCCCTGGTTAGTCAGATGTTTGTCATTGTGACCAAGATGCCTCACAAGAACAGCTTAGCTAATGAAAATTTTATTTTGGGGCTCACCATTTCAGAGGTTCAGTCCATGGTCAGCAAATGCCATAGCTCTGGGCCTGAGGTGAGGCAGAACATTATGGCAGAAGGGCATGGTGTAGGAATGTTGTTCCACTCATGACAACCAGAAAGCAAACCAGAGAGAGGAGACAGAGACAAGATATATAATCCCTATGGCATGCTTCCAATGACTCACTTCCTCTAGCCATGCCCCATCTGCCTACAGTTACCACCTGGTAATCTATTCAAATAATTAATCCATCAAATGGATGAACCCACTGATTAGATCACAGCCATCATAATCTAATCATCTAACCTCGTGCAATAACACAGGAGTTTTTAAGTGGACACATCACATCTAAGCCAAAAAGAGATGTAATTTTCCTTAAACTGACCATGACCAACAACATACTTATCCTGGGGTGTCCATGTCTGATCAAATTCATGCTCATCACTCTACCTTAATGGAGAGAGAGAGAAGCGTCAATCAAAAGGCTGGACATTATGAAAGAATTACTCTAGGTTCTGTATCTCTTCTGGTTCTGTTAGGCATTCCTCTGCGTGCATGATTTTATTTTGGTTGTTATTTTTAGCCCCTAATACTTAAGACTTCTGAATAAATGATGCAGTGTGTTTTGCCCTTCAAAGCTGTTTTTCTGTTTTCCAGCTTGAATTTACTTGCTCAGCTACCAGGTCACTCCTGATTTACCCCTTTCCAATTTTTCCTTCTTAGGGCTTTATGCCCCAGGCTACTTCAGGATTATGACCCTGAATTTTGAGTAAAGTAACCTAGATGAAAGCTCAGGGTATGGAGTCTTCTACAGAGTCAAGCAGTTTATTTATTCACTTTAATTTGAAGACTCTCTTCAAGTAAAGATGTCAGGCCTCGCAAAGTAAAGAAAACCATGAATATTGCATTCTATTAATAGTGGCAAAAAAAGACAACTATCTTGGTAAACACTAATAAAGCTAGGATGCAGAGTAGAGATCTCTCGATAAGGGTGTCTCACATCCACTGATAAATTGTGCTCTTACTAATGTTCTTGAGTTGGAAGAAGTTTTCCAGTTTTTGTGTTTTCCCCTTCCATCTCTGGAGAACAGGTGGTTATGAGACTATTGTGTTCTGAAATGGAAGCTTTTCCTCTACTTATCCTTGCCCTGAGCCAACTTCTAATTAGTCAGATGGAGAATTAATGGAACAGTTGGAATACTCAGAAGTTGAGGAATAATGTGAATCATTTGGGAGTGAGAGAATGTGTTTAGCAATAGATTGGTATACCAAGAAGACTCAAGATCTGACCCTGAGGGAGGGTGCAGCAATCTTGATTCTAATCCCTCATTACTTCTCTTCACTGGTAAATGGAGGTGGCCAGGAAGGGGTGCTGCAGCCAATGGTGGGGTTCTGCTCTCACTGCCCACCCCTCTCCTTCAAAGCTCCTTCACCTCAGTTTATATGGACATAGTCCTGTTACCATCTCTTGGCTTATCTTAAGGGTGAAAACATTTCCCACAGATTTCTCCATCACTTACCATTAGTTTGATTCACCCATCAATCTAACAAGCAGTTTCCACGTACATTGTAATTGTATGTATGTACGATTTAAGAAGGGAATATGCATAATTCCGCAATGTGAAAATAAAACAAATATAAAAAAAATATCCTGAGCATTGTTCTCCTGGCATGCTGAAAGTGGAATCAAGAATTGGGAAATTATTCAGAGAATTTTTCATCTAAATCTTCTCTAAATGACTTCCTTACAAACATATTTATGTATTACTCTTATTTAACAGGAATCCTATTAGATGCTTTGCCAATTTTCCCAGAGAGAAAGCCAAAACTAAACATGAGATGTGTCTAACCTGGGTTACCTTTTCCAGAACACAGTGCACCTAATTCAGGAGTGGAGCACAGTTGGTGCCACAGCCAACCATAGCCTATTATTAAATGCTAAGGGACCACATGACGAGCTTGCTCTCTCTATGCTTCCACAACAATAACCCATTATTGTTTCTCAAACTTGACTGATTCTAAATAAAAACAGCAGACAGTTCTTTTCATTTTTTACAGTTTAGGTCACTTAAATTATAATTAATTTTTACTGCTCCTATCATTTAAAATTCATTGTAAACAATTTAACAAGAAAACATCTGAGTAGCTTTCTTAGACACTCTAATAAGGACATGTCACATGGTGAATCTTTAATTACCTGTGCTTTATCTCCGCTCATTCTTGAGTGAAATCTGAAGGAGTAATTTCAATGATCCAGTTGTCTTTTTTTTTTCCCTCTCAATCTTTTAACGCACATGAGTATACCCTAAATTCAGTGAAGCAGAAAACAAAGTAGGAAAATGTTTTGAAGCATAATTATTACAAAATGCCTCCAGTTGATATCTTCTCAAAATGAATCAAGTCTGCAGGGTTAAGCTATTTCATCTCATCCAGATCCTCTCTTTGTCTCTGGATTCTTTGTCCCATAATGAGAAGTTGATGAATGGTGAAATTTGAAGTTTCACCAAAGAGAAGACTAAATTGAAAAATAAATAGTTTTCTCAGTTTTTGTATTCACAATAGTGTTAATTATAAAGCAAAATAAAAGTGACTAAGATATTGGGTTGAAATAGAAGCACCATAAAAACACTGGCTGTGCTGATAACTGATAGGGTTTCAAATAGCCTCCCTCTAATTTGTACTCTTTTAGGCCAGGAGTAAATATTTATTCAGCTTGATATAAAATAATTCACAAAAATGATTAATGATAGATATCAGTTTTTTCTCTGAATGCTGAGCTGAATATTTATTTCACCTCATATTTTATATCAGCATAACCAATCTTTTGATCACCAAAAAAGCACTCTGATTTCAACAGCTGTCTTCAGATATTTGCCAGACCCTTATAACTTTTATTAGAAATGAGTATTTTTGCCTGCTTACTCAGATGCATGCAGTAGGGGGTTCTTTATTGTTATCATTTGAATTCAATAACAAAAATAAGAAAAGTTGAAGCACTGAATAAAATTTCGATTACTAAGCAGAGTGAGAAGTAATTACAGTTTTCAGCACTGTATAAACAACTCCATGTATAAAGTGTGTAATTAGAGATACATGTGCAAATTTCCCTTTTTATAGCACTGGAAATCTTCAAAACGTTTCCCAAGCAGTTTATTGCTAATATCATCAGTCTATTTTACACTGTCCCCCCATTCTTAAATGGTTCTCTTCGTGATAATAACTTTGAAATCCTTCAGCTCTTTTCAGTAATACATTTTCAGAAGTTTTGATTGAATACATAATACTAAACTATACATTTTAGGTGAGACAGGGTATATTTGAATGCCACTTAAGCCTTTTGAAATGTAACACTTCTTAATGGGACTAGCATAAACAAACTGAGGGTGTCAGTTTGATAACTTCTGTAATATTGTTCTTTCCTCTCCTTTTTACTGGTTACATGATGATTAGCAATGAGACGAAAGATGATTGACAGAAATAATATCAATTGTAAGAGCTTTAAAGTCATAGGGATCTGGCCCCATCCCAGATTCATTTAATATTGCTATCTCCTGGAATAATTCTTAATAGCTGCCTCAATTTTGACTTTTTTAAATTTTAAAAGTGGAGCTAAGGCACTAGGCATTTAATAGAAATGTGAAAAATCATAGCATAATATAGAGTAAACAATTGACGTGTTAATTATTATTATTATTTTAGGCAAAACAATCATTATTTTCAATCACTTATAAGTAACTTAATTTGGAAGAGAATCACAAATTACAAAGACAAAAGTAATTTGATTTCCCAAGAAAATAGCTATTTCTAACTGCCTTTTCAATCTGAATTTCATCCCCGATATGGAAATAAAAGGGAAAGGACAGTGAGGGAGATGTCTTCCTCTCATCATACCATATAGGTTGGAGAGACAGATCAATGAATACACTGAGTCATGGTCTACAGGAGGAGAGACTCACTGTGAAAACCTCTCCAAGACCCAATCCTGTGGAAAAATACCTGAAGAACTGATGAATTGTAGAAGCTCAAAATAGATATGTCTGAGAATTAAAATCTCTAGGGGGACCCGAACATCAGGGGGCCTCCAAACTTTGGTGAGATTTACCTCCTAGAATTTGGCCACATTCTCCATAAATATCAGTGAAAAATCCTTTCTGCCTGATATTAGGAGGAGAGAAAGGGACCATTTTAAAATATATCAGAGCATTCTGTTTATAAGGAGGTCTCTCTACAGGAGTAACTGGTTAACCAGAGCCTATCTTGATGGGGTTGTACCAGAACCTAACCAATTGGGTAAAAAGGAAATACCCAGCCTCATCAATCTCTAGCCTTCCAAATGGAGTGAAGGAAATACACAACCCCTGCTTATTCTATTCTTCCATATGGGAGAAGAGAAATATACAAATTCAGCCTATTGTAGCACTCCTGCATGGGTGGTGCTAAGAAGCACTGGCATAGTCCTAGACCAGAGGCACAGGCTCAATAAAAGATGGAGACCTAATAATAGGACTATAGAATTCTTACCTCCTCCCATCCCTTGTCACCCATTCCCATAGGCTTATGATAGCAGTTCCTTTTACCAAGTAACTCATTCACATATCAAGGAAGCAAGTCATACTACAATGCAGCCCCCCAACAGAAACCCCACAAATTGAAGAGATAAGGCCAAGAATCAGAATCCAACCTGCCATGAATAACCTACTTATCAGACTGGGAATTTAAACAAGTATATTTTTATGCTAAGGGCTATAATGGGTAAACAACATGAAAGAACATATTGGCTATGTAAGCAGGGAGATGAAAGTGTTAAGAAAGAACCAAAAAAGAGTATATTAGGGATCAAAAACATTGAAACAGAAGTAGTCCTCTTTTTCTACATCATATTGGAAGTACTAGCTATTACCTTAAGAAAAGGAAATAAAACGTATACATATTGGGGCGGAAGAAATAAAACTTTTTTTCACAAATGATTTGACTATCAATGTAAAAATATTTAAAATAATCAATCAAAAACTCATGGAAATATTTAGTATTTATAGCAAGATTTAAAATTATGAACACAAGGTTATTATGCAAAAATCAACTGCTTTCCTATATATCAGCCAAGAACAAGTGCAACATAAAAACACAATTCCTTATAGTAGCAACTCAAATGAAATACTTCCATATAAACTAAATAAAATGCATCCAAGATCTACATGGAAAAAATAAATCTCTGATAAATGAAATTGAAAAACTAAATTATAAAAATTGAGAAACTCTATTAATAAGAAGACTCAGTAGTCAGGATGTTAGTTCTTCCTAACTTGATCTATAGATTCAATGCAATCCAAATCAAAATTGCAGCAAATTAGTCTATTTGGAAAGGAAGAAGACCTAAAAGAGCTATGTTGAAAGAGAAGAACTAGGTTGTAGGATACCACTCTCAGACACTGAAATTTATTATCAATCACTGTAATAAAGGTAGTATAGTTTTGGCAAAAGAATAGAAAAATAGATCAATGGAAAGGAATAGAGAGTCCAAAACCAGACCCACATAAGTAGTCAACTGATCTTTGACAAAGGAATACCGGCCATATAGTGCAGAAAAGAGAATCTTTTCAACAAATGGCACTGGAATAACAACAGTTACATGGAAAAAAAAAGAAAAGAAAAAAAATAATTTAGAGGCAGACCTTACACCCTTCACACAAAAGGCATCATGGACCTAATGTAAAACACAAAGATAATAAAAATCTTAGATGGCAATACAAAAGAAAATTGAGGTACTCTTGGGTATGGCAAAAGCATCATTCATGAAAGCAGTCATTGTTAAACTATATTGCAACGACATTAGCAACTTCACCTCTGCAAAAGAGAATGTAAATAAATAGAGAAGTTGCAGATTGGTAGAAAATATTTCCAAAAAGACATATCCAATTAAGGACTGTTATTCTGAATGTAAAAAGAGCACTTAATACTAAAAATTAAGAAAATAACCCAATTAAAAAACAGACCAAAGACTTTAAAAGAGGCCTGACGAAAAAAAAAAAAGGTAAATCCGCTGATGAAAAGATGTTGCACATAATTTTATAATCAGAAAAATGCAAATTAAAACAGCAGTGAGATATCACTGCATTCTGCTAGGCCAAATCCAGAACACTAATGATAATGATACCATATTTTGGTGAGGATGTGGAGCAATAGGAACTGGTAGGAATAAAAAATGGTGTAGATACTTTGAAAGACAATTTGGCAGCTTCTTATAAAGCTAAATCTATACTTATTATGTATTTCAGCAATTTTGATACTGAAAGTAATTGAAATCATTTATGTTCACTCAAAAACTGTCATGTGAATATTTATAGTTTTATTCATAATTGACAAAACATGGAAGTAGCTATATTACCCTATGGTAGGTGAGTGGATAAATAAGGTATGGTACATCTAGACAATGGAGTATTATTCTTCACTAAAAAGAAATGAGATATCAAGCCATGAAAAGACACAGAAATATTTTAAATAAAAATTATGAGAAATAAGCCAATATAAGAGTTTCAAAAGGGTTATATGCAATATGACATCCTAGAAAATGGAAAACTATGGCAACAGAAAAAAAAAAGCCAGTGGTTTCCAGAGGTTAGCTGAGCAGAAAGGATAAGGATGAAAGGTAGAATAAACATGATTTTTTAGAGTAGTGAAGGTACTCTGTATGAAACTGTAGTTGTGAATAAATATCATTTTAACAACACCAATAGTAAATTTTAATGTAATCTGTGGATTTTGTGTGATTATGATATATCATTGTGGACTCATCAATTGTAACAGCTGTAGTACTCAGTGGGAGATACTGATCATGGGGGAAGCTAATATATGGAGGGGACAGGAGTCTGAGAAAGTTGTATATCTTACAGTCAGCTTTTACTGGAACCTAAAAACACTGAAAAATAAAAAATGAAACAAGGTCTAAAGTGCTTGCTTGACATAAATTAAAATGTTTAAAATATTTCTATTCAAAGAAAAGAAACTAGAAGTGAATCTGGAACATATGTATGTATATATATATATTCTATGTAATAGAATATGTATCATATTTTATATAATATATTACATATATTTCCATGTAATATATATTATATATAATATAATATATGATATGTATTCTATAGTATTTATCTGTTACATCCCTGTCTCCAATATTTTTTCATGTTTCTTTTGCTTACTTTGTTGGGTAAAATGATTTTTATGCTGTGATGTGTTAATTTTGATGAATCACTTTCTACATTGCTTCACAGACTTCACATAAGAGTGATTGTGTATTTGAGTAATCAATGGCATTTTTAAGGAGCCATTAAATATTTTCTATAAGATTGGCTCATCTTATTTCATTCAAAATGAGGAGAAATATTTGGAGAATCACCCTTCATGACATTAACCAGATTTCTAGCATATTTCTTTCAACTTTCCATTAAAGAATGAATTAATGGCATTATAACTACTCAATCAGTTAGCAACTTGCACTTTGAAGTATGATTAAAAATCATTGATGTCCTAATACCAGAAATTTTTTGTTGGGTATATAAAAATTTGTGTTTCACATCCAAGGAGTTGGCACTGCTATTGCAACTGTAGTGCTATTTTAAAATTAATTTCAATAAAACTATGCAAGTGTTTCTGAAGATCTACACTTTCTCAGAAGGCAGGAAATGATAGGTAAAATAAAGCATTGTCACTTTTATGATTATTTCAAGCAAGCACATATTTTTAATCAATAATTTATATCTGACAGCTGTTATTTTTATCTCTGTCTTAACAATGTATTAAATGCATTTATGATGCTAATTCACACTCATACATCTTCAATTTTTTTCTTTGCATTAGGCAAAAGTATGCACACTATTTGTACCTATGAACAACAGCATAGAAGGATTAGAAGGATGAGTGTATTGTTTGCTTTTTATAAGAAGAAAAGACATGTCTTTAAATGTTTTACTAAAATATATTCAGAATAAATATTAAATGATCAAGGTTAGAGAAAAAATTAATATTACCTTAGTATTTAATGTTTGAGAAAAGATGGAATTTTGGTAAGTAAAGATCATAATCAGGAATTTCATATTAGATATTTGTACCAAAACTTTGTATCCAAATGATACTCGTTAACTTTCAAGGACAAAAAGTGGTGGATTTGGGGTAATAGCCTTCGATTCAATGAAGTGTTCATAATTCAAAACAAAATTGAATGTTGAACAAGTGGAGGCAATTAAATAAAGATGTATATATTCCCAATTTCTGAAATCTGAGTAAACCTAAATTTAAAATAACCTTTGAGAATAATTGTAAAATGAAAACATTAGATTTTTAAGTACTTAAAACTTTTTTACTTTGAAATATTTCAAAAAACAAGTGTTCTTCCCTTTTGCAAGTGCTTTTCAAAATTACATTTGCTTGCATTATTCATCTTAGTTAAAATTTTTGACATTTTAATAGTAGACATATTTTAAGAAATTTGTGCTGGCAATAAAGAAAATAATGCTTCATTTTTGTTTTTGTTTCAAGAACATTTTGGTTAAAAGAAATATGTACACATTCTCAAGCAAAGAAGAGTTTTGTTGATAAAATATTCAGTTAAAAACACCAAATTTACAAGCATCATTGATGTGGTCTGAATTTTTCCACCCAAAAAAAGGACTTTCAAGGGCTTTGCTTTGATATTTCACAATGTATTTATCTTAACAAGCATTAAAGGAAGAAATAAATTTATACTCTAGCTCCATTTATACTTTATACTGAGAATAATCAATAAAAGTACATTGGTGAATTATGTACTAGTAACTTTCAACTCACAAATAAAATAATCATGAAAGCCATAAAGGTTATTTTCATTTTTATTAAGACCATAGAACAAAACATGGATTAGATTATAAGATTGAAAGAAACTATTTGTATAGGTAATTTTATGACAGTCATATAAATGTTTTAAGAACTTGTTTATAGCAAGACCCTTTTTGCAGATTTTCTTCAAATATATCTTTAATGAATAATTAGGAGTTGAAGTGCTGATTTCATAAAGTAAAATTGTTTAAAAATGTCATTGATTACAAATTACATGAAGTTTTCACTAAAATAATCAACTTTTAATGGAAATTAGTTTTTGTTAATAAAATAGGAATTGTTTTAGTATATTCAATCAAATGTTAAGAAAATTTAGAGGGTAGAACCTATTGTGGGAGAAAAGTTTACCAATAAAAATAAAAGAACAGAGGGAAGGAAGAATATATATTAGACAAAGGTGCTAAAAGCATGCAATGGAGAAAGGATAGCATCATCAACAAATGGTGCTGGGAGAACTGGAAATCCATATGCAACAAAATGAAATGAATCCCTTTCTCTCGCCATGCACAAAAGTTAACTCAAAATGGATCAAGGAGCTAGGGATCAAACCAGAAACTGTGCGTCTGATAGAAGAAAAAGTTGGCTCTAATCTCCATCTCGTGGGGTCCGGCTCCAAATTCCTTAATAGGACACGTATAGCACAAGAGTTAAAATCAAGAATCAACAAATGGGACATACTCAAACTAAAAAGTTTTTTTCTCAGCAAGAGAAACAATAAGAGAGGTAAATAGGGAGCCTACAATCTGGGAACGAATTTTTTCCCCTCACACTTCAGATAGAGCCCTAATATCCAGAGTATACAAAGAACTCAAAAAATTAAACAATAAGAAAACAAATAACCCAATCAACAAATGGGCCAAGGACCTGAACAGACACTTCTCAGAGAAGATATACAATCAATGAACAAATACACGAAAAACATGCTCACCATCTCTAGCAATCAGAGAAATGCAAATTAAAACCACTCTAAGGTGCAATCTCACCCCAATAAGAATGGCAGCCATTATAAAGTCAAATAACAACAAGTGCTATCGAGGATGTGGGGAAAAGGGTACACCTGTACATTGCTGGTGGGACTGCAAATTGGTGCGGTCAATTTGGAAAGCAGTATGGAGATTCCTTGGAAAGCTGGGAATGGAACCACCATTCGACCCAGCTATTCCCCTTCTCGGACTATTCCCCAAAGACCTAAAAAGAGCATACTACAGGGATAGAGCTACATCAATGTTCATAGCAGCACAATTCACAATTGCTAGACTGTGGAACCAACCTAGATGCCCTTCAATAGATGAATGGATAAAAAAATGTGGCATTTATATACAATGGAATATTACTCAGCACTAAAAAAATAACAAAATCGTGGCATTTGCAGGGAAATGGATGGCATTAGAGTAGATTATGCTAAATGAAGTTAGCCAATCCCTAACAAATGCCAAATGTCTTCTTTGCAAAAAGGAGCACGACTCAAAACAGAGCAGGGTGGGAGAGCATGAGAAGAAGATTACCATTAAGTAGGGACGAGAGGTGGGAGGGAATGGGAGAGAGAAGGGGAATTGCACGAAAGATGAAAGGAGACCCTCATTGTTATACAAAATTACATATAAGAGGATATGAGGGGAAAGGGGAAAAAAAGAGAGAAATGAGTTACAGTAGATGGGGTAGAGAGAGATGATGGGAGGGGAGGGCTAGGGAGGGGGGATAGGAAGGGGATAAGCAAGGCAGCAGAATACAACAGACACTAGTATGGCAGTATGTATCAACTTGGATGTATAACCAATGTGATCCTGCCATCTGTACACGTGGTAAAAATAAGAATTCATACCCCACTTGAATCAAATGTATGATATATGATATGTCAAGATCATTGTAAAGTTTTGAGCAACCAATAAAAAATAAATAAATAAATAAAAAATAAAAGGACAATAAAAGTCATGATACTTATGGGAATGGGAGGGAGATTTGAGAAGAAATACTGTTTTCCTGCATGGGACATGAATTTATCATTTTCCTGCTATTCTCCTAAAATTTCCATTCTAAACCTTGATGATCAGTTTATTATTTCAACCAGTTTCCCGACATCTCCAATTCTCGTTTTCTCCACCTTACCATAATCACAAATTCCCAGTGACACCTAGAAACTCTCTCACCTTCAATTGTTCTGATCTTAAACCTGGCCACAACCTCTGATCTTTGCCATTTCTTACTACTTCGATCTCTTAGTTGCCATCTTTGGGTACTGAGTCCATTGCTCTGTGCAGAATTATGGGTTGAAATCTAACCCCCAATGCGGGGGTCTAAGAACAGGATCACTGCCCTTAGGAAAGAGTGCTTTGGGAGTCTTTTCATCCCTTCTTCCCTGTAAGGATGCCGAGAAGGCGCCATCAATGGGAATAGGCCTTCACCAGGCACAAAATCTGCTGTGTTTATCTTGAACCTCCCAGCCTCCAGATCAGTGTAGGATAAATGTCTGTCATTTATAAATTACAGCAGCCCAAAGAGACTGACTGCCAAATGATACCTCAAAATATTAATGTTTTAATGCAGTTCTGGTTTAAAAAGTTTTCATTGTTTCTCATTGTTTTAAGATGACTTTTCAATTCCTAATAAACTCGAAAGCCTATTTTCTATTACTCCAGCCTCAGTCAGGAATTCCTACTTAATTTTCAGGGAATTTATTTAAACTTTTATGTATTATTTTATCAGACCCATGTACAAAAATTTCCATACATTTCACTTTTATATAATATTTAGTGAACTAATTGTCTCCATCTATGCAGCATGTGTACATATTTAATATTTTAATTAAAATAATTTAAATAGATAATATATGAAACATTTCCATGGTAGGGTGGTTACAACCATAAGTTTTCTCTTTCATTTTTCAAGGGACTAGATTTATCTTATTTCATAATAATAAAATAGATCTAGTAATATCCTTGTTCCTAACTACAATAAAGTACTGGATGTTGCAACACCACTTAGACACTTAATGCAAACTGATAATTTACAGTTAGATCGATATGTCTGAGCCTCCATGCCAAAAAGCTCAGGAGAGCAGCAAATTGCTAATTAGTGATACGGTTGGGAAGACTAAGTGAAGTTCAGTTGCCCTGTGTTATGAAAAAATCACAATGCTTTCAGTTTGATTTTATGGCTGTGCTGATCTTTTTGTCTTCAAAGTACATTTATTTTACCTTCTTCAAAAATGGAACTGAAATAACTTCATGAAACATTATACTTTTATTTTTCTTAAAGCTACTTATTCCATATTACAATTTTCAAATTCTGCATTTGACAAATTAGGCAAACTAGGCTATTTTGTTAGAAATTAGAAATGTATTGAAACAATATGAGTATCTTTTTTATACTTAAATGATCCTATCTGGGTATGATTATTATAAAATAAAGATATAAATAATTTCCTGCTAATGCTGAGCACATTTCAAACACTGACAAAAATGTTGTGTCCACAGAAAACTAAAAAGTAAATATTAAAAAAACTCTCTCTCTTAAAAAATGATTATAATATCACAGTTTCAAAATTTGACATAATCCACAAAATTGCCATCACTAATTAACCTAAATTAAATATGGCAGCATTTTTATACTTTGTTCAAGACTGTTCTATGTAAAAATTAATATATTTAGTTTCTTTCCTATCAAAGGTTACTATGAATGTATTATTATCCAATTCAATTTTCTTTCATCCAATGTCCAGTTTCACTATTAGGAAATAGTTGAAGTTGACAGTAATGACAGGATGCATCTTAATTTTTAAAAAATAAGAATTAAAGTGTTTTCTAAAAGGTATTGATGAAAATGTTGTGTTCTCATAAAAATGAGAAAGTAGTTTACATAGAAAAATTATGAAAATAATTTTTATCACCATTATACTTCTCAGAAAAATATATTTCATACAGTATTACTATTGACCCCTACTAACAAATATGCATTATAAAGATGTTTCAGAGAGATCTCATCCAAAAAACAGGGTACATATTATTACTCTATTCCTGGGGCTTCCTGTTCCTAACAGTGTATTGTTATGTAACTGCTTTTGCATTACTGGAAATATGTGTTTGTAGTGGATACTTTTTTCCTGCAATATGATACAAGTAGACAGCTATTTGGAGATGATATGGAAAACAAATTATTGATAATCTCCTTTTTTGCCCTATCTCTTTGATTTCTTCAGGAAAAATGGTAGAAACTTGCATTTTTCTGGAACCGAGATAATAGAAACTTGAAAAATAATTTCTAATAGTTATTTCTTCTTCCCAGCCTGCTTCAAACAGGTAGGGGATTTTTTAATCTTGGAAGAGCAGTCTTTTCATTTTTCTTCTCCAAGAGAATTAAAGTGGTGAATCTCTGATTTGATAAGATGTTTTGTTGGGTGAGAAAGCATTAACTATGAATTCCAGGTAGTAGGAAGCTCCATCCTAATGTTTATCCATAATGGTTTGGTTACCACCCTGTATAATTAGAGAGATCCTATCTAAAATTTGGTTTAAAACTAGGAGTAGCCATCTTTAGATAAAATAGATGAAATCAAAAACAGTAAAAAGAGACAAAAGAGTCATCACATATTGATAAAGGAGTGAATCAAGCCAGAGGAAATAGCAATTGTGTGTTTATATTGGTTTATACTGTTTTTTCATCCCTATTTCATTTATTTTGACTTTATTTTTAACCTTTATCATTTATTAATTTCTAGTAATTTGGAGTTTTGTTTGTTGTTGTTCTACTTTTCTGAACTTCAACAAAAGGCTGTTTAAGATCTTTTTTCCTTTTTGATGTAGGATGGTTACTATAAACTTTCTTCTTTGTGCTGTAGCAATATCTATCAATCTCTCTCTCTATGTTTGTGTGTTATGACTTAGACATTAGATGTCCCCAAAAAACTTACAAGTGAGACAATGTAAGAAAGTTTAGATTAAAATGTTTGGGTTATGAGAGCCTTAACCCAATCAGTGAATTTATCCCCTGACAGGGATAAATGGAGTGGCAGGTAGGATGTGGCTGCAAGAGGTGGGTCCTTAGCAGCATACTTTCAGGGTGTGTATTTTATCCCTGGTGAGTAGAATCTGAGTCTCTATCTTTCTTTCTTTCTCTCTCCCTCTCCCTCTATCTCCCTTTCTCTCTCTCCCTCTCCCTCTCTCCTTCTCCCTCTCTCCCTCCCTCCTCCCCCCCCATCCTTCCTAGTTCCATGCCCCTAGGCACTCTCTTCTGATACACCCTTCTACCATGGTGTTCTGCCTCATCTCAGGCCCTAAGAAGTGGAATCAGCCATCTATGGACAGAGAACTCTGAAATTTGAGCCTCAAATTTTTTTTTTGTAATTTTTCATATATATATATATATGTATATGTATTTCTAAATATATCCTAACATCAAAATACTTAGATATAGAAGAAAATATTATTAAACTAAAAGAGAGAGATACCAATATAATGCAAGCAGGGGACTTTAAAACTCAACCCACTTTTAACAATTAACATATTATCCAGACAAAAATCTACAAAGAAATAGTAGTGTTAAATTATGTTCGAGGTCAAATGGACTTTACATACTTGTATAGAACAGTCTTTGCAGTAATTACATAGTACACATTCTTCTTAATAATATGTGGAACATCCTCTAGCATACATCATAATATAAGTACCAAAACAAGACTCAACAAATTTAAAAAAATTTAAAATAATATCATGTATCTTTTCTGGCCATAATGCAATAAAACCAGAAATCAATAACAAGAAAAAATTTGGAAAATAGACAAACACATGGAAATTAAATAATTCAAACTTGAATAATCAATGATCAAGGAAAAATTAAGAAGAAAATTAAAAAATTTCTTGAAACAAATGAAACTGTAAACCCATCAGACTCTATAGGATATTGCAAAAGCATCACTAAGAGCAAAGTTTATAGTAACCAATGCCCTCATCATCAAAGGAAAAAAAAAAAGCAAACTATTGTTGGATTTCAAGGAACTAGAGCACAACAACAACAACAACAAAAAAAAAACAACGTTAGTAGGAGGAAATATATTATAAATATCAGAGAAGAAATAAGTGAAATAGACACAAAAAGAAAAAACCCATAAGATAAAAGAAATGAAGAGTTGTTTCTTTGAAAAGATAAACAAAATTGACAAATTTTTTTCTTTTTGCTGCAATCTATTGAAGCTGAAGCAAGGGTTGCCTAAAAACTGAGCCACATTCCCCACACTTGCCCTTTTTTTTTTAATGTTTTGAGACAGGGTCTCACTAAGTTGCTGAAGCTGGCTTTGAATTGAGATCCTCTGTTTCAGCTTCCCAAGCTGTTGGGATTACAGGCGTGCCCAGCAAAATTGACAAATTCTTAGCTAGACTATTTCAACTGTAAATTCAAAGAAATACATAGGATCATTAGAAAATATTACAAACAACTGTTATACCAACAAATTTGATAACCCAAAGAAATGAACAAGGTCCCAGATGTATATACCTTATACGATTGAATCATAAAGAAATAGAAAACCTGAATGGACTAATAACAAGCAATGATATTAAATCAAAAATAAAATTCTCCTATTAGAGGAAAGTCCATGAACAGATAGCCTTACTGATGAGTCCTACACATTTAAATAACAAATAATACCAATTCTTTTAAAAAATATTCTGAAAAAATAAATAGGAAGGAATTCTTCCAAATTCCAAATTCATTCTATGAGGCCAGTATTACACTGATACCAAAAAACATGCAAAAAAAAAAAAAAACAAAAAAACAAAAGAAATAAAAAGAAAGCTGCAGGCCAATGTCATGATGAATATACATGCAAAAGTCCTTGACAAAATACTAGGAAGCCAAATCCAATAACATTACAAAAAAAAAAAAAATCATTTCCCATGATCAATTGGGATTCATTCCTAGGGTGCAAGAATGGTTCTTGCACATCAATATACAATTAGAACACATCAAAAGAAGGAAGAAAAAAAAAACATATGCTCATCTCAGTAGATAAAGAAAGAGCATTTGATAATAACTTCCCTTGCAAATTATATATGGAAGAAATATATTTCAACATACGTAAGGCCATATATAACAAGACAATAACTAAAATTATATGCATGGGGATGGCTAACTAAGGCTTTTGCTTTGTGATCTAGAACAAAATAAGGAGACACACCTTGACCAGTTTTATGCAACAAAGTACTTGAAATCTTAGCAAGAATGATTAGGCAAGAGGAAAAAGACATCCAAAAAAAGACATCCAAATTGGAAAGTAGGAAGTTAAAGTTTCATTGTTTGTGGATGACATGAACTTATATATAGAACATTCCAAAGATTCCACCATAAAACTGCTGAAATTAATAAATTCAGTAAAGTTGAAGGATAAAAAATCAATATGCAAGACACAATAATGTCGCTAAACACCAGTAGCAAATGATATGAAATAGAAGTAAACAATGTAATTCCATTTTCAATGGCTTCAAAAATAGGAATTTGTATAACTGAAATAATAAAAGATCTCTACAATGAAAACTATGAAACATTGATGAAAGAAATCAAAAAGGACACACACACAAATGGGAAGGCATCTTGTGTTCATGGATTGAAAGATTCAATATAGTTAAAATAGCTAAACTACCTGAAATGATCTACAGATTCAGTACAATAAAATATGTAACAGACATTCTTCACATAACTAGAAAAAATCCTAAATTTTGTGATAGAACCACAAAAACCCAAAATTGCCAAATAAATCTTGAACAAAGACAACAAAGCAGAAGGTATTATACTACCTTACTTAAAATATATTACAAGGTGATAGCAATTTAAACAGCATTGTATTGGCATAAAAATAGACACATAGAGGATAAAAACCTAAAATAAACCATGTGTCTAGAGCCAACTGATTGTCAACATGGGTGTATCAGGTAAAGGACATTCTTTTCAATAAATGCTGTTGGGGAAACTGGGTATTAATATGCAGAAGAATGAAACTGAACTTCTTTCTCTAGTTACAAAATTCAGCTCAAAATAGATTAAGGACCTAAATGTGAGACCTGAAACTATGAAACAACTAGAAGAAAACATAGCAGAGCAGTCACATAGGTGGATGATGTGATCTTGGTACCAGTTAACAAACAATTCAAACTCAGCCTACTTATTCCAGGGATACAGGAAATTTCAATTTTATTATAAGTGAACATAGTGGGTGCTTCACAGAATTAGAATGGATAAGGATTTTTTTTTTTTTAGAAAATCCTCAAAACACAGGAAACCAAAGCAAAAAATAAAAGAGTGGAATTGTATCAAACTAAAAATCTGTGCACTAAAGGTAAAACTGAACAGAATGAAGACATAACCTAAAGAATGAAAGAAGGGGCTGGGGATGTGGCTCAGCGGTAGCGCGCTCCCCTGGCATGCGTGCGGCCCAGGTTCGATCCTCAGCACCACATACCAACAAAGATGTTGTGTCTGCCGAAAACTAAAAAGTAAATATTAAAAATTCTCTCTCTCTCTCTCTTAAAAAAAAAGAATGAAAGAAAATAATCACAAACTATATATCTGACAAGAATTAAAAACCAAAATATATAAGGAAATAAACTCAAGAACAAAACACACAATAATCCAGTTAAAAATTGGGCAATTGATCTAAATATATATTTTTCAAATTTAAAAAATTCAAATATAATATTCATTGCAAAACATTTTTCAGTTTTTTTACATGAAATGATTAGGATAGGAAAGCTGGAACCTAATCAATGGATTAAGCCATTTGATGGATTAATGATGGGAATGGATTATGGGTGTATCCATAGGCAGGAGGAAGTGGATCACTAGGGGCATGCCCTTGAGCATTATATCTTGTACCAGATCCTCGCACTGCACTCTCCTAGCTGCCCTGAACTGAGCAGCTCTCCTCCACCACACCCTTCTGCCATATGTTCTGCCTCTGCTCAGGCCCAGAGCAGTGGAGTCAGCTGACCATGGACTAAAGCTCTGAAACTGAGAGCCCAAAATAAATGTTTCTTCCTCTAAGTTGTTCTTGTCATGTATTTTGGTCCCATCATCAAAAAAGCTGACTAACACCAGGTGCATTCCATCAAATTAAATCATGTGATCCTCTTATTTTCTCTGTCAACTCCATCCTCCCTGTCTGTCCCCTTCATTTAATGAAGATTTAAGTGTTTACTTATGACTTCTCTTTAATGATTTTCCTTTTGTGATGATTTTGATACCCACCTAGATGAGGAGTCCAGCTGATGGACTTCACCACTCTGTCCACTGTCCACTACAGGTGGACAGTGTCTACCTGTCCACTGTCCACTACAGGTGGACAGTGTCTACCTGTCCACTACTCACATCAGCCACATAATGTCTGGTCCTTTCATAGACCTGGTCATTATCAGGAAGAGCCCAGTTCCCAAAATTCAATTATAAGCACCCACTTACTAACAACCACCTTCTTCCTATCTGTAATAGCCTCATTGAAACAATTGATTGCTCTGGCATCTCTCATTCAGTGACCTTACCATCTTTTCACTATAAACTATTTTCCTTAAGCCCTCATTTCCCTCATTGTTTGACTTAGATTCACATTGTCTCTTTATAAATAATTTTGGGGGGGTTCCTTCTATAAATAATTTTTGGGGGGTTCTGCCATAAATACACGAACCTCTTTAACTCTCTTTCTCATCGTTAGTCCTAGTTGGCAAATTTCAGCTCTATTATAAATTCAGCTCTCTGCACACTGCTGTTTTCTTTTATCTTATAATAGTTAAGTTCCCTGCTCCTTTCCAAAGTCTTATCTGGCCAGAAACACCCAATATAGTCCTGGTATAGTAACTACTTAATCCATTCACTTAACCATTTATTTTGTAAATTTTATTGAGAATACACATACTTATGTATATAATATGATGAAGATAGCAAGGATTTCAGGGGGATGGAAGGGAGTGACCCAGATAAAGAGCAGTGGGAGATGAAGTCAATGAGATGATGAGGGTGGAGGAAAAGAAAGCTAGAACAAGTTTATTTGCTCCTGTAAATTCTTCAGCTTTAACTCAATAAGTTGAGGGCCACTGGTGGGTTTTGAGAAGTATTATTACACTATTTATCTGGGGCTGGGGGCAAGAAAGGAAGCAGGAGGGCTGACTAGGATGTTATTTACATAATCTATTTAGAATAGAGTCTTAAGTCAGACCCCTACTAGTGGAGGTAATGAGAAGTTGTTGGATTTTGAATATATTTTAAAGAAAGAACCCCCCCTCAAAATTATCAACCGTGGGACATAAATATGAGCAAAAGAGTGAGTCAGTGATGACTCCATGGTGTGCACATGAGAAACTGGAAGGATGGGAATGCCATTTATTGTGAAAGGGAAGACTGAGCGTGGAGCAATTTTTAAATACTCTGACCCTATGTTATTATTATTATTATTAGTAGTAGTAGAAGTACCAGGGATTGAACTCAGGGGCACTCAACCACTAAGTCACATCCCCAGCCCTATTTTGTATTTTATTTAGAAACAGGGTCTCATTGAGTTGCTTAGTGCCTCATTTTTTGCTGAGGTGGTTTTGAACCCCCGTTCCTCTTGCCTCAGCCTCCTGAGTAGTAGCTGAGATTTCAAGTGTGTGTCACCAAGCCTGGTACCCTATGTATCATTAACATTGCATTGCAGAGAGTGAGTATACAGTATGTGTTACAAAGTTTCAAACATAAATGCCAGTGGGGCAGAGCAGTCACATAAGTGAACGATGTGATCTTGGTACCAGTTAACAAATAATTCAAACTCAGATTTCTTAAAGACTAAGACAACAACAGGGAATCCTAGAGACTGAGAAGCTCATGTTGTAACAGCTGACTACTATGTAAGCATATCATGGAATCTGCCACTAACTCCAGAAAATTTCAATTATAAAAATATTTATATTTATTTACATAAAGCAAAATATTATTAGTTTTTAAAATTGATATTTGCTTGTTTATGTGATATGATTCTACATCATATACAACCAGAATAATAAGAAGTTATACTCCATTTATGTATGCTATGTCAAAGTGCGTTCTACTGTCATGTAATCAGAACAAAAAAAAGAAAAACTAAAATAATTATATTTACTGACTCAAGTCAAGAAAAAAGTAAAACACAAGTAATGCCAAAGATAAACCATAGTAAAATAAGTCTATCTACTTCCTACAACTTGAAATATCTGGTGGAAGGACCCTAAAGTTAGCCTTGGAATTGAAAGATGTGAATTTAAATTCTACTGGGGCAATTATGCTGTTGGATTTACTAAAGCCAATCATTTAAAATGTCTTTGTCTCAGTCTCTTGCTCTAGGGATGCAGGGTGGCATAGTGCAGGAGGAAATGTAAGTGCTAAAATCAAGATGTTTTCTTAAGATTCATGGATCTAGATTTTGATAGCTAGCCACATTGGTCATCAAAGCTAGCATTCTTATGACAATACATGAAATGAAAGAGGGTAAGAAAGGTCTTTCTTTTTTCAAACATTACCTATTAGTATATCAATGTCTGATCTGGAGTGAAAAGTGAGGCTTACTAGGTAAGATGCTGTCAACCAAAAAGCATGGTAACATTCTTGCTTCTTAGGGCCAAGACTATCCTGGGAGAAAGAGGGTGTTGATCATTCAGCAATAAACTGAACACAAAGGTCTGTCTCAAGAAAGTCTCAACATAGTATACATTATATCTAATGACCTGTTAGTGGGTTATCTGGCAAGACAAATGATACTTATCAGAGTTCTATTTGATGTTTCCATTTCTGACTTTGATGAAAGTATAAAATGCTGATGATCTATATGGATAAATGTGTATAATATAAATAGACATGACAGTTTAATGCAATTTTTACATTTTTGCTCTAGAACTTAGACATACTTTTAAGATATCTTGGAAAGGTATATCCTTCAACTGAGATATTGGGTAATAAAAGATAATTATTACTCCTACTAACTCCAGTTTGGGTTAAGTTAATGCAGAAGAATCAAACAATCTTCTACTACTGCATCCTCTCTTACCTAGTGAACGTTTTATATGCTTTTATTACTTCAAATCCAGACATGTCTGTGAATTTGTATGTGCCTTTGTAGTATCTCTCTTTTTTATTGGACTATAGGATTGTTTCATTTCAAACTGTATTGAGTCCATAGATAATGAAACTGGTACAGAGTGGATATTGTTATAGTACTGAAGGAGGTCAGAAGTCAAGACAAATTTGTGGGAACACAAGAAATGAAACTTATGATTAAGGAATAAAAGACTCTTTAGTCTTTTTAAGATGTGACCACAAAGAAACTATTACTAGCTGTTCACAGTCTCTAGAGAAAGAAGCAAACCTGTTTGACATACTGTGGCAGGATTTACTTCTATGAAGAGAAATTGAACAAGACAATTTCAGTCACCTTGTTTCAGTTATTAAGAGGATTGAATATTCTTCTTTTGTGAGTACTTTCAACAGCAATGTTCCCTCTATCTTTGAAGATTTCAGTACTTAATTCACCCCAGCAGAAGCATAGGTTTTGATGGTCCTTTGATTTCTCATCACCAGGAACCCGAATGTAAATCCTATAAGACTCTGAGAACTCACAGGAAACATTTTCCTCAGCTTGAAAATCCATTGCTCACTTCTTCCATTTCTCTTCAGGGTAAAAAAAAAATAACAACAACAAAGCCCCCAACTAAATAAACAACACCAAAAAAAAAAACTGTGTTTGCTAGAGGTAAAAGAATATTTTCATAGTTTTTGATAAAGAATCTGCATTAAAGTTATAATTAATATTGGGGAGTTCTACTTCTTCTCAAGATGGAACAATGGGCCAGATTTACCCTCCTATCTTAAGTGACTAGAAAATTCGATGATTTATACATTTAAAATGATTTTCATACACTTGGAAGAAGGCAGAGGGCAGGGAAATAGTCAAGGAATCAAGGTGAGACTGGACAAATGCCTCTCCTTGCTCCCTAGAGTTTCCAAGCCATTGCACAAATGGGGAAACCCAGCAGTATTAGCCACTGAGTTGAGGAAGCAGAGACAAGAGTTTATAGTGACCAGGATGATTAAAATTTATGGAATAGAATAACATAGTGAAAAAGAACATGGATGGGGGAATCCTCTCACTATTGAGAAATAACTTGCACCTAATAAGAAGTAACTACCCCAAATACTGGGGGAACACTAGAGAGCAAAAGAACAACTTACACTAGGCTATGAATAGTTACTGTTTCCACCATCTAGAATGCAAAGATTGAAGTACATGGGTTACTGGATGGAATTATCATAAATTTGTTTCTTACCAATAGGTTAAGTTGACCCTAGACTAAGGCTGTCTTGTATCTGTTCGTGAAACTTAAGAGCAACTTGAATGTCAGAATAGTGGTCAGCACTCTTGATTAAAAGACATCAAAATCTAATAATGAATAGTATCAAGCACCCAATCATGAATACACAGCCAAATAAAAATACAGAAAACATGCCATCATATTTGGGAAGAAGGAAGACAGATAAAGAGAGATTTACAACTGAGAAAGATGATGGAACAAGTAAGTAGACAAGAATGTACTGATTGTGTTTATAATTATACTCCATATGTTCCAGAGAGTAGAGAAAACATGCCATGATTAGAAGAGAATTGGAAGATATAAAAAAGGAACTGATAAGTGTTTTATTAAGCTTATAAATTTGAAAATTGAAAGTCTAGTTATATTTCAGAAATTACAAAAACTGTGAAATTCAGAGAAATGCTGGAGTAGTATTCTGCAAAGATATCCCACAGGGTTTACTAGAGCATATGTCAGTATTTCAGAAATCGTGAAAACTGTAATTCAGAGGACTGCATGGGTAATATTCTGCAAAGATACCTTACAGGCTTACTTTAATATATTCTCATTCATCTTTTTCTTGCTGGTAGGGAGTACTATACTTACTTAATACATAGTTAGTAATTCCATATTTTCTAAAGGGATATTGGAAAGACAAACAGGTCTGGAGTTATTTCTAATTATAGTAAGGTGTGAGCTTTGTTTTAAAATAATATTTGCCTAATTTTAATGAGTTGTAAGAGATATCAACAACAGATGTTTCGGTTTTTATACATTTCTATTTTTGAAATTCATCATAACTTTTTGAAATATTATTTTCATCTTTTTCTTTTTGCCAACTTAGCATTGACCCTAAATAGGTTTGTAAATATAATGCCTCCCTTTGTTCTCTCTCAGTTAACTCTGTGAGAATAAGGAATTGCAGGCAATTGATACTTCACCAATTTGTATAAACTTTTAGTACAAGGTTGAAAGAGAGTAAAATGTTTTCCTCTGTCACAGAGAGAGTATATATAGATAAATAATGATATAAAATAAAGTACATCCTATAAGTAAATGCACAAATATATGAGACAACAAATAAAGTTTTGTAATTATTCTTTAAAAATAGTATACATAGCAGCATGATTCTCTGTATTTCAATTCTGGTCCTGCCTGCTTTTCTCCTTTATTTCTTTCTTTTCCGTCTATGATCTGAGAAATTTTCCTCTTTAAAATTTTTCTAATTTTTTTTTCATTTGTTTAGTGATTTAATACCTAATGGGAATAGGTGCCTCATGCATAACATTTTTTTGACATAAGCAAGTATAACTAACAGCAAACTATAATAAAATCATCATTATTGCATCAAAATTTTTTCTGAAATTCTTCACAACTGCATTCATAAATGTTAAAACATCTTTTTATAAGAGTTTTAATTTTAAATATAGTGTCTGAAGAGATATATTCAGATTTGGGTGCTATATCTGACATTTCAATTCAAAGGTAAGGCTACCAGCATTTACAGCTACTGCTATTCCATTAAATATTTGTCAGAGAAAAAGACAAAGAATTACTGTCTTTCATATGCCCAGTGTGTTCAGCACTATACCTGAGAAAAAAATGTCATGCAGACATCAACACAAATTTCATTCTTTGATTGAATCTCTGATGGCATTCTTATTCAGACATTGGTAATAGCACTTCAGGATTAGTGCACATATCACAGATATGAACACAATTTTGTTATTTGAAGAGCAAGATAGAGGGATTTGAGAATTGACATATTGCAAAAATACTTAATTTGCAGTTTACTTGGTATGCTTTCAGCACTATTGTCTAGATTTATTTCACTTCAAAGCATAGTTTGAACTTCTCTGAATTGAATCATCATTTTTACACTCATTCTAGACAGGACAGTTGCATTAGTAATCTGTTTGTTACTGTATGTTTCTTTGTGTACAGTGAGGTACACAAAGAAACAACTGAACACAAAATGAGGCAAGGAATATTGCATTAACAATAGCTACGAAGTCCTCAAGCAAAGAGTTGGTGCTGTCAGGCTCTCTACTCTTAATACAACAAAAAGTGGCATTTTCAAAGCCATGAGGCTTCATTTATGGTACATACATATTATTTTGTGAATAATTTTGTTAATACCACCTACAAACTTATTTTATTGGCATGATGATCTCATTAAGAGTGATGTTCTAGAAGGCCCTTGGAACATTTACATAGAAAGACTTGTTGCCACAAAACTGTTTCATGAAGAATTTTCAGAGTGGACATAGTTATGTAGATATACTTGCTAACATATCCAACAGTAACAACATTTCATTGTCACACTATTTTTTTTTCCTGAACAAACATCATTTTTCATCTTTGTCATACAGTTGGTGTTATAAGTCTGAGGTTCGTAAGGGATATTTTATACTCAGTACATAACACTTTCAGTAACAATATTTTTCTCTTTTGAAAACTATTTTATTTCATCCCCAAAGATCACCACATTCTAGACTTACAACTTTGTCTAACTGGGTAAACCCAAGGATTTGTCCATGAAGAAATGTGAGAATTTAAAATGTGTTTTCCCATTTCCTCCCTACCTTGCAAGGCAATATGATGAAAAACACAATTTTTCTAGGGTCATAGTGATCAGGAATGAAAGTGAAATATAGGGGTTTCCCCCAGCACTGAAATGAGGGCAATGCATATGGAAGGAATCCCAAGGCTTCCCTGCCTCTAGAGATGGTAAGTCAACTTTGTGTATTGGAATGGTCAGTAGCAAAGCATTAAAATTACTGAAACAAAGGCCTTTATTGTCACCAATAAGCTGAAAACCATTCTTCCAGCCTCAGAAACACATTTCTAAAGATTAAAAAATCTGAAAATTAAAATATGAAACTGCCACTTTAAAATTCTGGTCTGATTATAAAATGTGTAAGGATAATTATTCGAATTGCTGTAGAATTTAGTATTAACCAAAGTTCCTTTAAAAGACTGGAATCTGACTAAGTTAACTAAAGCCAAACATACACATTTTTAAAAAGTTTTTGAACATCTGAATGCATCCAACCAACAAATTAAAATGGTTCACAAGAAAAAGGTCTGGTATTGATGTTTTAAAAAGGCAACTGCTTAAGTATTTGTATGGATTTGAACATCAATCTCTGTACCACTCAGCTTCATGCAATTCATCATCCATAGGCTCTCTCAGCCACCTCTGGTGACTCAAACTTAACCATACCGCACCCCTTAGACTTCCCGTTCTCCATCTTGATTTTTGTTGAATTTGTCCTTTAGCATCTTCCATGTAAAATAAAAGAGGAGATTCTTCACAAAAATATACACATTTTTGAATAAATAACTCCCTCTCGTTTTCTAGGGAGATGAGTAACCACTGAATTTCTGTTAACATTTCTATGTATGAGAAGCAAAACCATCTTTATGTGTTGCAGTCAAACATGAATCGATGACATACACCTGTATACTGTTTTGCTGATATTTATCAAAGTTAAATTTAGATTTCTATTTACAAAACAAACCCAAGATTGTATTCACTGCCAGGCAGGGTGGCACATGCCTATAATCCCAGTGGCTCAGGAGGCTGAGGCAGGAGAATCATGAGTTCAAAGCTACCCTCAGCAACAGCAAGGTGCCTCAGCAACTCAGTGAGACCCTGTCTCTGAATAAAATACAAAGTAGACTGGGGATGTGATTTAGTGGTTGAGTGCCCCTGACTTTAATCCCTAATCCTCTTCCCCAAAATAATAATTATGATATTTACTGAACACTTATTGTTTGAAAAGTGCTGGGCTAGATCTATAGATAATAGTAAATAAGTTTCAATCTATGCTCCCACAAAGATTATAATTAGTAAAAAAGATAAGGCAGTTAAATATTATATGTGAAATTGTAACTATCATATCATCCCTGCATCTGTAGAGCTGCTTTTAGTGCCTTAATTGTTGCTCTATTCCCCCTCGGTACCCAACATAGCGTATTGAATTGAGTGCTCTCAATATGCAAAGCTTGAATGAATGGAGCTGTGGAGAGGAGTGCTACCAACTCTTCCAGGAAAACTATGAGTCTGGAGCCATTTGCTCAATGAACCTCAATAAAAATGAATTAACAGCAGTAATAATATCAAGTCTCAGACTTACCCATCATAAAAATCCTTGCAGTTTAATACATAATCACTTACCATTAACATTTCATTTCCTTATCTTGTGCCTGTGCTGTATTATATATAGTAATTAGAATTGATTTTTATAGTATAATTTCACAAGTTACCAAAATAAGTACTCTACTAAAGGCCAAAAAAGATTTATTATATACTTTCAAATGTTAATTCTATAATTCTATTAAAGAAAATCAACACATGTTTAATAAGCTCGTGTAGTATGATGCTCATATATGTGTTATCCTGTCAATGTTTACAGGGAAGTTCTTTTTAAGACCAGTTAAATAAGCACTCTCAGTAGATGACTCCTTCTCCCCTGCTCCAGGATCAGTAAAACAGTATTTCAAATTTAAGGCTACTGATTTTCTTAGAATTTTTACTGTCATCTACTGCTGTTTAAAACTTCAGTTATGTGCCACTCAACTGCATTTCCATCAGTAATGGGCTGCATATAACATGGTGGTCTTGTAAGATGATAATGGAGGTGAAAAAATTCTTACCACCTAGTGGAACAGGAACCAGGTTCAGTGCTGCACATTACTTACTCATGGGTTTGTGGTGATGCTAGTGCGAATAAACCCACTGTGCTGCCAACTCTATAAAAGTTTAGTATATGCAAATATATACAGTATATGGTACTTTATAATGATAAACCAATACATTATCAAATTACATATTTACTATATTATGCTTTTCATCATTGTTTTATTAGAGTCTACTCCTACTTAAAATCAAAGTTTACTGTAAAACACCGTGCCACATGAACACCAGCAGCATCTATGATTACCATGATTCTTAAATGCATCTTTTCCTCTCATGCTTGATTTAGTCTCATGCTGCCTTGTTCATGATAGCTTAGGAGCAACAGGCTGTTCCATATATATGTGTGAGTATATATATATATAAATAAATATAATATATGTATATATATACTATCTATATGCTATGTATGTATATGCATTATATTATATATACACACATATATGTATATATACACACATTACATGGCAAAGAGTTTTGCAGTTTTAATTAAAG
Source organism: Urocitellus parryii (assembly GCF_045843805.1). Taxonomy (NCBI): domain Eukaryota; kingdom Metazoa; phylum Chordata; class Mammalia; order Rodentia; family Sciuridae; genus Urocitellus; species Urocitellus parryii. The sequence goes on along the minus strand of NC_135532.1, from coordinate 17,488,911 downwards.
TTATTCTAAAATTTATTATTCTAGATTTTAAATATACATATTTAAAATGTTTATATATAAATATGTAATATACTTGTTAACACTAATGTGCACTGCTTTTAATAATCTGAGACACAGATTCCCATGTGATTGACACCAAAGTTTCCATAAGCTACATGTTATGTTATTTCCTTAGGAAGAAATGATAGGTGTTGAGTACTAGCCATGGAAACCAGTAACCCTGGCCTGCAGCTACCAAATCCCCAGCTTTGCTCTTAATTCTCACATGAGAATCCCAAGGTACACTTTTGGGGATTTCAGTCCAAACTATTAGGAAACTTGGTCTTTGTATTTTCTTCTCTGGTAAATGCTTTATTGTTCTGTGATGATAACTTCTTTCTGTCTACCTTATAGGCATTCACATCCCTAATAGTATTCTGTTGTTAAACATGTCTAATGAAAAATATTCTTTTAAAGCACTGCATAAAGGTTATGGAGGTGAAATTCTATACATCACTAAGTCCATTCTAATGAACTTTCACTATAGGAAAATTGTATTCAGCTCCAAGCTAGTTTCATTTTACTCTGTCTAAAAGGGACAAATCCCACCAGGTCACAATACTGTCCTTTCATCTGATTAACAGTGAAGGAGGCAGAATTGTTAGTTTCATAGAACTGTTAAATAATTCATAATAATATGATTGGTATAGTGTTGCTAGGTGTAGTTACTAAAATGCCATTCATATTTTCTTGGAATTATTCAATAATTCTATTAATATTATAGCATACAGCTTTGACCTTGAGTTGCAATTATCCCACAAATGAAACAAAACTCTGAGCTTTGATGTGAGTTTTACTTATTTTATTAACTCTTTCCATAACTATAGAATCAGAGTTGGTAATTTTTTTATTTCAGAGAAATAAACCATGGTATAGATTCCAACCTTGGTTCAAAACGCAGTCTCTAAACCTGTGGAATGTTTCAGAAGTACAATAACTCTTTCATCTGTGAGTTTAGATTCCTTATTAACTAGAAACACCATACCTTATATTGAGTAAATTTAAGAAAATGAGCTCTTTGACCCTTGCTATGCTTATTAACATAGCAGAAGACAAGAGTGGGAGGCTCTGATTTGTAGTATTTACTGGCTTGTTGTTTAAATACTTCCATAATGATTGATTTAAAACTGTCAGCACGAGGTCACTGAACTCCTTAGTCAATACCATTGGCTCTCATGAGTCAATAAGTCTTTTTCTAGGTAAAAAATAAAATGGATTGTTGATTTTCTTGAAATAATTCTAATAGTTTCTGCACAATGAGACTCACTTAGACCAGTGTTTTGAATTATAATTTGCAAACAAATCACCCAAACAGGTTCTTATTTAAAAGGCAAATTTTTATTTAATTGGTTTGGTATAGTCCTGACATTCTCCACTTTCAACAAGTTTCCAGATGATACCAAAATTGCTGTCCTAGACCACAGTTGAAGCGCGTAGTAAGACGCTATAACACTTCGGCATGCCAGTCACATGTGGCCATTTTTTAAACACATTTTTTTCTAGGCCTAATCAGCAGAAATTCTGATTCAGTATTTCTGGAAAGGGCCAACAATTTGCATTTCTAACAAGCACCCAAGTGATGTTAGGGATTCTGATCCAAAGACCACACCTTGAGGACCAGTGGTCAGAGAAATCTAGACTCCTAAAGAATTTGGGTTTTAACTTAAGGACATATACAAAGAAAATAGAGTTTCAAATTAATTGGGTTTTTCTTTTATAGCATCATTCTTTCACGAGCATGACTTGGCTATCCATAATGCTTAGAAGCTTATGCTCTTTGTGTGTATGTATGTGTGTGTGTGTAGGGGGTGTCACAATGGAAATTAATGAAATCCTTCTTTGCCTTGGGGACTTGGCAATTTAAAATAGGGTATTAGCTAGGAACAAATGACAGCCACATAAAAGATGTATAAGAAAATCCATCAACACTGAAATGTGATTATGTGAGAATTGAGTAAGAGGAGACAAGAGAAATGATTGAGAAAGGTGATGTTTTAAGTTATTCCAAGATATGATTAAACATTCTGTGGGAAATATGCATCATAATATAGAGTCCTATAAGGATGATGCAAAATTTGGTGAAGAAAGTTTAAAGGAGCATTGCAGTTTAGAACTGAGCGGTCACCCTAAGCTGTTGATAAATATGTTCATATCAAGCTCTGTAAAATCCATTACAGGCACATCATTGCAGGAGGAAAACAGGCATTGTGAGACCTTGGCATCCTAGTCCAATTTAATTGGGAAACCTGTCAAAATTGTTACTTATCTCTCATATTTTCTTCTCCATGTTAAGTTGGTGACATTGCTAATGTGGAAATAAAGTGAAGAGAGGCTATTCATTCATAGAGACTCAGTCACCATCAGAGCCTCACAGTCAGGCAGAGAATTGGGAAGATTTTCCAGTGAAAAAGAAAAAAGTTTCAAGTATGCTCTTACTAGAGATGTTGGTAGGAGGAAGCTGAGAGTAGGCTAACTAGAATTTGCAGAACATAATTGAGTTTCTTTAACTGTAATTTGGGAATGTCAACAAAATAAGAAAGGTGGCAGTGATTTTTGCAGAGATTGTGGGTAGTTTTCTTATGTCATGTATTGTACATTAGTATATTCAATCTGTTTTGGTCTTTCTCTCATTTGGAAGAGGTTGGCCATAGAAAGGAAGATTAAAAATTCAGATCTTCACTGCCAAAAACTTGTTCAGTTGTTTCCATAGTTAACTGTGTCTTCAAGGATCTTTGTGATCTTTTTTTTTTTTTGTTAGAACCTTATGAAAATTAGATGATGAGTTAGAAGTTACATAGAGGCATTTAATACTCTAAATAGAATTCAGTGAGTAGACCAGCATCATGATCACTGTAATAAAAAACAATAATAAGAAATATATGAAAGAAACTTCAGAACCAATTTCTCCAATTGCTCTACCAAGACCAAGAAAACAATTATAGTCATCCTTCAGTAACTGCAGGAGGTTGAGTCCAGGATTTCCCATGGACATCAAAATTGTTGGATGGTCAAATGCTTTATGCAAAATTATATGGTACTTGCATCCAACACAGATACATCTTCTGCATCATCTCCAGGTTACTTACAATACCTAATATAAATGCTATGTAAATATTTGTTATAATATTTTCCCCCAATATTTCAATCTTGTGTTGCTTAAGTCCATGGATGAGGACACTAAGAAAATGGAGAGTCAATAGTTTCAGTGGACCCTGATTTTGTAGCTTTCTCCTTGGGACAACCTAGTGCCTATTGTACTTTACCTGATACATTGATATAAGTACAACAAGAAGTATTAGCAGTATGGTACAGATATCATCATGATGTGCCAACAAAAAGTCTAGAGCAATGAAACTGCCCAGCACTACTTGTGACAATGAATTGTGACTGATAATCCATCCAAGGCAGAGGAGACATTGTTAATGATGTATGAAATTTCTTAGTTCATAAATGTCTTAGTCCTTCTTACTTACACATTTACCAAGATGAGGACCATTGCTCCAATTGTTCTCATATTCAGTGAACTAGCAATTGTTCTAGCTTAAAATTGTTCCTGAATGGGGCAAGTTGACCTCATTTTGGTGATCATGTCTGAGGAGGACCTTCCAGCCTCAGCTATTTATGGAAGGAGTATCTTTATACAGACAAGTGTCTCAGTCAGTGAGGGCTATTAGAGCAAAATATCTTAACTGGGTAAGCAGCCAAAATTTGTTACTCACAATTCTGGAAGGTAGGAAGTTCAAGATCTAGGTGCTGGCAGATGTGGCATCTGGGGAAGATTCTTTCTGCTTTGTCTACTTCCTAGATGCTAACTTCTTGATAAATCCTCACATGAAGAAAGGGACAAATAAGATTCCTTAGCATCTTTTATAAGATACAATCCCAGTGCCTTTATAAATGACTAGGGCATACCCCTTGTGACCAAGTTTCTGCCCACAGCCTTACCTAATACCAAAATACTGATAATTGGATTTCAACATATGAATTTTGGAAGAGCACAGTATTTTTACCATACAGAAAGTTTTGGCATGCTGTTCCTAGAGTTTATAAGAGGCTAGGCTGAGGTAAAGAAAATGAGGATTCCTGGCCACAAAGGTATATCTGGTAGGGCAGAGTTGTAGAGGACAAGGAGTTATTCATGACATAAGGCTGGAGCTGAGACCTTATACTACCAGAATTCTATATTTGAATCTCCATTAGTTTTCTAGGTGTCAAGTACTTAAATGGCCCATAAACCTACAAAACCAACAAATGCAAATACATAAATATGACATGAGGTCTGATCAATAGACAGTAAGACCAGGTTTATTTTGTGGAAGAGAGGATGCTAACAAAGTCACAAATTGATCTGTTTGAAATCATTTGTCCATAGGTGGGCAAGTCCAACACCATCATCAGTGATTCTATATGGTATTGTTGGATTAGATAGGAATCACCTGGAGATTTTTATCATGGCATTACAATGATAGATATCATATCCAGCCTCGGAAGGACTGAACATGGTTGCTAGTATTTAAAATAATCTAAGAATGTTGTTATATTAAGTATCATTGACATAGCAATATAATGAAAAAAGAGGCCTTAAAATGACTAGTGTTTTAAAAATAAAAAAAAATATTGTAAACAAGAAGATAAAATGCAAAATAGTAAAAACAAATTGGCAGGAGTGTTGGTTCCAAATTTTGGATAGAAGATGTACACTATTAAAGGATATTGATTAATTCTAAAGATTTTGGGTCAGCTCTCTGTTTCCAAAAGTTGACTAGTACTTGTACAAGTTCTATGAGAACCCTTGGTTTCATGTCCCCTATTAATTTTTTATTTGTACCAGGTGCGATGATGCGCACCTGAAATCCCAGCGGCTTGGGAAGCTAAGGCACGACGATCAGGAGTTCAAAGCCAGCCTCAGCAAAAAGTGAGGCACTAAGCAACTCAGTGAGACCCTGTCTCTAATAAAATACAAAATAGGGCTGGGAATGTGGCTCAGTGGTCTAGTGCCCCTGATTCAACTCACTGAATCCCTAGAACACATCCTCCCCCACCCCCCCCAAAAAAAGAGAAAAATTTGAGTCTTGTGAAATGTGAAAGCAAGGATTAACTCCTTGGGGTTTCACTGTTGTATTTACTGTTAACAATACCTAATGAGATAAAGTCTTCCAATGAGACTGAAGGTCAGTTTTTCTCTGACATTTATTGAAGCACACTAAAACTCCTTAATGAAGATCATGAAGAAACTTTGAAGATGTTGCTGTGGGAAGGCAGCTATAACCAGTTGGTAATAGACCTGTGGATAGTATATGAGTTCCTTGCAATATTTTGCCGTGACTTCCTCTAGAAGGGCAAAGACTAGTTTCAGAGGAGATGTCCCTGAGGCTAGTACTTTTATTGAGAAATTTAGTTAATATCCATTCGAAGTCATCTGGTGCCAACAAGTCTCTGTTTACCAAGTACCAGAGATTATCTGAGTGAAGGACCAAGCCACATTTCTTTTTTCCATTCTTTCATTTTAGGATCTAAGACTAAGCCTTGGTATTTTACAATAGACTTTTTGATTCTGTCAGAGATTTCTTTGAGGGTTTAGTTGGGATTATAATGTCAGTTATTTGACTTAGTGATAGATTGGAGTATATTCTTTAGTTTCCATATCATCTTTCCTTACATGAACTCTTTCCTGTCTGGAAGGTAGGACTCCATGTGAAAGTTCCCTTTCTTGTCCCGCTGTCCCCCATAAGTGGTCCAGCAGAAGTAGGGCGATCACTTTGTTTTCAAAGCATACCAAACTCAACATACCTGTTGTCTACATAGAGGTTTGTTTTCTGATCTTCAGCTAATCAAACTCTATTAAGTACAATATTTTCTTCCATCTGGGCTAATTTTACCTCAGAGGACTCTATTCTGAAGGAGATTTAATTTAGTGATATAGTGTATTCTGTTTGATAAGCTTCAGTTGTAGTTTTGAATTACAGTCCACAATTGGGGTTCTCCGCAGGATCTCTAATCAATTTGAGCAAGGTGAAGAAACTTCCCTGAGGTGAGAGAGTTAGGAGGTGAATTTCTCTGTGTTCCCCAAACCTTAGTTCCTGAGTCAAGTTCACCATGAAGTCTTTCTAAATTCCTCCACAGAATGAATCACTCCTCTGGGTTATCTTTAGACTTTTCTTTTGCTTGCATTGCTGCAGTTCTCCTATGAAGTTTAATTACATTCTGCATGTCTGTCTAAGCCCCTTGAGGAGAGGGACAACATTAGTACAGTGTTCAGTGAGTGTTTATTGAATTACGTTTGAATTAGCATAGCATTCTAAGTATTGTTGGCCGATACGTAGTGTAGGCATGAAGCAAAATTGTTCAATACTGAACAATATGGAAGCAAAGACACAAATACTTGTTTTGATAATGTTACCTGAAAATTCCAACCAGAAATTTTTGTTAATAATAATTTATTTTTTAAATTGTTCAACTTCCCTATCTTTAGAAATAATTAAGCTAGGATTTATGAGGATTACTGTGTGTCAGGCCTGCACAAAGTACTAAAGTGTACTAACCTAGGAAAAGTACACTAATCTATGAAGTGTCCTTATGTTAACCACAAAGGCCATATCCTATGATTAATGAATCTTGAAGATCAGAGAGAACATTCACTAAATGGCGCACCAATTTCCAGATTTTGAAGAGTCCACCATTTTCTCCTCCGTGAATCATTATGCATTTTAATGATTTTTGTCAAAATTTTAAAATTTTAACTATTATTCAAATGTAGTTTAAATGGACTTTTATTCTAAATTCATTCTAATGTTTGCAATCATATGTGAGTTTATACTTATCTGTGAACTGAGGTTTAAAATGTTTTTCTGTGAAATTCTGAATGATATGAGCTATGCATTGTATTTCTAATGAGTTAGAGGTTCAATCTCTGCCATTTACTCATTGTCTTGCCAACCCCCACCCACAGTATCTTCTCTTCTAATACCTTTATTATCAGGCAGATCGCCTCAAAGTTGGGAAATATGGCCACCAAGGCTCCAGGCTTAAAACATTTTCACATGTAAGGATATCACCCAAAGAAAATGTCACTTTCTTGCTAGACCTATGGAGATTTTGGATTGGCCTACCCTGGAACAAATAACAATGATCAAAAGAACATGACTCATTTTGGTACTACATACAGAAATAAGGGATGGGGCTTAATTCGCAACTAAACGTAATACATTAACAGTGGTACTTTGTACAAAGAGATTCAAGATAGTTAAAGAAAATGTCCACTATGAAAACCATGGCTGCTCATCATTTCATCATGAAAAGAAGATTGAAATTATTCTTTTAGAAGGACTATTTATAAACAAAACAAGCAAACATCCTTTAACATGTTATTTCCAGACTTTAACTCAACTTGAGGTTGTAAATTTGATTTGTGATATACACTGTTTTTGTCTTTGAGATTATAATTAACAAGGTATTCAAAACATTATGGGTTTAGGAGCCAAGAAGGCTTTTATTCAAACCATATAAATTTCCTTGGCAACCTGACCTAATTTTATCATCAATAAAACTGGGTTTAATGAGACCTCCTTTACCAAATTTTTTGTGACCTATGAATGGGAAACTTTAACTCTAGCATTGTGTTTATTATGATTTAAAACATAATTATTTGCATACATGTTTTCACTTCTAGATTATAAGTACCTGGAGCAATGGGATTTTCCCAAGTGCATAGTATATAGTCTCTGGCATATGGTTCACGAAAACTAAATGACAGGCATCTTTAACCTTGCCTTGATTTCCTGAAAGTTTTTGCTTGAACAATCATTCTAACTTTCTGCACTGCTGTATAATACACAGAACATAACGCATATTCCTTGATCTTCTTTCAGAAGAACTATATCAGCCACACAATATGCAGTTAATAGATGTTCCTGCAATAAACATGTTAAGGTGGGTATTAGCCATCTCACTTGGCAAAATGAGAGAACTGTAGCTTAATAATTGTATTAAGCAACTGGCCAAAGGTTACTTACTGAGCCAGTTTATTAATTTGGTAGGATTCAGACATGACCCATTTCTTTCCGTAGTCACTGAGATCACACACAGACTCCCCTATTGATATGATGGGAGGCAGAGCCCAGGTTTTTCTAGTCAAATCATGTTCACTTTGGTTCAATGAATCGGTGTCTCTTCTGAGTCAGTGCTCCTGTTCTTTCTCCTCTCCAAAGCTAGCCAGGCCCCAGCTTGAGCCACCTAAAATGTCATCCTCTTTTCTTTTATTCCTTCCCCTCTTCTCCTCTTTCTTCATTATTGGGGAAATGGGGGACTAGAATAAAGGGGCAAAAGCTGTTAGCAAGATTAGCACTATTCGTTCCTCTCCGTGTTCTCAAATGTTCCCTCTTTCAGAACTTGTACATGCCTCAGAGCAGAGATTCTCTTCGGCTTGACATTTGCTTCTGCTGCTGCGTCTTGTCCTTCAGCTAAGTGGATATTCTGGCAGGACCTCACCTGACCAGCAGCCTCTTTGTTTGCATGCCAGGAAGATGGCTCAATCCTGGTTACTATCAACAGTGTCTACATTATGTGCCAAAAGGTCACTCACCCTTCTCACGCCAAACTGTTATTACGCAGGCTGCTTTGCTGCTAAACTACCTGCAGCCTGCCATTTCAATTGAATTCATTTTCTCAGCTTGGCAAAGTGCAGAGATTAGGAAGCCCACTGCGTAAGTACATTTCCAGTGAGGAAATGAGATATTGGTCTCCCTTTCTTTGGCAGCCCCCTTCCCAAGCTATTCCCTTGATGGGCTCTCTTTACTTAGCTTAACCTCTGGGAGACAGGTAACCAGGTCCATCCCCACATAATCTCTCAGCAAGAACATTACACTCCTGAGAATGCTTTCAATTTCCTTTCTCCTACTAGCTCTGCCCATGAAGACTGGAGGAGTGCTGTCGGCTGGTGGAAACAGAGCCAGCTCTGCCAACTTAGCAAGTTTTGTGTAAAGTAAGTCTGGAAGCTCCTTAAGGCTCTTTAGAGTATGAGCATATTAAGGTTTTGCCTTTGAGACTTCATCCCGTCTTAAGGCCACAGGGAAATTTCCTTTTGACATTCTCTTATAGAGTGTAGCAAGCTTCTTTATTTTTGTGTTGCTAGGGATGGAACCCAGGCCTTTGCATATGCTTTGAATGTAACACTTTCAAAATATCAATTTCTTCCTGATCTGAGTGTTTACCCTAAACCTTGTAAAATCTTTTTCCTACTCTTTATAACAAAGTTTCACAGAACACTGCACAAGATGTAGGGTCTGTCAAACACCAGCTGCTTCTAATTTTGCAAACTAAATTGTGTTCTCTGGTCCTTGGTTTCCTGCTTTTGACATTAATTATATGTGTCGTACTTTGCAGTAATGTTGAATGAATACGTGAACATTAGAAAAGCCTGATTTCACATCTATTCTGTAATGTGGCTGGAGATCTAGGTCATCTCACTAATCTGGGGAATGGGTACAGTGCATTTTTACTTTAATTACAACACAATTGATCACAATGAGAAGAGCATGTTTGGGGATATATTTGAATGGATTTATTCCTCAAAATTTTCTTGGTTGAGGTGGTACATGCTGGACTCCATTATATGGACAAAAGTTAAAGTGTAATTTAAAGTAAAAATGTTGACCAAGTGCTATATAAGAAAATTGTTAGTTAATGGAACATCTACATTACTAGAAATCACATTATGTGCCGAATACTTTCATAATTACAAGATAGAGGACAAGATTGTTCAGTTCATTGGCCATAAAAAGGACAATCTCATATTAATATGTATGATACTCCTTGTTCTCACATCCTCTTCAAAAGCCATTTTGTTTCCCAGAGGAAACATTAAAGTAGTGGGGGCTTTTTCTTTTCTTTCTTAATGTAAAGGATGTTTAAACCAATATCTTATGTAGAAATTACCATGCTGTATTAGAGAACTAAAATTCACTGGATAAAGCAGAAATGGTCCAAGTACCTACTCATAAAATGCTTACTTCCTTTAAAACCTAAGGGTAGATTATTTGATTTAATGGCCTTTCAAAACCAAAAGGAGACAGTATCCGACACCTTTGTTTTGCGTGTAGTGCTGATTGTCACATAACTGAAAAACATTACAAACAAAGAAAACAAGCAGATATTATTTAATTTTGCATATATGTAAGAGTAAAAGAACAAAGATGAAGATTTTAGCAAGCTTACTTTGATTTAGTGCACAGGTATATTGACTCTGCATTCTTTGGAAGTAAGAGTCTGCAAAGGGAAAGGAACCCTGATGGCGACACATAGAAAGCATCATTGCTAGATTTTTTTTTTAATATTTTTTTTTCTTTTTTTAAAGAGAGAGAGAGAGAGAGAGAGAGAGAGAGAGAGAGAGAGGGAGGGAGGAGAGAGAATTTTTTTAATATTTATATTTTAGTTTTCGGCAGACACAACATCTTTGTTTGTATGTGGTGCTGAGGATTGAACCCGGGCTGCAAGCATGCCAGGCGATCGCGCTACTGCTTGAGCCACATCCCCACCCCATTGCTAGATTTTTAATCAATAAAATATTTCAGTAATATTCTACTAACCATCATGAATCCCTCTTTATTTAATTATTTCAATAAAGCCTGTTTTCTTGGGGGGTACTGAGATTAAACTAAAGAACAACTCAAGACCTACTGTAAGTAATAAATTTTATTTGCACTCCAATTTTTGGCATTTAAAAAGTTATTGAGAAAAATAATTTTTGAGATTATGAAGAGTAACTCTGCATAAATACCAATAGTAACACTAAGAATGCAGCTGCCACGTTGTAAACGCTGTTGCCCAGAGAACAAAATTAAATACTTAGCACTTTTAAATTTCAAATACCTCTAAGTATTCATCAACGCCACTACAGTACAATTCAGTTAATTAAGGTCATTTGTTCAGCAGTTCCTCTCATTTGAAAGTTTAAAAAAAATAAGAGTTTCTGACCAGTGAAGAGAGAAATATTTTCAATTAAACATATGCAAAAATTGCCATATTAAGGTAGATATATAGAGAGAGTATATATAAATATATATTTTTTTTCACTTTGGGTTCTTTCCATTGCTATCTGATACGTACATAACTAAAACTAATTGGTAGGTTGGTCAAATCTCATAGGAAATGAGGAAGCATTTGTACAAAGATTGGATGATTATGCAAATATGGCATTTGTGCCCAGTTTGTAATCCATCTCGTCTTCCTGCTGCAGGTCTCTGAAATTCACTTGGAGACACAGGATGAAGTATCACAAGCACAAAACTTATTTGCTCTTATAATTTTTTGTTTGGTTTTTCCATCTATGTTGGACAAAACTTGCTCTTAAAAATCAAATTATTGTAGTCAGTTCTATTAAGACACAGCATGACAAGGAAATCTAATTATAATTTCATCATTTATTTAATCAACTTAAAGTTATATCCTATAATATTTTTCTGAAACATAAATATCCCACCAGTACAAAGCAATGTGTGTCACTTCTCTTTCTTTAAAAAAAAAAAAAAATTGCCCAAAGTGATTTTAGAAGCAGACAATTCTAGCATGTGGACTTGGAGGCCAGAGAGGAGTGAGGTACCCTCACAAATAGCATTGCCATCATTCAGAGAAAGAATACCAGTGTGGAAGAGATGGCCAAGGATGGCAGCATAGTGGGCATAAGGGAACAATAGCTATGCCCACGGTGGTTATCATCTTCTTTCACCTCTGAGCAATTTGTATTCCGAGAGGCATGGGTGGAGTCATGCTCTGTTGAAGTCTAGGACAAGAAGATGTTCATCCAATGTGTTCACTAAACACTAGATATGTAGCCAGAGAACCCAGAATTCCCTTCACACCACCGCCTTTGACTTTGAAAGCACACTCCAGGCTGATCTACCCTGATTTACAATGTATACATGTAACTACTAACTTGGTAAGTCCAGGATGCTTGTGTTACAGGATAACTAACATAACAATATTTTATCTGTAGAAGAGGCATGAAAACTAGGCTTAAATATGGCCTTTCTTTTTTCCAATTGTCATTGCGGAGCAAAGTACCTCGTCTTTCATTAAGAGTGTTGAAACACCCTGATGGTAGCCTACCCCTTCCCACTTAATCCTGTATAAATATTCTATCTACACATTTCACTCCATTTTAGCTATTATGGCAACACTAGTAATTTTAGAATTTGGCTCTCATATATCCATTGGACTGTGTACTTTATGTATGTGCTATTTGTAGACATATCTCATACACATACACATACATACACACAAAATTTAAGAGGAAAAGATATAAAACATAAACTACCTCATTTAGGGACCTATAAAATCATACCCAAGTGACTCACTTAAGCATTAGCAGATTAAGTAGTCGCTGGCCTCAAAGTGAAGAAGCTATATATACCTCATAAAACAATCCTGTTTCTAGCTAGGGTAATGTAATGAACCTTAGAATATCCATTGATGTAACTACCTTTGCCTACTTCATCAAATTAAACTAAGCCTATTTAAAGCTTTGCAAACTGAGTAAGATGTAGTTTCTTTTAAATCCTTAGTTCAACATATGAGAAAAATCATGGTCCGTGAAAAATCTAGGAATGTTGTAAAGGTGTAGAATCCTAGAAACGTTTTTAAACTCATGATGAAGAATTTGCTAAATGTGAACCCCAGGCAATTTGCTGCTCTTAAGTATAGTATTATTTTCTGCCACTGTGGCTGAAACCTTTTGCAAAAGCAAACTTGTTAACTATATGTAGAGACCCAAAGGGACCTTAATATCATCTCTTTTTACTTGTTTCATAAGGTCAGGGACAGTAATTTGCAGACATGATCAATGTGCTTTAAATGACACTTGGATGTGATCCAACCATGTCATGAAAGTATATGATCAAAAGGTCGATTCTGGAAGGCATGCATGAATCTCTTTCTCTCCACGTATCTTCACCTAGAGATAGTAAACTATTTTCCAGATGAATTGTTTTTAATATAGCAATTTTATCTAGCACAATGTTTAGTTGAACATTGTGTATGATTTAATCACTAAATGGGGAAGTCAATTTCTAGCTACTTTTGAAATATATACTTGTGATATTATACCCACTACATATTTGATAACAAGTAGCCATTCACAAACTTGAACATGATATGCTTCATCACAAGACATTGACTTTGTGTATTTAAAATATGTATTTTTTTAGAATACATATTAATTAAACATCTTTATTAAACATCTCTCTAGTTTCCATCTTTTAATTCTAATCTGTTGTTTTGGCCCATAATTTACTGTGTTATACTATGTCTTTACTCTGACACTCTGTTCTTATTAACCATGAGAAGCAAGACTGACATTTTACTAGCTCCTTGGGAGCTCAACTTCTAGTTTGCTCACCACTGAGGAAGAGCGGTTTATTTGACTTCTCCACTGACTTTGAGTCAGCACTAAAACTTTGCTTTCCTGATATCAAATCCCAGTAAAGATCATGTGCTGCATGGCCTATAATTATCTTGTTTGCAACTATCTTTAGTGAGGTTATAATCAATGAGTCAGAAGCATACACACTAGCCTTTGAGTCATTTAACCTTACCAAGCAGTCGCTGCCTGATTTCTTGGGAATTTATAGTGTAGCTTCAACACAGATGGCCCTCTGAAGTTTTTCAATCCCTATTATCAAACATAGAGTTCCCAAGTAGGGAAATGTGCCATGTTCCTAGGACAAATCTGAACCCATGGGAGATTCAGAAGGAATTCCTAGTTAAACATGTGGCTCTAGAATTAGATTTTTTGGGGTTTGAATTCCAACTTTATCATCAAAATATGTAAATTCAAATATGTTTCTTAACCAGTTTGAGCCCTGATTTCCATACCTGTAAAATAAAAACTATTATAACTTATACCCAAGGGGTATATTAAAATAGTTCAGATAATCTTCGTGAGGCATGTGGGATAGTACCTATATAGAAGACAATTAATAGATCATGATATAAGGAATTTATTTCGATTATACTGACTGAGGTTTTGCCCCAATTCAACCTATATTTTATAATTAAGATTTTGTTACTCTAGATTTTTCATACTTATCAATGATTTAGTATATTAAATTATCACCAAAATTAAAATTAATCATATATAATTTCTGTCTTAAAGTATATTTCTTTTTTATATTAGTCTTCAAAAGTATAGCTTTAGTATGGTTTAAAAATTCCTTCTGAACTTTTTACAGCATAATTCATATCTTAAAAGTTTAAAGTAGCACATATTAACTTGAAAAATTTAAAACTACTTTAAAAACCTTTAAGAAAAGTTGAAAATAATTGACTTTTTTTTCCATTTTGTTAATACAGTGCTTGAGTTAATTAAAAAGGGGAGAGTAAATTAATTATTTTAATCTTTAATTCATATATATGTATAAGGAAATGCAAATGGATTTTTAATTCCAACTTTGCTATTTACTATAGCCTCTGGTATCTAAGTTCATGAGATCTAACTGGAAAGAAATACTATCTTTGTAAAGTGGTTTTTGGCCTGCATAGTGGCAAGGACAGCATGGCTATATATGTCATTTTGAAAAGAAAATGGCCACCCCAGTTTAACTTTCAAACCTAACACGACCAGAAATGTACCTGCAATTGAACAAGTTGAATGTATTGCTCTTCACCCTGAGAAGGAAAACACACCCTGAGGAACCATGGAGCAACTCAGAGAGAAGGTTTTCAGAAGACTTGAAGATTTGTGTATCCATTGGATACTTTGGAGAGTACTGGGAAAGCAGTAATGGCCTCTGGAGGAATACTGTCAGGAAGCACAAGTACTTTTATGATTAATATTTTACTAGTTTCAAAAAGGGGAGAGACTAGAATGAAACTAAACTGTGATTGGCAAAGAAGTACAGTCCTTCATATTAACTAGGTTAGGGAGAAGTTTGATCAGTTTGTTTCTTCCAAAAACATGTTTTGCCTAAGTTCAAAAATGATTATGGAGTCTTATTGTTTTGTGGTGCTCCAATATGGTCATGGAGTGATGTTCTGTGAAGTTGTTTATTTCAACAGGAAAGCACCAGAATCCCACTATGACAAGAAGCAGCCAGGCACTCTGTGTCTCTTCCTTATTGTTTTCATAATGTATGATCAGTAAATATTGCCAAATACAATCAGTATGTATTGAATGGCAACTGAGTGCCAAAGACTGTGATGGATGCTTCAAATACATGACCACACTATACTTACTACACAAAAATCTTGGTTTTACAAGAAGAGAATATTATCCTTCTTCGTAGTTGAGGAAACAGACTGAGAGATAGCACAATTTACTAATGTAACACACTTTGGAAGGATGAGATCTTGAAACTGTTTCTCTAGTGTGTCCTGTTTCCACTAAGGCATGTTTCCTTCATGTGTTTTGAGTTACATGCAGAAGAAAGAGGATAAGGCCCATATCTTTTAAAAATGCAGCATGGGCAATTTTCTTCAAAACTGCATCAGCAAGCATGAGGAAAAAAAAAGGGCTCCTCTTAAATCCATTCTATATCTCTTATAGGATCAACCCACTCTACTTTAGGTACTATTCTAATAAACATTTAGCCACAGCTGCAGCTTTGAGTAGATATATACAAAAATGGTAATAATAAGATCTCAGGGATAGGGTAAACTTTTGCACATTTTCCTCATTGCTAACTACTAGTAGAGAAAGCGTGCAACAAAAATGCCTAATTAACAGACACATGGATTCAAAGAACAAATGTGTTTGAAAACATTGGCTATAAAGACAATTGGTATAATAAACTCTGAGGCCATCAGTGTATGAACATAGTAGAACACTAATTGTAATTAATTGTAAGTGTTGACAAAATGTGAAATAATATTCATCTGATTAAGTTTATGTAAGCAATACATTTTTTAAAAAAAGTATATTTAAAAATATGAGCTGTAGCAAGTTGGCTGCTAATCAGGTAAAATTTTGTAATGTAGAAAATTTGCTTCTAATAACTTCTACCACTTTGTCAGATAAAATTGGCATTATGGTAATATTAAAACAATAATCTTATCACCATTTCACAACTTGATTAGAATTTTGTCTTAATTCAGGGAATTTGCTTAAATGACATAAGTGATCATAAAAAAGGGTTAAAAAATAGTAATCTACAATGCAAACCCGAAGTCAAAAAATGAAAGTATTATGCAATAGTTAGAAAGACAGCATAAAATTGGAGTAAGCTGACAAAGATTATTTTATTTGAGACTTTAAATTATCTAATGAAGATAATGCAACAAATATTTGCCCAGAAGATTTGTATCAGTAAAGTGGATTATTTGAACTGTGCATGGTCTGGATTAAAGGTGGTAGACCACCAGCCTATTATAAAGAGTGCAGCTGGTGGCACGTTTTTGTTTAGTCTGAAGAGTATTGATCTAATTGGGGCAAAGGAAAAAAAAAAAACAACATAAGCTGATCTAGGCAAAGGTAAACAATGAACCAGCATGAGGGTGACAGACACATCTGTGTGTCCCACCTTTCTGCATGACATAATCAGCTGGGGCTGAGGAGCAGCTGCCTTTTATGGGACTGTGGTCAAGGGAGTTCCGCGCACCTGGAATACTTTATCCCTCTGCAGACACTGGTATTGATGATCCCAGGCAGGATATTTGCTTAGGTCTCCTCTGTTTCTGTGATTCTTTGTATTCATCAGTATATTTCTCTTATTCTTGTTGACTTTTTATGCACAAATTTATTGTGTGTGTTTTTTTTTTCAACCAGAGAAAGGTACAACTTTTCTGAAGCTGAAGTTGGTTTATCAAGTTATATTTTTAATGAAGAAGTTTTCATTTTAAATTTTGTATATTAGTGATATCTATTTTCAGCAACTGCCTGGCAAAGATGTAAGGCTTTGGTTCAATTTGTCATGTTATCAAGGCATGGCTTAATTTTATTTTTAAATCTGAGAATTAGAATTGGATATAATTATTATAGTTCACTTCAAATTTAGAGAGAAAATTATACAAACATAGAAGAAATTAATATTCATTTATATTCCTCTATGTATTTTTTTTGACTTTTTAATTTATATAAGCAAGATGACTGGCCGCCTGCACTGCTTAAGAAGTATCACAAATCACACTTGGACAGAGCTCCCTATTAATAGAATTCATGATGTATTTATTAAACATAGGAAAAAACAAATTACATTTTATATTAATGTTGTGAATTCTTCAATCCATATTTTTAGTTGCTACTTTTGTGACTGTAAATACTAATTTTGCAGGGATAAGGGCTATATCACAATTCTATTAGTTTTAAATTTTTACTGGTAATGAGATATGATTGTCCATTAAGCTACAATTCAACCATGAACACAAATTACACTATTGTGAATAATAGGGTACAATAATAAATTTCTCACAGTAATTTGCTTTAATACAAAAGATGATTTAAAAGTTTTTTTTTTTTTTTTGATGGAAACCCAACTTTGTGTATTTTACCTCTCTTGGGAACTTAGACTGAATACTTTAAGACTCTGCATACATTATAATCCTCCTCTCCAGGTATAATGGAGTATTCCAAAGACCCTATTTTGTAGATAAAATGTTATACTATGTATCTATTCATTCACTACTAAAATTATGATATCCATCTTCTGTATTACTATTCTTTATATGAATAATATATATTCTAATTTTTACTTTAACATCTGATATGACATTTATTCATGACCTTTTTCTACTAAAATTAGCCAATTTTATTCTGGCTTCCTGAAGAGGCCACCCCCACGTCCTTTAGGCACTTGCACAGAATTGAAGGCATATGGATTATCACTCTCTAGAAGGTCATGTCTCACATAAAATTGGCCAAATTGAGTTTCTCAGACTTAGGCTTCATGTTGATGGCAAGGTAGGGTCAACATATTAGCCATCATTATTTAAATTCCCTGTATGATAACTCCAGCCTTTGTGTAATTTCTGAGTCTGTTTTTGATAATTTTCTTGCTTCTTCAGTCTATTTTATCTTGCCTCTGACATGCCTTGTAATTTTTGATTGAAAGTCAAATATGTTTTATTGAATACAGACTTTTACTTTGAGGATTTATGTTAATCTACATAAGAATTGGGCTGAACATTTGTTGCAGCTACTCATGTCAGAATTCCCAAAAGGTGGCCTGGTGCAAAAATCATAAAATGTTAGAGCCTCTGAATAATTTGGTTTCTGAAATAATTCCAATTAATTGGTCTTTAACAGTTATAACATCAATGCTTTGAAAACTTATTCATTACTTCTCTTTTGTCTGATTTCTTCCTTCCTTTTCCCCAGATGTATAGGGCAATATTCTTTGTTTCTCCCAGCCATGTTTTTAGTCCAGTATCATTTCTCTAAGTTTTCAACTCCCTGCCAAACATTACCATGTAATTACATCAAGTGTTCCTTAAAATCCCTGTGTCCCCAACTAAAATAATCATTTCATTGAATAAAAAATATTTCTTCCTATTTTTGTTAAAGATTCTACCAAAGTTACAGTTCTAAAATCTCAGAAACTGCAGGGTGTCTTTTGTTTCCTGACCACATATAGAAATAATTGCTAAATCACTTGATTTTCTTTTGAAACCCATTTCCTGTTTTCTCTCACTTTCCATCCTCAGATCCTCCTTCTGCCCATCCTTACTCATTGAGTAGTCCCTAACTTGTCTCTCC
The DNA here is from genome assembly GCF_045843805.1 of Urocitellus parryii. NCBI lineage: Eukaryota > Metazoa > Chordata > Mammalia > Rodentia > Sciuridae > Urocitellus > Urocitellus parryii. The sequence continues at coordinate 17,470,193 of NC_135532.1, read as the reverse complement.
CTTTATCTCTTTCTCCAACCTTGGTTTCATGATGCTACTGGACTAATCTTCCTAAAGTAGAGGTGTGGTCAAATCAGACTATCCTTCAGAACTCTCTCCACAGATTAGACCCTGCCAATTTTTATCCAATATACTCCATGATTTGGTTCCACATCTGCATTTCTTTCACAAACTCTTATTGATTGCAGACTAGACAAATATATGCAAATGTACTGGAGGCTGAGATTACAGAGATGAATACAAGTAACATTAACAATTAGGCATGGTGGTGCACACCTGTAATCCTAGCACCTCAGGAGGCTGAGGCAGGAGGATTACAAGTTGAAAGCAAACCTCAGCAACTTAGTGAGGGTCTAAGCAACTCAACAAGATCTAGCATCTAAATAAAATATTAAAAAGGGCTAGAGATGTGGGTCAGTGGTTAAGCACCTCTGGGTTCAATCCTTAGTAAATAAATAAATAAATAGAATATCATAAATGCGTGAGATAAAATAGAGACCCCTAAAATAATTAAAACATGAAATGTGATAAGTATCAAGGCAGAAACCTTCATTAAGTGCCATTGGACAGTAATCTATGGGACAATTCTCTGGACCCACAAGATCATCCTGTGCTGGTCCTATCATAAAAATCAGATCTGAAAGGAATGTCAGACATCATTTTACCCATTCTACTCATTCTAGGGTACTCCTTAAGTTAAAACTCAGTTGTTCCTTTCTATGCTGTATCTAACATATGCATACAAGCATACACAAATTAAACCTCTGCAGCAGGGTCCTATTGTTGCCCTGATGAAAGAAATTATTTTCACCTAAAGTGCATATGATTCCAGGCAGGAATAAAGGTGAATTTCCAAAATTGTATTGTGCAATACCAAACATAACTTTATGCAAAGCAAGTTATTACCCACAAAACCCAGCAAGTGTGAGAACCACAGTTTAAAATCTACTATCACTTCAGACTCATATATCATATTTGCCTAAATATGAACTTTGTGTGCCTCTGTCTCATGTCTTCAACTAGAAAACCTAGTTATTTCAGTATAATAATTACATTGCACACTTGTTTTCCCAGGGGCATCTAACACAGCAATCCACCCCAGTAGGCAATGGAAAATTATTTGTGGCTGACTGTAGGCTTTCATAATTCAGTTTGTGGTCAAGTATTGGCTTAATTTAGGGGAAAAAATCATTCAAATTTGCAGTCATCCCTGGCATGTGGAACATGCCACAGATTGCCATTTTTCTTCTACACAATTCATTTTTAAAAAACAATTGAATAGGCAAACTGGTGATTAATCAAATCTTAGACCTATTCATAAGATTCTGAACTCTAAATGAGATAAAACGTAAAGCATGGGCCGGGGTTATGGCTCAGCGGTAGAGCACTTTCCAAGCATGTGTGAGGCACTGGGTTAGATCCCAGCACCACATACAAATAAGCAAAATAAAGGTATGATGTCCATCAAAAACTAAAAAAGTATTTGATAACAAAAAATGTAAAGCACCACTAGTGTCAATCAATATCATATGAGCCAGTTGCACTTGACAAAGCTATTAATATAAACGTGTTTTGAAGATTCTAGAGTCAACCATGTTCTCTCTTTTCATTGGGAGTACTTCATGACAGTAACATTTGTATTTATGGCATTTAATGATTTGCCTACTAACCCCCAAACCCTTATATCCCATCATTTGTTCTAATTCATGCCATCTAACCTAATAACGAAAACCTCTGCATTTCCATTTGCTTTTCCAGAGTCTAGTTTTACACTCATGCTGTTTCATTGTCCTAAAAGTCCATCCTACTTTCCCCCATAATCCCCAATTTTAATGTTTTTAAAGATTTAAGCTAAATGCCATGATAGCCATGAAATTCCCTTTCCCCCTGTATGGGAGGTTCTTTCTTCTTCCCTGACCCTCTACAAATGTATTTCCTATGACATTTATCATTTTGTCTTGTGTTATAATTACTTTTAAATTTTGCTAATTAAGAGTTCAAAAGTGTATTTTATATAATTTGGTAAATTAAATACTTTAAAAATAGAGATTATGGTAGATTCATATTTGCTTTCTCTATTTCAATCTTGTGATTGTTTGAGAAATAAAATTTTGTCTGAAATTATATGGTATATTTTTTTTAAAAGTGATATCAGTTCTTGGGTGGGGAACTGAATTTTTTTCTTATTATATAGAGAAATCTTAGGTATATTTTGGGATATAACTTATCACCTTTTATTTCCACATGACCTTATAATTTGCTTTATGAAAAAATAATTTTATTTTTTCATTTTTATTCCCCAAATGGAGTTTCCAGTGCTATACCTGCACAGAACATTGGCCATTAGTTTGCATATTTGCTACTAATTTTTCTTTTTTGTTGCAAAGTGACAATTTATAATTGTATACATTTATGAGATATCATGAAATTATGATTTATGAATATGTGAACAATTAAGTTAAGCTAATTAATATATCCATACCTCAAATGCCCATCATTTTCTGTTCTAAAATATTTGAAATTTACTCTCAGCAGTTTTGAAATATATAATACTCTATTATCAACTATATTCATCATGCTGTGTAATACATCTCAAAAAAGGTATATTATCTAACTAAGATATCATACACTTGAACTGTCATTTCCCATTTCCCAACCTTAAACTCTGAAAGCACCATTCTACTGTGTTTCTATGAGTGTCATTGTCTTAGATTCTAGTTAAAGTGAAAACATATTCAGTATTCATCATTCTGTGCTTGCCTTATTTCATGTAATATAATATTCCCCAATTGCATCCATATAGTTACAAAGACAGAATTTCCTTTTTCAAATTTTGTTAATTAGTTTTATATGACAGTAGAATGCACTTTGATACATCATATATAATGGAATATAATTTCTCATTCCTCTGGTTGTACATGGTGTAGATTCACACCGTTCTTATATATGTACATAGGATAATAATGTCTGATTCATTCTAATATCCTTCCTATCCCATACACCCTCTCTTCCCTTCACTACCCTCTACCTAATCTAATGTAACTTGATTCTTCCCTCACCACCTCTCCCCAGTGTGAATTAGCATCCAGATAGTAGGAACATACATCAACATCGTAAAAGCTATATATGCTAAATCCAAGGCCAATATAATTCTAAATGGAGAAAAATTGAAAGTATTCCCTCTAATAACTGGAGTTTCCTTGTTTTTAAAGGCTGAATAGTATTCAGTGTGTGTGTGTGTGTGTGTGTGTGTGTGTGAGAGAGAGAGAGAGAGAGAGAGAGAGAGAGAGAGAGAGAGAGACAGAGAGACAGAGAGACATTGTTGCGTTTTCTTTATTCATTCATCTGTTGATACTTAGGTTGATTCCATACGTTGGCAATAGTGAATAGTGCTACAAAGAACTTGAGAGTGCAGAAATTTCTTTGGCAAACACTTCAAATATTTTGAGTAAATATACAGAAGTTGAATTCCTGTATTATATTATAATTATGTTTTAGTTGTTTGAGGAACATAATACAGTTTTCTAATTTTCATTTTTACTAATTTGCATTCCTGTCAACAGTATACAAGTTTCCCATTTCTCCACATCCCTGCCAACACTTGTTATCTTTCATCTTTTTGATTATAGCCATTCTGACAGGTGGCATATATCTCTTTGTGGTTTTACTTTGCAATTCTCTAATGATTCTTGATGTTGAGCATTTTGTGTTCATGTGTGTGTCTATTTTTTGTTTGTTTGCTTAAAGACATATTTATTCAGATTCCTTGCACATTTTTTATATTTGAGGGAGGTGTGCTATTGAGTTTCTTATATATTTTATATATTAATGCCCTTAATGGCTATATGGCTTTCCCCCCCCCTAATCAGAAGGTTGTCTCTTCATACAGTTCCTATACAATATCTTTTTAGTTTGATATCATCACATTTATCTATTTTTCCTTTGTTGTTTGTGCTTTGGGGGTCAAATTTAAAAAAAATGCTCTGATCAATCTCAGGTAGTTTTTTATGCATCTAAATTTTTAAAATATTTTTTTTAGTTAAAGATAAATATAATACCCCTATTTTATGTATTTATTTTTATGTGGTGCTGAGGATCGAACCCGGTGCCTCGTGCTAGGTGAGCACTCTACCACTGAGCTACTACTCTCTTTTCTTTTTGACTGTCATGAGGTGAACAGAGCTCCTCTGTCACATACTTCCTTCATGATGCACTGTGCCACCACAGACCCAAAGAATAGGGCCAAGTAACCATGGACTGCAATTTTTAAACAATGAGTCAAAATAAACCTTTCTCTGTTTATGTTGATTGTCTCAGGTATTTTGTCACAGCAGCTGAAGGCTAAGTAGCATGATCATTATAGTAAATTTTACTGGTTATGCCAGCATTTTGTTTTTAGTTCCCTGAACATCAATTTGGAAAAACAACATGTGCATTAAGAAAGTACTACATAAATTATGCATACTACATACATATGAAGACATAGGGTCTTCAATTCTTTTTGTTGCATACTCTACCTTTTTCAAAAGGTAAATGGTTTAAAATAACAATTTGCTAGCTTTCCTATGGCAGACTGTGTAGATTGGCAGGAACGATAGTATAAAAAATTTTGTTTGCTTACAGAGAAAGACAACATCATCCATTTTAATTACTATTACTAAACAATCAAAAGCCCCTTACTAAAAACAGTTGAACTAGTTTGTTCCTTTTTCTCAAAGTATATATTCTCCTTGATGATTTGTTGAATGGGACTGAAGTTAGCAAGCATGATTATTCAACTATATAGGATTCTAACCAAAATATAAACTATAGTTAGATAAGATTTTCTCCTTTTATATTCTGTTGTGATTTGAATCTAGAAATGTCCTCTGAAAGTATTGAAAGCATATTCCCCAGTGGAGGAAAGTTCAGTGGTGGAACTGTTAGGCACTTATGCCATCTCATCAGTAGATTAATTCATTAATAGATTAACAATTGAATGGATGACTGGATGGTGACTGTGGGGCACAGCTGGAGGAAATATGTGACTGGGGTATGGCCTTGAGTAGTCTATCTCGTCCCTAGCTCCTTGTTTCTCCTCCTCTGCTTCTTGGATGATGCCAAGATCTAATCAACATCCTCCACCATGCTTGTGTATACTTGTTTGTTTATTTATTTTTATCTAGGTGGTTAAGCTCCTGGCTTCTTTGTTTGTCACTGCTAAATCAAAATGGAAGCCAAAAAGCTTTTCTAGAAAGTCAGTAGGAAGCTCTTGACAAATCTGTAAGAATTTTTGTTATTTAAAAGGCCCCCCCTGGGGCTGGGGATGTGGCTCAAGCGGTAGCGCTCGCCTGGCATGCATGCGGCCCGGGTTCGATCCTCAGCACCACATACCAACAAAGATGTTGTGTCCGCCAAGAACTAAAAAATAAATATTAAAAAAAATTCTCTCTCTCTCTCTGTCTCTTTCCCCTCTCTCACTCTCTCTTTAAAAAAATAAAAATAAAAAAAAAATGAAAGGCCCCCTTGAGTTAATTGTGCTCATGGAATATCTTATTTGTGACATGGATGATTCATAGAGCAAACTATGTAGCTCCCTTCATGCTTCTCTACCACCCAACTTTAAATTTTTGAGATTTCTTTCTTTCTTTTTTTTTTTTTAATTCAGGATACTCTTTTATTCACCCCTTCAAAACAAAATTTTGAAAAATAAACAACTTACATACCCCCAGTTTCCTTGTTCAATGGATATTCAAGGCATTAGTGAGAATCCTCGTGTCTACAGAATTGTGTAATAAAGAATTAGGTTTTGGTAAAGAATGTTTGATCTAGGTTGACTTCTCAATGTCAGTGTCACCAGTACTCATTCAAAAAGCAGCTCTTTAGTTTCTGTCATGTAGCAAGCCCTGATATAAAATTTTTCTGAAATAAATTTTAATTAGATTTGAACTGACTCCTACGAAGCCATCACTTACCATAGAACATAATCTTGACTATTATACATCAGTGCAATTAATGCCATAATCAATGGCATAGAATATTTTGTAGTGTCAGTTAGGAAATAAATTTCCTAGAGAAACTGTGGAAAAGTCAGAACACCCCAGAGCATAGGCCCAGAAGGAAAAAATAAATAAATAAAAACTACTACACAGTGAGGAAGGTGTTCCTCCAGAATCATTAGTGCCTTTAAGCAATCAAAATATATTTGATGTAATTCCTTTTCATTGGGACCATGTTTTTTAGTACTAATTGATTTGATTCATGCAAATGAACTGATTAGAAACCATCACTTTACCATTTGCTTTTTTTTTTTATTGTTGGTCGTTCAAAACATTACATAGTTCTTAATATATCATATTTCACAGTTTGATTCAAGTGGGTTATGAACTCCCAATTTTACCCCGTATACAGATGACTGTATCACATCAGTTACCCTTCCATTGATTTACATATTGCCATTCTAGTGTCTGATGTATTCTGCTGTCTATCCTATTCTCTACTATCCCCCCTCCCCTCCCCTCCCCTCCCCTCCCCTCCCCTCCCCTCCCCTCCCCTTTTCTCTCTCTACCCCTTCTACTGTAAATCATTTCTTCCATTTGTATTATCTTGTCTTACCCCTCCTTTCCTCTTATATGTAATTTTGTATAACCCTGAGGATCGCCTTCCATTTCCATGCGATTCCCCTTCTCACTCCCTTTCCCTCCCACCTCTCATCCCTGTTTAATGTTAATCTTCTTCTCAAGCTTTTCGTCCCTACCCTGTCCTTGGTTACTCCCCTTATATCAAAGGAGTCATTTGGCATTTGTTTTTTAAGGATTGGCTAGCTTCACTTAGCATAATCTGCTCTATTGCAGCTGCTTAGCTCTACTATGGTTCTCTGGAAGAATTTAGTCATGCCTTCTTTTCAAATCTCCTTAATGATTACCTGAAAATGTTTCTTATGTCAAATTTTAATTCATTATGTTCATATAAATAGACAACTGTAACAACTCAAATTCCCTATTTAACTATAGAACTGCTGTACCATGTTCTCATACTTTTGTCTAACACATTTCTATGCTACTGAGTTTGCCTACAAAATTGTATCAAGTTATTCTACAGCTGACATGTTACTAGTCTGGGTTTAAGAATGTAACAGCTATATAAACTAGCCTAAAGCAATTTAAAAATATATAGTTTTTCTCTATTCATTAAGCATTATAAAAGCAACCTGAAACTTGCTAGCATTTTAAATATTCTAGAGGCATTTTATATTAGCATACAATATTTATTTGTCTGTTCTTAATGCGTGAGAGGAAAAGAAGATGTAGATTTCTGTAAATAATGTATAAAGACAACTAATAAATGCTAATAAGATATTGCAAACTCTTAAAAATTTTTATCTTGTCAAATGACAGAATATTCATAGAGCTAATGGTTTCCTCAAAATAAACAGCTGATACACATTAATGTATTAGCAATATTCATTGTTGAAAAAAAATATTCTCTTTAAAAGAATGAGTTATTGGGAATTGTGTTTTCAAAAACAAATCAGCATTGTAGGATGTATGGTTTTTCCAGATAAACTTTGTTCATTTAACTGTCATTAAATTATATAATATTCTTAATGCTCAATAAATTGCTTTCTATTTGAAACATGAGTGATTTTGATTATGTGAAATTACTAAGAAAGGAGTTTAACCGAAAATTTATTTTTTGAATACCTAAGCTTTTCACTGATATCCTCCTGTGTTTGGTATCTCATGAATAACAAGGACTCATTTTCTTCTATTACTACTCAATTAAATTAAATAAATAATGTCTCATTTTCCTAATAGGTAGCTATGCAAATTGATGCAAAGCATGGCTTCATTTTAAGGAAAGGTAGATGACTTACAAACAAAAGTGCTCAAAGACTTGAAGAATAGAGAATAATCCAGAAGAAAATATGAAGACATAAAAAATACAATTATGATTTGTTTAGTCTAATTTTATTACATAATATATTTTTTAAAAACCTATGAATGAATAAGATAAAATGATAAATATTGAAAAGTAATAGAAGTTTATGGAAAAGTTTAATTTCAATCAATTTTAAGGAAGTAGAAGTTTTATATATAAAGGGAAAGCTCAAACATAATATACATTGATCTTAGCAAAGCACTTGATAATGCTCATTATTACTTGAAGTTGATTGTTGTCCTGAATACTAACACTATTGCCTGTATTTAACACAAGGTGGAGGATTTAATCACACCATACCAAGATGATGAATGAATATGTTGAAATATGTCCCCTTGTTTAAATATCCTCAAAATTTGAACACAAAGAATGCATTATGAATATGCTTATTTTATATAGTAAATCATGACATGCTTACTTTATGGACAGTATGAGATATACAATAATTTCTTCATATTTTGAACTATCCTATTAAAAAATGCACAAATTCCATTTACTGTGCTACGCATTGTTGTTACATGACTTATTTGATACTTCAGACCTTCATTTCCTACTATGTAAAATTAAGCAGACTCATCTTTCAGTCTTTGGTTTCATTCTGCATGTAATTTTTCAGAGAAACACAAATTAGGCATATGCTTAATGAATGCTTAAATTGGTAAAAGCAGTTAATTTAAAGTCATATATGAAGATTCTGTCATTAAATCACATGAACAGCTCTTAAAAAACTTCTTAACAAAATAATGGATGAATTTTACTTGGTATGATTTTTAGGAAAAAAATAAAGTCTATCCACATTCATATCCAGCTATTTCTGAAAATAACATCAATTCCTTATGTTTAAAGAATATAGATGTTGGCAATTAAAGACCTACTTTAAATAGTTAATATATAACCAAACAGCAGTAAAACATAAACAATTATGAACTGAAAGAACAAATAAAATCCCAATATTATTTAAAATTCCATAATTAACAAATATGTAAAATTCATTATCTGTGTCATCAAAATATACACATAACAAATTCAGAACTTATCTCTTAATTTTATAAAGTAGTTCACAGTGTAAAAATATCCCCAAAGCACTGAAAAATGTAAAGTACTTCTATTTTGCTTTTTTGTTTTAAGTAAACACAAGTGACCAGAATCATATATAACAACCTTATATTTATGTAATATAAAAATCCCTATGAATAGATTATTTATATTATAAATTCTCTAAAATGAATGGTCACTACTTCTTCTTTGATTATTCATAGCTGTCTATTTCAACAATTCTATGTAGATTTAAACATATAGTTGTTGATTCATAAATTTATTCATCAATAATTTATTGAGGTTCTTAATAATTAATATGGTACTATGTTATATATGGCAGGTAGAACAGATGTAAACCCTATATTCCTGTGCACTTTCAAGCAGAGATAGACTGTGCAAACCAATAATTTTACTCCCTAGTAGTGGATGCTTTCAAGTTGTAGGAATAATAGTATAATTGGTAGTTGGTAGTCTGAATAATGCCCCTAAAAAATGTTGACATCCTAATTTCTAGAACTTGTTAATATATCACTTTAAGTGGTAAAGAGCTTTTGTAATTGTGAATAAATTAAGAACCTTGAGCCGGGTGCGATGGCGCATGCCTGTAATCCCAGCTGCTCAGGAGGCTGAAACAGAAGGCTCCAAGTTCAAAGCCAGCCTCAGCAAAAGTGAGGTGCTAAGCAACTCAGTGAAACCCTGTCTCTAAAGAAAATACAAAATACGGCTTGAGATGTGGCTCAGTGGTTGAGTATCCCTGAGTTCAATCCCTGGTACCCCCCACCCCCCCCACACACAGAAAAAAAAAAAAACCTTGAGATTGGGAGATTAGTGTGGATTATAAACCTTTCTCCAATCTAATCATATCAGTCCTTCAAACTGGAGAAACTTTTCAGGCTATGGGGCTATGGTCATTGAAGGATATGTTTTGTTGCAACAGCAATAGATAACTAGGAGATGATGAAAGAATAGGAACATAGGAACACAGGCCCCATGGAAGGGCCCTGTCTGAAATTTATGGATGGTTAGAAATTTGCCAGGTAGACAAACTAGAAGAGCTGTTCAGATGGAGAGAACCACATTGACTAAGTTACAGGGTAGGTAAATGATGTGTTCTGGAAGCTTCTAATTATTCAGAATGGTCAAGCAACAAAATGTGAGAGTGGAAATGAAAGAAAAATAGCTTATATTTAAAGATAAGTGACTTTCTATTCAAAACAATATAAATAATTCCTATATCCTATTGAAAATTTTACATGGGCCTTGCTATTTTATTTTCTTTTTAGTTATACATGGCTATAGAATCCATTTTGACATAATTATAGAAATATGGAATATATCATGTTGTAATTAAGTTCCCTTGGATTTTCATTTAAAACTATGCCTGGAAGATGAACTAGTTTAAAACAAAATATCAGCTGGGGATGTGGCTCAAGCAGTAGTGCGCTCCCCTGGCATGCGTGCAGCCGGGTTCTATCCTTAGCACCACATACAAACAAAGATGTTGTGTCCGCCAAAAACTAAAAAAAAATAAATATTAAAAAAATTCTCAAAAAAAAGAAATTTAAAACAAAATGTCATCAGCTTGATAGATATCATTTGATGTTTAATAAGTTTGTTTTATACCAACAACCTTATTCAACAGATTACTCTGTGTAGTTAGTATTCATCTCAAATTTACATTGCTTTAAACAGATATTCAATATGTAATTATCAGGTGGTTCACTCTTAAAATAGAATATCAACATGAACTTTGATCTGTAACTTGATTTTTAAAATATATGGATCTGCTCTTATTTTTAATTTATAACAGTAAAGCTTAGCAGTAACTTCATTCCTTTTGTGTGCCCATCTATATGGTGTTTTTTGAATATATGTTTCACTTTTTGTTATATTATACTGAATTTGAAAAATTATTTTTCTTTGCTCCGGGTCTTTGTTGTACAATATACTGGCACATGATATGCTATTACATTGTTATTTAAACATTCAGATAATGAGAGGCTTGTGGGTTCCCTGAAGGATATACAGTATGTCCATTAATCTCATTATTCAGTAATGTGCATGTCAACTAAACCAGACAGTGAGACTGCATTACTATTACACTCTTGGAGATGCCATCGGTAAATTACAAAGAGTCATTATGAGTTTGTAATTCACTGTAGAACATTTCTAAATGATTCTGTTAAAACTAAATTCAGATCATATCATTTCTGTGCTTAAAATTCTTCATGTTTTCCCATCTGTACCAGCATAAAGACCCAGATTCTTAGGACAATGGAACACTAAATGCTCTGGTCCCCAATCCTACACTTCCTATGACACTACTCCTTGTTCACTTCACTCTTGCCACTCTGTTTTGCTACAAGTCCTCAAAACATATCAGTCTGGTTCTACTTGAGGGCCCAATTCGTCCTATTCCCTCTGTCTGGTGCTCTTCCCTAGATAGCTGCATGCCTTCCTTCCCCCTTATTTTGTTAAGGACTTTAAACAAAGTCACCCTCCCACTTATTGCCTAATGCTTTTAAGCATTTAATTGGTTTTGGTTATCTATATCTCAGTTTCTTATAGTGATCAATTATTTCCTTAACATCCCCAGATAATCTAGATTATTTCATCATTTCTCGCTGCATGGAATTATTTATTCCATTTCCTTATCAATTGATGTTACTCTTTAAGACCCAGAACAAATGCTACTTTCTCAGTGAATAACTCCCTCAAATCAAAAAGCACAACCAGTTGTTCTGTTGCTCTCACAATGCCTGATTTATATACTCATACTGTTACTGGAAGGATGGAAAGTCCACTCTGGTACCTCCAATAAGGAGTTCCTTACTGATGGGCCGCAGGGGAGTCTTACAGCTTTCCAGGACAAAACCCCATCCATAGCCAAATGAAAACCATGAGTCAAGGCCTCCCAATCTACCTCGACCTCCAGAGGCAAACAGCTCTGCTTTCCTTTCCAGGGAGAGCTTTGCTCTGCTCCTTTGACTACATTGTACCTCCAGCTTTGAGTTGCATGTAACTTTGTCAAGGCCTTGTTTTATAAGATCTTTCCTTACTACTACCATAGGCATTAATTTTTTATCTCAGTTTTATAGTTTTGCAGTTACTTATTTCTGAAAGGAAGCGTCTGTTTGGATAAGTGTGGATGATGAATGCCTCCAATGCAAGTGGACTAGACAGGAATCTTATCTGTGAACTCAGGTTTGACCAGAAAATGGGGTTATCTAGGAGCCCCAGGATACTCTAGGCCCTCACCTAAAGTCAGTCTGGTAGGAAAACATTTCAAAGGAAGGTTTTGAGGGTGGGCATGTGGAGGACAACGTGCATTTTTTTAAACATAGGCTGTATTTGGACATGCAGATCTCTACTGCTGTGCCGTAATGCACTTGTAAACCAATGAGTACAAGGATTGGCATTTTTCATTTTTTTTACTGCAATGATAGAAATTTTAAACATTGATTCAAGAGTATGAAGGAGATATTTTGGAGCAAAATATGTTTGTAGTGATGAAAAATGAGTCCCATTAACATGAATAATGAAAATATGTAGATCACGCACTGTGTAACAAGGAAGTATGCTGGATATTTTGCAATACAAAAAGAGTAAGAATTCATGATAGCCAACAGTAGACATGTTCTGTCTAGTCACAACTCTATATTTTTGGTGTACACTAAGTGAAGTTCAAACATAAGAGTTTGACTAGAATAGTGACATCCTAAAATATAGGTAGTACTTGAAAAACATACAAATATGCAAAATGTAAAACTACCACGGGAGGCAGGGCAGCTATTTTTTTAACCAATTGAAGAACTATAATATGAAAGTGGAAAGCCAATTACTTCTAGACCACTTGAAAATGAATGAAATGGCTCCAAAGAACTTAGATATAATAAGATTAGATATCTACCAAGGCCCTGTTAAATAATAACATAGAAAATTATAGCATGGATATTCCCAGTCTTCTTATCAGAGGGTGGTCTCTAGGCAGAAGAGATTTGCTGTTTAGTACCTTATGAGCAATGGCCCTATGTGGTAGATACTGTGGGCTAGATAGCACTTTGCCTATCCATAGCCATCTTTCCTTTGACTACATTCACTTTATAGCCCATGAAGCTGCTGTTAATCAGGGTATCAGTTACTCATAGTTTCTTACATTTTTAACAAATGCAAAATATCTGTATCCACCAGAAAGGAGCCTGTTATGAATCAGAAGTATAGAGGATATCACAGAGAAGAAGAAATTATTGTCAAAAGACCTATAGGGCAACTTATCACACAGAGTTTATCTACCCAAGCCAAGTGCTTTATGAGTCTCCATTGAATAGTTGTATCCATTACACCATTGAATATTCGAATTAAATAATAGACTACCTTTGTTCTTATTTCATGCTCAATCAACTTTTTAAATTATAATTTATGTTCCCTTGTAGCTCATTACATGGAAACAATATAATACGTGGAAGATGCAAGGGCTGTCACAAAGGCATAATATTCAATTATCCTTTCTGTTGTACATTTAAACTTGAACATGTTTTATAATTTGAGTTATCTGTGAGTAAGTCTGAGTCCAGACTTCACCTGTGCAATGAAGGGGTAGCTTTTCAGACGTAGGCAGTGAGAAACTGGCATCTGGTCATGTGTGTCTACTTCTGCTAACAAGCTTCCTTGCAGACATATGTTCAATATAGTATCAATGAATAGTCAAAAGATTTTTTTTGATACATGGCAAACTTATTCTATAATTAATAGGAGTGAGAAAATATGGAAGAATAAAGATGGTTTTCCAAAAGAATAGCAATGATGGTGATCCTCTCTTGCCATATTCTTCAAAACTTCACTGACCTGAAATAAAAGAAGCAGATATATACATGTATAGGAACAACAGATCTATGGAACACATATCAGATTACAAACTCCATCAGGAATATAGTTTATGATGGAGTTGGCATTTTAATACAGAAGGGTTACTCAATAAATGATGCCAACTCTGACAGAGGTATGAAAAATTCTGGTATATATGTGTGTATTAAGAATTGTAATGCAAAAAAAGAGTACATGTATAATGGCATAATTTGGTGTGAACATACTTTATATACAGAGTTACGAAAAATTGTGCTGTATATGGGTAATAAAGAGTGTAATGCATTCCACTATTATCATGTGGAATTATCATGCCAACTGTGAATATTGTCTATGTGCTGGTAAATAAATAAATGACCCTCCTTACTCTTCACACATTTGCACAATAAATATTCAACCATGCATTTCAGATGAAGTCAAGAGTTAACATTAAACTAACACATTTAAACTGTTAAGATATAATTGGAGAAATAATTTTATAATATTTGGCAAGGAAAACAAGTCTAAGTAAGAACAAAAACCCCAGAAGCCACAATGTAAATACTGATTGACTAAATATCAAATATTTTTCAATGTAAAATATAACTTTAAGAATGCACATGACAACTAGAAGAACCACTTTTACTGAATAGTTTACTAGGGTATAATAATAATACATAATAGTATGTTTATACATGCATATAACACTTTGGTCAATTTGATTTCCCAGAATTTCCCCTTGTTTTCCTCCCCTCTCTCCTCCTGATCCTCTTCCTCTATCCTACTGGTCTCCTTTCTACTTTCAGAAGATCCCTTTTCTTTTACCCCATTTTCTCTGTAGTTTCCACATATGAGAGAAAGCCTATGACACTTAACATTCTGAATCTGTCTTATTTCGCTTAACATGATATCAATACTTACATACATTTTCCTGCAAATGACAATTTCATTCCTGCTTATGGCAGAATAAACTTCATTGCATATATGTCACATTCTCTTTATCCTTTCATATATTGATGGACACCTGAATTTGTGACATATCTTTGCTATTGTAAATTGTGCTGCTATAAATGTGGGTATGTATATATCACTATAATATGCTGATTAGGATTTTTTTGTGAGTGCATGTGTGGTGTGTGTATATGTGTGTGTGTGTCTTCATACATGTACTTAGGATAATGATATCCATCTCATCTCACCATCTTTTCTATCCCATGCTCCCTTCCCTTCCCTTCCCTTCCCTTCCCTTCCCACACTTTTGCCCTAACTAGAGTTCATCTAATCCTCCCATGTTCCCCTCCCAACCACACAATGAATCAGCCTCCTTATATAAAAAAAAAAAAAACCATTCAGCATCTGTGTTTTTAGGATTGGCTAACTTCACTTAGCATTATCTTCTCAAATGCAAATGCCATATTTTATTCTCTTTAAATGCTGAGTAATATTCCATTGTGTATATATATACAACATTTTCTTTATCCATTAATTGACTGAAGGACTTCTAGGTTGGTTCCACAGTTTAGCTTTTGTGAATTGGGCTGCTATAAACATTGATGAGGCTGTGTCCCATGGGTACTATTCTGTTTTTGAGTTCTTTGGGTATAGGTTGAAGAGTGGGATAGCTGGGTCAAATGTCTTCCAAGGAATTTCCATACTGCTTTCCATATTGTCTTCACCAATTTGCAGTCCCACCAGCAATGTATGAGTGTGCCTTTCCCACATCCTCACCAACACTTATTGTTGTTTGTCTTCATAATAGCTGCCATTCTGACTGGAGTGAGATGATATCTTAGAGTAGTTTTGATTTGCATTTCTCTAATTGCTAGAGATGTTAAACATTTCTTCATATATTTGTTGATTGATTGTATATCATCTTCTGAGAAGTGTCTGTTCAGGTTCTTGGCCATTTATTGATTAGGTTATTTATTTATTTATTTTGTTGGTGTTTAGCTTTTTGAATTCTTTATATACCCTAGAGATTAGTGCTCTATCTGATGTGTGAGTGGTAAAATTTGCTCCCAAGATGTAGGCTCTCTATTCACCTCACTGATTGTTTCTTTGCTGAGAAGAAGCTTTTTAGTTTGAATCCATCCTATTTGTTGATTCTTGTTTTTTATTCTTATACTATAGGAGTCTTATTAAGGAAGTCGGGGCCTAATTCGATATGATGAAGATTTGAGCCTACTTTTTCTTCTATTAGGCACAGGGTCTTTGTTTTAATCCCTAGGTCCTTGACCCACTTTGAATTGAGTTTTGTGCATGGTTAGAGACAGGGATTTAATTTCATTTTGTTTCATATGGATTTGCAGTTTTCTCAGCACCATTTGTTGAAGAGGGTATCTTTTATCCAATGTATGTTTTTGGCACCTTTATCTAATATAAAATAACTGTAATTAAGTGGGTTAAGTTTCTGTGTCCTCTACTTTGTACCATTGGTCTATAGGTCTGTTTTGGTGCCTATACCGTGCTGTTTTTCTTACTATTGCTCTGTAGTATAGTTTAAGGTCTGATTTAGTGATGCCACCTGCTTCACTCTTCTTGCTAAAGATTGCTTTAGATATTCTAGGTCTCTTATTTTTCCAGATAAATTTCATGTCTGCTTTTTCCATTTCTATGAGGAATGCCATTGGTATTTTGATTGGAATTGCATTAAATCTGTATAGTAGTTTTGGTAGTATGGTCATTTTGATAATATTAATTCTGCCTATGCAAGAGCAAAGTAGATCTTTCCATCCTCTAAACTGTTCTTTGATTTCTTTCTTTAGCATTCTGTAATTTTCATTGTAGAGGTCATTCACCTCTTTCATTAGATTGATTCCCAAATACTTTATTTTGTGGGGGGTAGTCTTCCTCGTTTCCCTTTCAGAGGATTTATCACTTATATACAAAAATGCTTTGATTTATCAGTGTTGATTTAATATCCTGCTACTTTGATAAATTTATTTACTAATTCTAAAAGTTTTCTGATAGAATTTTTTTGGGGGGCGGTCTTCTAGGTATAGAATCATATCATCAGCAAATATTTGCTAGTTTGAGTTCTTCTTTTTCTACCCATATCCCTTTAATTGCTTTTGTCTATCTAATTGCTCTGGCCAGTATTTCAAGAACTATGTTAAATAGAAGTGGTGAAAGAGGGCATCCCTTCCTTGTTCCAGTTTATAAAGGGAATGTTTTCAATTTTTCTCCACTTAGGATAATGTTGGCCTGGGGCTTAGCATAGATAGCTTTTACCATGTTGAGATATGCTCCTGTTATACCTAGTTTTTCTAGTGTTTTGAACATGAAGGGGTGCTATATTTTATCAAATTCTTTTTCTGTTTATTGAGATGATCATATGATTCTTATCTTTAAGTCTATTGATGTGATGAATTACATTTATTGATTTCCGTATGTTGAACCAACCTTGCGTCCCTGGGATGAATGCCACTTGTTCATGGTACATCATCTTTTTGATATGTTTTTTTATTTGATTGCCAGAATTTGAGAATTTTCGCATTTATGTTCATTAGAGATTTTGGTCTGAAGTTTTCTTTCTTTGATGTGTCTTTGCATGGTATTGGAATCAAGGTGATATTGGACTCATAGAATGAGTTTGGCATGGCTACCTCTCTTTCTATTTACTGAAATAAATTAAAGAGTATTGGTGTTAGCTTTTCTTTGAAGGTCTTGTAGAACTCGGCTGTGTATCTATCTGGTCCTGGGCTTTTCTTGCTTGGTAGGTTTCTTATGGCATCTTCTATTTCATTGCTTGGAATTGATCAGTTTAAATTGTGTATATCATCCTGATTCAATTTGGAAAAACCATATGACTCTACAAATTTGCCCATGCCTTCAATATTTTCTATTTTATTGGAGTACAAGTTTTAAAAATAATTTCTAATTATATTCTGTATTTCTGTAATGTCTGTTGTAATATTACCTTTTTCATCATGTATGTTAGTAATTTGAGTTTTCTCTCTCTTCTCTTTGTTAACATGGCTAAGGGTTGTCAAGTTTGTTTATTTTTTCAAAGAACCAACTTTTTGTTTTGTAAATTTTTTCAATTGTTTCTTTTGTTTTGATTTTATTGATTTCAGCTCTAATTTTAATCATTTCCTGCCTTCTACTGCTTTTGGTTTTTCTTCTTTTCCTATGGCTTTGAGATGTAATGTTAAATCATTTATTTGTTGATTTTCCTTCTTTTAAGGAATGAACTCCATGCAATGAACTTTCCTCTTAGTACTGACTTTATAGTGTCCCAGAGATTTTGATATGTTGTATCAGTGTTCTCATTTACCTATAAGAATTTTTTAATCTCCTCCTTGATGTCTTTTGCAACCCTTGGTTCATTTGGTAGCATATTATTTAGTCTCCAGGTGTTAGAGTAGTTTTTATTTTTTATTTTGTCATTGATTTCTAATTTCATTCCATTATAATCTGATAAAATGAAGATAGTATCTCTACTTTTTTGTATTTGCTAAGAGTTACTTTGTGGCATAATATATGGTCCCTTTTAGAGAAGGATGCATGTGCTGCTGAGAAGAAAGTGTATTCACTTGTTGAAGGATGAAATATTTTATATATGTCAGTTAAGTCTAAGTTATTGATTCTATTATTGAGTTCTATAGTTTCTTTTTTCAGCTTTATTTGGAAGATCTATCCAGTGGTAAAAGAGATGTGTTACAGTCAACCAAAATGATTGTGTTGTGGTCAATTTGACTCTTGAACTTGAGAAGAATTTGTTTGATGAAGATAGATGCTCCATTATTTGGGGCATATATATTTGTAATTATTATATCTTGTTGGTGTATGATTCCTATGAGAAGTATGAAATAGCCTTCTTTATCCGTTTTGATTAATTTTAGCTTGAAGTCTACTTTATTTGATAAGAGGATAGAAACCCTACTTTCTTCTACAGTCCATGTTAGTGGTATGATTTTTCCCAACTTTTTACCTTAATCTGTAGATGGCTTTTCCTATGAAATGAGTCTCCTGGAGGCAGAATATTGTTGGGTCTTTTAAAAAATTTTTATGTTTTGGACTCAATCTGCTAGTCTATGTCTTCTGATAGTGAGTTTAGGCCATTAATATTAAGGGTTATTATTGAGGCATGATTGTATTCCCAGCCATTTTTGTTTATTTTTATTATTTAACTTAATGTTGTTTCTCCATTGATTAGTTTTTCCTTTAGTGTAATACTTATTTACCTCTGCTGATTCTCATTGTTGGTTTTCATTTCCTCTTCATGGAATATTTGCCAAAGATGTTCTGTAGTGCAGGTTTTCTAGCTGTAAATTCTTTTAACTCTCATTTACCATGGAAGATTTTTATTTCATCATCAAATCTAAAGCTTAATTTTGCTGGTCTTGGTTAACATCCATTTTCTTTCAGAGCTTGATATATATTGTTCCTGGATTTTCTAGCTTTCAGCATCTGGTTTGAAAAATCTGCACATAACCTAATTGGTTCCCCTATATGTAATCTGATTCCTTTCTCTCGTGGCCTTTAATATTCTCTCCTTGTTCTGTATTTTAGGCTTTTTCATTATAACGTGCCTTGGTGTGGATCTGTCGTGATTTTGTATATATGGTGTTCTTTAAGCCTCTTGAAATTGGTTTTCCAATTCATTCTTCATGTTTGGAATATTTTCTCATATTATTTCATTGAAAAGATTGACCATTCCTTTGATTTGGAACTCTATGCCTTCCTCTATCCCAATAACTTTTAAATTTGGTCTATTTGTGCTATCCCATAATTCTTGAGTGTTCTGTTCATGGTTTCTTACCATCTTCACTGTGTGATCTACATTCTTTTCAAGATTATATATTTTGTCCTTGTCTGAGGTCCTGTCTTTCCAGGAGTCTAATCTGTTTGTGATGCTTTCAATTGAACTTTTGGTTTACCGTTTCTTTTATTTCAAGGATTTATTTATTCATTAATTTATTTATATTTAAAACCTCTATCTCTGTATTTCTTCCTGTATTTGTTACTGTATTTGTATTTGTTTATGTAGCTTTTTGTCGATATGATCTTTTGCTGCCTGTATTTGCTCTCTTATATCATTCTTTAATTCACAGACTATTTTAATTATGTACATCCTGAACTCCTTCTCTGTAATTTCTTCTGCTGTGTTGGCCATGGATTCTAATAATGTGGTGTCTTAATTTGTTCAGTGGCACTTTCCTCCCTTTTCTTTTCGTGTTGCTTGTATATCTTCCCTTCTAGCACTGTGGATCCCAGGCACTACCATTTTTACCTTATAGACTTACAGTGTCCCTGTAGGGTTCCAATACCTCTCCTTTGAGGGGAAGGACAATGTTAACAGATCCCAATATAAACAATATACAACCTTAAAAACAATTAGTTGCCATTAAGATGTTTACAGTTTGGTCACAATGTACAGAAATCACGAATTCAATTATTTTCTACAATATAATCTGTAGGTTTGTAAAAGGGTTACTGTTTCTGATGATGGACAAAGAACCAGGGGTGAGGTGTAGGATGGTATGCTGAGGTGAGTATATAGAGTTATTACATCTTAGGATGTGTGGAAGAGAAATCTAAAGAAGGTTAGTAGCCAGAGAATATAGAGGAAGTAATTTGGGGTAGACAAGTAAGTGGGAAGACAGTAGAGGACATAAAACAAATACACATGTATATTAAGAAAAATAAAAAAATGTTAAGACCGTAAAAATTAGTGGGGAAAAAAGAATATACAACACAACTGTAATACAGTATTCAGATATCCCAGTCCTCAAAATCCTAATTCACGCAAAGTACTTGGTTTCACATATGTTGGGAATGTGAGGGTGGGAGAATAGGGGAGGGGAAGAAAAAGAAAAAGAAAATCTTTAAGGAAGAAACAAGGATTATTTTGGTTGTAGATCAGCATCGTTTTTGCTTCCCTTC
Source organism: Urocitellus parryii (assembly GCF_045843805.1). Taxonomy (NCBI): domain Eukaryota; kingdom Metazoa; phylum Chordata; class Mammalia; order Rodentia; family Sciuridae; genus Urocitellus; species Urocitellus parryii. Next base: position 17,449,505 of record NC_135532.1, on the reverse strand, counting down.
TCACTCAATAATGTGGTTGTCTGTTGTTAGCTGATATCTTCGCTGTCAGGATGGCGAAGGTAACCAGAGAGTCACTGTGCCAGGTTGGAGGCTCCTGGGGACACGGGGGAGTTAGAAACTGGGTACCTGACTAGCTGGTGTTCCAAACTGGGAGTTGCTCCCACTAAAGATGGTGCTGATGATGACCTAAGATGGAGGCACCAGGTTGGATGGCGGGGAGTTGGGTGATGGTGTTAGACCTGGATGATGTATTCAGAGAGCTCTGTGACATGCAGTGTGTGGTTTGGGCTGACTTCAGGGATTGTGCGAATGAAGTTCCTGGGTGAAGGCAGGCTAGGGGCGTAGGGGACTATATCCTCTGCTGTAGAGTCCCAAGATGGTGGCAACTGAGGTAGCCCCATGTTGGTAGATGGGGGTCCATATGGGCGTGGTGGCTGGAGTTCCTACTTGTGGGAAGCTCCCCGGTGGCCTGCATGGGAGTGGCATCTATGATTTCTACTTAGATGGGTAGCCAAAAGATGTACGCTAGTGCTGCTGCCACCAATAATCTTGCTCGGGTACCCAAAAGTCCTGTATGGGCAAGTAGTTGGGAGAACTACTCTGATGCTGAGGCCTGCAGGCCTGCACAGTGATGTGATTCCTGTGTGGAAGCAGGAATATCGCTCGCAGAGAAACAGTATTCTCACGACTTGAATCCAAAGTCACAGAGCAACACGGAATCCTGCCTCCCTCTGGCCTGCCATCTTGGATCTCCTATTAGTTATTTTATATAGATACTGGGAAGTGATATAGCAAGATCAAATGATAGTTTCATTCCTAATCTTTTGAGAAACTTTCATATCAATTTCCGTAGTGGGTGTACTAATTTATATTTCTAACAAATGCACATGAGTTCATTTTTCTCTCATGTCCTCATCAGCATTTATTGTTATTTGCATTCTTGATGATTGCCATTCCAAGTAAAATAAGATGAATTTTCAGCACAATTTGATTTGCGTTTGCTTGATAGCTAATAAATATTGAACACTTTTTTAATATAATTGTTGGCCATTTGTACTTCTTGTTTTCACAAGTGTGTTTTGTTCATCTGGCCATGTATTAAATAGGTATTTGTGGATTTTTGTTGTTGTTGTTGTTGTTGTTTTTGAAATTTAGTTTTGAGTTCCTTATGTATTTTAGATATTAATCCTCTGTTGGAAGAGTAGATGGCAAATATTTTCTCCAATTCTGTAGATATTCTTCAAGCAATTATTTTCTTTCTTCTGTGAAAACTATTTTGTTTGATGCCATCCCATTTATTAATCTTGGTATTATTTACTGAGCTATATAGTCTTGTTGAGGAAGCTGCTGCTCATACCTGAAGATTGGAGTGCTCCCCTATGTTCTCTTCTAGTAGTTGCAAAGTTTTGGATTTTATTCTTTGAACTATTTTGAGTTGACTTTTGTACAAGATGAGCAACAGGGATCTAGTTTCAATCTTTTACATATGGATAACAAGTTTTCCTTACATCATTTGTTTAAAAGGCCATCTTTTCTCCAATGTAAGTTTTTGACAGCTTTATATAAAATTAGATGACTGTAACTATGTGGAATTGTCTTCTACTCAGTTCCATTGACTATACATCCACATGTATTTAAGTATTAAGACATTTTCTTTTTACTATAGCTCTGAGCAAAATTTGAAGTTGGGTATTGTGATGTCTCCAGCTTGACATTTTGCTTAGAATTATTTTGGCTATTCTGGATCTTTTGTTATTCCATATAAGTTTTGTTAATTTTCCCTCTAATTGTGAGAAGAATTTTATTGGTATTTCAATGGAGATTTCACTGAATTTATAGATCAATTTTGGTAATATGACCATTTTAACAATATAAATTTTGTGAATGAATCAATGAATGTGGGAGGTTTTTCACCTGCCATTGTCTTATTTCAATTCTTTCTTTTGTATTCTTTAATATTCCTTGTAGAGGTCTTTTACCTTTTTGATTAGATTTATTCCCAAGGGTTTTGTTGTTGTTGTTGTTATTGCAGCTGTTGTTGTTTAGATGTTGAGGATTGAAGAACCCAGGGGCACTTTACCACTGAGCTACATCCTAAGTCCTGTGTATTTTTAAAATTTTTTGATACAGGGTCTTGATAAGTTGTTGAGGGTCTAAGTGGCTGAGGCTGGCCTCAAACATGAGATACTAATGACTTAGCTTCCTGAGTTGCTGGTGTTGCAGGTGAGCATCACCAGTAGCGGTCCTAAATATGTTCTTGAGCAATCGTGAATGGAATCATTTTTTTCTTATTTCTTTTTTTTGTAAGATTCATTATTAATATATATAATCTATTGATTTTTATATGTCAATTTTGTATCATTTTACTTTGCTGAACTTGTGTCAGCTCTAAAAGTCTTATGGTGGAGTTTGGGGAATTTTCCAAGTATAGAATCATATTATCTACAAATGGACAATTTGAATTCTTCCTTTCTGATGAGTATCCCTTTTATATCCTTCTCTTGCTTAATTGCCTTGGCTAAAATTTCAAGTACCATATTAAATGGAAATGGTAAGGTTGTGTATCCTTGTCTTGTTCGTGATTTTAGAGGAAGTGCTTTCATTTTTTTTCCAGTTCAGTATGATATTGGCTTTGGGTTTGTCATATATATATATATCCTTTATCATGTTAAGTGAGTTACATCTATCCCTAGTTTTAAAAGTAGTTATTTTAAACAAACACAACATTCATAGAATGATTACCTATGTAACAGTGACTGAAAGAGAATCCAACAAAAGATGAATAACAATTAAGAATACTTAGCTAAGAGACCAAAAATTACAGAAAATTTCCAAAAATATATAAAAAGTTATTTGACTTCACTAATATTGTATGCAATATAATTAGTCAATGGTGTGTTATTTTATATCTTTGTAATTGACCATCACCAAAAGGATTAATCATACTTAAAGTGAATAAGGAAATATAAAAACCAGTGACTATAAAGATGAATCACTTCTGAAGGAGAAATTAGCCCTATTTTCTTCTTTAACATATGCATCCCACTTAAACTAGCACTTCCTCTCCAGGAATTAATTCTAGAGCAATAATCATCCATTATGAACAAGGTCTATGGAAAGGATGTTCACCGCAGCATAGTGTATCATATAATAAAATGGAAATCAATAAAAGGTACATCAACATAATTGAATGAATTGTGATGCATATAGGTTGCAGAACATATGGATTCTACAGAGCTATATATACGGGCATGTAGCAATTTCTAAGACACAAAGTCAAAAAGGAAGAATAAGATAAGAAACAATCCACAAAGGATACTCCTATTTAAATGGAAATAAGGAATGAGTGTGTGTATGTGCACATGTGTGCAAGCACAAATACATAGGAAAGTAGTTTGGATGATAGAGACCAAGCAGTTTGCAATGGGAGTTTCAGAGGATGTATGTGTACATGTGTACATGTGCCACACATGTAAAGAGGTTATTTTCCAACTCACTCCATATATTTAGATACTGTCCCCAAGGACTGATCTACTCCTTCTAGTCACACCCCACCTGCTTATAGTTACTACCTAGTACAGTGTTCTTTTCATATTGTTAATTCAAGCCAGGAGCCATGACACACACCTCTAATCCCAGTGACTCAGGAGGCTAAGGGAGGAGGACTGCAAGTTTGAGGACAGTCTGAGAAATTTAGCAAGGCCCTAAGCAACTTAGGGAGGCCCCGCCTCAAAATAAAAAGGTCTGGGAATGTAACTCAGTAGTAAAGAGGGCCTAGATTCAATTTTTAGTACCAAAAAAATAAAACAAACAAACAAAAACAAACAAAAATCCAAAGAACAACAACAACAAAAACCCCCAAAACTTCAAAAAAATCCATCGAATGGATCAATCCTGTGATTAGGTTACTGCTTTCATAACCTAATAATTTCAACTCTGAAAATTCTTGCATTAACACAGTAGCTTTTGGGGGACACCTCATATCCAAACCATAACAATTTCATATATTTGAATATATTATTCATTCACATATTATCCAAGCAAAATTTTTCTTTGATAATTGATGTTTTATAGAACATTTCATGCTTAGACTCAAATGAGCACTAATTTGCCACAATCCGGCTGCAGAAAAATAACCAGGAGGTGATGAGCAACTTGTGTACATTGATACAGCAGGAGTGGGAGCCATTTATTGTAGGACAGGAGGGGTATATATACATTCCACATAGTTTATCTTAATTAACATAAACTAGATACAGCAGTCAACCAATAAGTAATCTCCACACTTAATGGCTTGCTGGCATTACTTCACAAACCACTCCCTCTGGCAAAATGCCAGGCGCCATCCTGACTTGTTTACAGACCCTAACACTAATTAATGGAACTTACAGAGAAACAGTCTGGAGGGTTTCTGTATTATACATTTGGCATTGACCATATTCATGTTGGGGTTGGGTGACTGTCGACTATTCCAGGGAAGGAAGTACAGGAAATAAATGACTGTTGATATTCTATTATTCTTTGTTTCAAAATATAAACTATGGGCCAATTAATCCCTGCATGATACTCTAATCAGTCTCTTACCGTGCAAGTGCTGTGGTTGTCTGTTTACTGTGTATATGTCTGGTGTGACTGAGTTTGTTTAATTCTGTTTACTTGTTTGAAGATGACATTAATACTACTAAAATGGGAACTAGATGTTACATGTTAACATTGCACAAAGTGGACTTATTTAACCCATTAATCTTAGTGGTGATGCTTTTTTCTAGTTCAGAGAAAAACAAGAATTTTCTAAGCTCTAGCTATGACAACAGAAGCACACACACACAAAAAAAAATAATTGAGAACTGATGCAATGCAAAAAGAGTGCCAAAATATTAGTAAGAGTTGGTTGCAAATAACATAAAAACCATTTTAATTAACTTGAGTTAAAAAGTGGATTAAATTGTTCTCCTTAAGCATTCAAGTATAACAATAAATTTGTAACTTCTAAATTGTGATTTTTGCTAATACTATCTGAATAAATCCCATAGTAATAACTCCATTGTATGATCATTTAAGTGTTACTTATTTTTTCAGCCCTCTTTCATTAAAGATGTGCTGTAATTCTGACAGCTGAATATATTTCAACTTTTGCCTATCAAAAAATTGCTTGAGATACAGAAAGTCTGCTAACTTTCCTACAAAATTATACATGACCAGTTGATCTACAATATAAAACATCCCAGTAATTTGCAGGTACTATTAAAAGTGAAAGTTAAAATATTAACTACCCAAATTTATTTTACTATTTTTTTGAGAAATCACAATATGTAAACATTGTTAAGAAACATTATTTTCCTTTCCATTGCCAATGGAAATTAAGATTTATGGTAAGAGGTTTGAACCTTATGTTTTTTGAATACAAACATAGATTCAACATGACTCTTGACATTGTGTGAAAATAATTACCTTGCAATTTTCAAATAAAGCCAATTAATTGCTGATATTTTAATAGTGTTAGTTTTTCTAAGGTGGATATGTTCACTTTGTGATTAATTAATCTCATTACCATTTAACTGCCCTGATCAAATGTCTGTTTAAGTATCATATTCAAAGATTAAATTTACATGTGCATAACAATTTTTATATATCATATATGAATTAGCTATGTAACATATGGATATCAAAAATACAATTTATATGTTTAGAAAAATGTTTATGGAATATATATCCATATATCATCCATATATGTATAAATATATATAATTAAGTATATACATGTGAATTATATAGTTATCTCTCTATAAATAATTGCACACTCCCTACACACAAATATAAATATATTATTGCCCCTTTACCATATAATTCTCTTCCTCTCATGGTTTAAGTTGTAACATTACTTTGGAGAAATAATCATTAAGTTAAAATTCGTCTTTTGAAATCTTCTATCCTCTGTGTCATAAAGACATGTGAAAGACACTTAAAATGATGCTAATGTTAGAATTTCCCATTGTTAAGTTTTTTTTTCCTGGAATAAACATTTTGCTCATTCATTTTCTTGCCATTCATTTTTCAGTGTTTATCATCTACCTTATGCCAGCCACTATTCAAGGCATTTGGAATTTAACAGGAAAGCAAATAAAGAACTCTAAGTTTATAGAGTGTATGTATTATGAAGGGTTGAGGGTCATGAAAAAATAAATACAATAATTTAATAATGATAGAGTATGTCTAACAGGAAACTAACACCTTGGGCCAGATCAGGCCTGCCACCTGTGTTTGTATGAACTGTGAGTTAATTTTTTAAACATTTTAAATGATTGAAAAACTTTTTCAAAAATTATGAACATAATAATTGTATGAAATGACAATTCCTGTGTCCACAAATAAAGTTTTATTGACATGTAGTCATGTTCGAGGTTTACATATTGTTTATGTGCTGTATCAGGAGAGTTGAGTAGCTGAAATAGAGAAAAAAATGGCTTGCAAAGTGCTAAAATATTTACCACTTGGTCCTTTACAGAAAAAAATTTGCCAACCTCTACATTAAATAACTTGGTAGTATTTTACCTTTATAAACAAATTCACAATTAGTTAATAAGTATGTACACAGATCTATTGGTGTCTAGATATCAGTTTGTGGATACATTATTTGCTAGTAGCTTTTCCAAATTAAAATTCAAACATTGGGGTGTTTTATGGCAAGAAATATAAAAAAGACCTGTCAGGTCTCCTAAGTGTCTCCAGTAATAGATGTGCTATTGTTAGACAAATCTAGAATTCAAAATATGATTTGCATTGAACTAAAAATATAATAGAGTACTTACTATGTGCCAAAATGCTCTTGGTTGCATTATCAAATTATTTTTTCAAAGCAACCCACTGAAATAGGTACTTCTCTTCCCATTTTACAGGCAAAGACAATTGAGATACAAGAAATTTGAGATATTTGACCATGATCAGGTTTATACCTGGGTGATTGAGATTTGATTAAATCCTGGTCTCTTGACTCTGAGTCTAGTGAGGTCCTTCTATCCTAGAGTTACCTTAAGTCGTTCATTATAAAGAATATTAGTCTTACAGCTCCTTAACACTGCTTGGCAATCAGTTGACACTGAAATTTAAGTGGTATCATCAATTTGAGTTGAAAGTGTATAGATTACTATCTAAATCCTAAATAAAATGAATATATAAAGATTATTTCTCTCAGTAGACACTATGAACAGGCATGTTCCTATTTAATGAATTCTGTCTCTGCTTTTGTCATAAGAACAACGTGTGCACTCTATAAAACTCTAACTCTGACTTAAGTTTTTTTTATGCTTACTTAACTCAGGAATATTAGTTACTCACTATTCAGTTTTAGTGGGTTGGATGATGGTATAGTGGGACAAATAACAGACCATCAAATCAAGAACCAGGAAAGATTGAGATGTCAGGAAAAGGACTGATATTATAAAGCCCTGCAGCCAGCATAGGTAATCAGAGATAAATGTGAGCTATGGGCTCAGGTGAGGGAGCACTGGGCTCAAGAGCCTGTGTCAGTGGAAAGGCTGTAGAATAGGCCTGTCTTCAGGGTTTGTACTTGCAAGACCAGGAAGAGAAGGAAGGCCATGTTGAGGTTCATTTGCAGATTTAAAGAATAAAGGGAGGGTTTAAGGCTCTTCATTTTTATGAAAAATTCAATATATTTCTTATCGTGTATGTTTTCTAACCAAGGATGGATGAGATCATAATCTACAAAGTGTTTCCATTTTTAAATTTTTTCCTGGTTTTGTCTTTCTAATTCCATTTCTAATATTTTGCTATTTTATTATGTAAATAAGACTTTTAAGCCAGAACAAATTATTAGTAAAGAAAATTGAAGGGTGGTCAATCACTCATTAATTATAAATACTTCTTGAGTTTCTTTATCAAGTCAAATACTATGCCTGAGAACTATGTGGTCCCTGAGACCACAATGATTCTTTCCTCTCTATGCTCAGATTCTGTTGTAGAAACAGATAACAAGCTGCTTATTACATAATTTATTACCTAGTTAAAATTATTCAAAATTTTATGAAGGGAATTACAGGGTACTTTGAAAGCTTTTAAGAGGGAATTGATCTAATCAGAACCAGATATTTTTTTTTGAGGATAATATATAGGTTAAGAAATTAAAGATTATTAAGCAGTGTCTTAGTTTGTTTGGGTTGCTTTAACAAACTACCATAGACTAGGTAACTATAAACAACATAAATAGATTTCTCACATTTCTGGAGGTTAGGAAGTTCAAAATCAAGGCACTGGCAGATCCTGTGTCAGCAAGGGTCTGTGTCCTGGTTCTTTCTAGTTTGGTCCTCACAGAGTAGAATGAGAAAAACACCTCTCTGAGATTCTTTTATAGAAGTATTAATGTCTTACAAAGGTTTATCATGGTCTCATTACCTCCTCAAAGCCCCATCTATCCCATTACCTTGGGGATTAGCTTTCAACATGTGACTTTGGGGACATTTGAACATTTAGATCATAGCAAGGGGTTTCTTTCTAAATATGGCTAGAATGTGGCAGAGGCAAGCACACTTAAACAGGCTCTAAAGCAGGGAGGGAAGCTCACCTGATGAAAGAACTGAAAGAAATCCAGTGTGTCTGAATGTGGGAGTGAGGGAAGAGAAGAAAGAATGAAGCTGAGGAGCTAGGCAGAGGCAAGGTATTGAAACCCTTTGACAATAATTCGAGATGAAAATGTTTTGTCCTACTAACAATTCAAATTAACTATGTGATTTTAAATGGAAGCATGATTTTTAAAGGAGCCCTCCAGAGAGTAGAATAAAGGGGGAAGACACAGAGTGAATGTAAAAAAAAAAAAAAAAACACGGAAAATAAGTAATCTGATCCAAGTGGAGCATAAAATAAAAGGTCACTGATAGAGCCAGTAGAAATCAGATAGTTATGCTCTATTTTTAGAAAAATAAAATTATACATATAGATAATTTTAATAGTATAGAGAATTTTATATGTAGTAAATAATTGGATACTGGAAATAAGAAGTTTAAGGAAGAATCTAGTCTCTGTGACTGGGTGAATGATTGCATTACCAAATGAGAGAGAACACTGAGGCCAAGAATTTCATGGGAAATATCATGATTTAGGTTTTAAAATATTGAAATTGGAATATCCGAGAAATATCTATGTCAAGATATGGAGCTGTCAATTAGATATGAATCTAGTGTTTGGAAGAAGATCCCAACTAGAGATAAAAACTGATGTTAGGAGAGGGATAATAAGAAACTATCGTAGGCTGTGCAGAGGGACCGAGAAATAAGAACATATTGAGAAACTTTCCTTGAGGAGCTCTGGTCATATCACAGAAGATGAGTCAATTGATGAGATCTGAAATAAGATGAGCACTGAAAGATGTCTGTTATAGGTAGTCACAGGAAGCTTACTGGTGAATTTGCAAGGTATATTTCTTCGGGAAAATCAGATTGAAAATATATTTAAGCCTAAATTGTAGGTAAAGACATACAGTAAACAAGTATAGACGACTTCTTCAAGAAAAGCAGCTGTGTGAAGAAAAGAGCTTTGATAACTGTGACACTGAAGGGGTTAATTCCAGGGGTTGAACATTTTAAAAAGGCAAGAAAAAGAAGCAGCATATCAGAATGCTGCTAAAATGTACTCAATGGAAAAGGATATAGCTGGGGCTTAAGTGAAGGCAAATTTATCCTAGTTTACCCTAAAAGTTTAAGTTGACATCTGTTGTCACCACAAAATTATTAGCAATGACATTTTTTTCCCATCACTGAGCATATAGCTTTAGATGATAAATTATATTGTCCTTCTAGATCTATAAGAAAGAAGGGATGTTTGGGGTATAAGGTGCTGAGACAAATGAATATCCTCATGTAAAAGAAATTTAACTTGGTCCTTTACATCACGCCACACACAAATAACTCAATGTATCATAGATATAAATATAGTACCTGAAACTATTAAACGCTTAGAAGAAAATTCTAGGATTAAATTTTCATAACTTTTAATTAGGCAAAGCCTTATTAGATCTGACATCCAAAGCATAAGAATCAAAATGAAAAATAAATTAGACTTCATCAAAATTTTAAAAGGTTTTACTTCAGAAGATACCATACTGTGTGCGAAAAAAGACAATTTATCACATAGGAAAAAAAAACATTTGTAAAACATATATATCTGATAATACACTTTATATCTATCTTGTAGCTAGATAGCTAAGAACTCTTTCAAATAAATAATTTTAAAAGCATCCCAATAGATGTTTCTTTAAAGGTGTTTCAAATGGTCAAGAGATGCATGAGATTGAAAGATGTTCAGCATCATTACCCTCATTAGCCAACATTGAAATGCTTATCAACACCACAATGAGATACCATCTCACATACATAGGATGGTTATAACAACAACAACAACAACAACAACAAAAAAAAAAAACAGATAACTATACGTATAGGCAGTTACTGGAGGAACTATATACTTTACTGGTAATAATGTAAATGGTGCAGCTTCTTTGGAAGATAGTTTGACAGTTCCTCAAAGATTAAACACAAAGATTTTATTTCACTACTTGATACATGCCCAACAGGAATGGAAGCATGTGCTCTACCAAAGATTGCACCCAAATGTCCATAGCAACCATTATCCATAAAAGCCAAAAAGGCAAAAAAGAATCAAGTGTCCAAAACCAGATGAACATATATATCTGATAAGATGCTTTATATCTATATTTGTATCAGCACAAAATATGTTACAAATATATGGTGGAATATTATTCTACCATAATAAATCAATGAAATATTGATATATGCTAGAAATGGATGAGCTTTGTAACAACTAAGAAGCTGGACACAAAAAATCAAATGTATATGTTTTGATATATATGAATTTCCAGAGGAGGCAAATCTATAGAGACAGAGAATAGATTGATTGTGAGGAGCAGGGGTGGCTGGCTAGGTGAAGAAGGAGGTGACTGCTAGTGGACACTTAAATGGGTGGGTTATATGCTTTGTGAATTGTATTTCAATAAAGTTTTTATACTAGAAAAGCATTAAGAGACCAGATTATTCACTGATAATACAGAGATGGGAGCACAGATGATTGAGATATAGAGGAATTTGGAGTATGTAGTTTAGGAAAAAGGAGAATGCATTGATTTAAAAAAGAATCTACATGAAAAATAGAGGAAGATAACATTACCAGAGAGCTGATGGTATAGTGGAGGAGCAAAGACAAGAGGCTTGAGATCATTAACTTATCAAATTCCTAATTGTGAAAAACATATAAAGCCAGCCCTAAAATATGTATTCATCTTTCTTGGTCTTAAAACACTGTACATAGTCTGAAGTCATCATGTTAGAATGTAGGTGAGAGCAACTAGTTGTACTTTAGTCTGAGTCTTCCCATAATCACTTTATCTCTTGAGACATTGGGCAGATCAATCTTAGCTTGCAAACCAGTTTGATTCACATTCAGCTTTGCATGCTGGACAGGAGGAAAGGTTAGTTACCAGAAATATTGCAGAAATAGGTAGAAAAATAAAACTGGGTAAGCACTTGATCCATAGGACTCTTGCCTGCTGAAAGCATAAGATCATTGCTATGAAAAAATTATCCCACCCTCCCAGCCCTTCAGTGGAGCCCATCCACAGCCCTGGAGAGTAAACATTGCCTGCCTGGTGTAAATAGTAGATAAACAACTTCTCCTCACGTTGTTCATAAGATGTGTAAAGGATGAGAAGACTGTGCAAACCAAATAAAATGAACTGTCAATTTCACTCAGGGAAGCACTTAAGACTAGTTATGCATATAAGCTGCAGCAACTCATTTACTCATAAAAATCAATAAGACTGCCACCTGGGTCATCAGCAGAACCATCTCCACTGCAGGAAAACAATTCTGAGCTTTCGAAAAAATGAGACAGAAGCCGCATCCTTCATTAGACTACAGCCAAGATCGAGCTGTATCTATATTTTTTCAACTGAGAAACTGTTAAGCATTGTAGCATTGTTATTGCTTTTCTGGCCTTAACAAGTGACTTTTTTCCCCTTTTGTAACCCATTGCTCTCTCTTAAATAGTGGTTTCTTTCTGGGACACATTGTATAGTGGTAGAGGTGAATCTCCAGAATTAGAATTTCAGATAGAATCCTGACTATATAATTATATCCAGGTGAAATGGCCAATGTTAAATATTATTGAATGTCTTCCTCAGTTTCTTCAATAAAGAGTAAATTTAGCAGTACTGAACTCACATGTTTGACTTTTAATTTCATATTATGCACATAAACTCTTTGACCTGTAGTAAAAATAATAGTCATTTTGTTTTGACATTTGACAATCATTGGAAATGTTTCATAGACTAGCATACTGAAATTCCTCCCTAGTCCACTGGCATGGTTTAACATTCATAAACATTCTTTACCAAGAACTCAAATGGAAAGGGTAATTTATTGAGTTTATTCACCTAAGACTAAGAGATCCCGTTAGTTTCTTTCCTGCCCTCTCCATTCCTCATTATTTTTTATTTGGGTGGTCTGGACAGTTTTTCTTCATAAAGGGCGTAGCGTTTTCTGAAGCCTTCTGGCCATAGGTCATTGACTGAAGAAGATAGATGAACAAGCCTGAAGCCCTATCTGTGACCTGCTGCTAAACTCAAGCATCCCTCCACCTACCTCCACCCGGTTCCTTTCCCTCAAGGCACAATCTGTCTCTGACTTAACCTTAGTCTTCAAAGCTATGTTTCTATTGACATATTTCCTCCATCCCAACCTTAGTCTTAGGGGTCAAAGGGCTATTGGCCAACCTATTTTTTTCTGAAGGGATGACTTATAATAATAATTTATAGACTAAAAATCAATTGTTTTCTGATTAAAACTTTATTTTTCAGCATAAAATTATTATCTGATACATTTATTTCAAGCCAAAATGTACTTAATATTCAACATTGACTTAGGTAGTTATTATTTTAATTATTCTCCCAGCAGAAAATCTAAAGGGGACATTCTGTTGGAAGGTTTCCATTTACAGATCCCATTTATTCCTTTTCTTATTGCTAAAGAATGGAAACTAGTCACAAATAGAATGGAACCACATTTAAGTGAGAAACCCTAAAACACTGGGGAATAGGAAGTAAACATGAAATGACTTGATGGTTTTCCCAATCATTCCTTTTATTAGTAGACTATTAAATGTCTCTCTCCCTCTATGTAGCAAGTACTTTAATGGCATCTTTACCAAGTTCCGTAAATTTCCTTTTACTTGGTTTAGAGCACACTTTCACCTGTTGCTACTGATGACTTCAAAGAAAACCATCAAAAATATGCCTCTTGCTCTTCCTGAGCTTTGGTTGTGACCATGTGGACTGCCTGACCCACCTCCCTCAGCTAATGGTGGTCCCTCTGCTGTAGATCAGGCAGGTGGACGAGGGAACCAGTGCTCTTTCATGTTGGTGATGGGAACAATTCTTTGTCACACTGAGGTGCTGTTTTTGCTAAGGCTGCAGTGGCGGTGGTCTTTTTACTGGTGATGTCACTATCCCCTTTATCCTCAGTGTAGTTATTTCCCCTGATCTATGGTTCCAATTTCTGCAGTTTCAGTTACCAGTTTTCAATTGCAGTCCAAAAACATGAAATGTAAAATCCCAGGAACAAACAATTTGTAAGCATTAAATTGTGTGATGTTCTGAGGAGCAGAATGAAATATCACTCTACCATGCTCTGTCCTGCCAGGGATGTGAGTCATCCCTTGCCTGTGAGTCACTTAGTAACCACCCTGGTTATCAGATGGTCTGTCATGACATTACAGTGCTTGTGTTTGAAGTAACCCATATTTTACTTAATAATGACCACAAAGTGCAGGAGTAGTGATGCAAAGGAGGCATCAGGGCAAAAAACACAGAAGGATGAAATAACTCTGGTACAATATGGTAATTCTGCAAGACATATAGGAAAAACATAGAACATACAGGGTTTTATTCTGTCCATAGTTTTAGGCATCTACTGGGGGGTCTTGGAACGTATCCCCCACATGTCAGAGAGCACTACTGAACATCATTGCTGAATATCCTCCATCTAATGTAGAAAACTCTGTCTTCATTTGGTCTGGCCTGAATTATACACAGTTAGTCAGGTTTTTGTTGCTGTGATAAAAATACCTAAGAAGATGGGCTGGGGTTGTGGCTCAGTGGTAGAGTGAGCGCCTAATAGGTGCGAGGCCCTGGGTTTGATCCTCAGCACCACATGTAAGTAAATAAATAAAATAAAGGTATTGTGTCCAACTATAACTAAAAAATAAAAAATATATATTTTTAAAAAACCACCTCACAAGAACAACTTGGAAGGCTGGGGTTGTGTGGCTCCGTGGTAGAGCGCTTGCCTAGCATGTGTGAGGCACTGGGTTTGATCCTCAGCACCACATAAAAATAAATAAATAAAATAAAGGTATTATGTCTGTCTACAACTAAAAAAATATTTGGAGGAGGAAAGATTTAGTTTGGCTCATGATTTCAGAGGTTTCAGTTCATGGTCAGCTGGATCCATGGCTTTGAAACCGTGGTGAGGTAGAACATCATGACAAGTGTACGCAGAGGAAAGCTGCTCCCCTCATGGCATCCAAGAAGCAGGGAAAGAAGGGAGGAAAGGCCTGGGATAAGACATAGTCCCCAAGGGCATACGCCCACTGACCCACTTCCTCCAAACATGCCCCACCTGCCTACAGTTTATCCTCCTCTCAGTAGTATATTCAAATTATTAACCCATTGAGTGGATTAATCCACTGATGAGGTTATAGCCCGCCCCCTCTACCCCCAGACAGTGACACATTGGACCCAATCTTCATCTAATGAGCTTTGGGGGGCACATTCCAGATCCAAATCATAACATCTACCTCAGCGCCTTCTCAGGACTGGATGTCCTGAAAGTCACACAACTCCTACCTACCACTCTAGTTCCCAGAGCTGTTTCATGCACCATCATTGAAACCATAAAACAAAGTGAGGAAGGAAAAAAAAAAATTCCTTCTCCAAGGGCTGTGGAGAACCTGAGACTCGCTGGAGGTTGCTTCATATTCTTCTGAAGCAAATCTTCTTACGACTATTTTTCAAGCCCTGCTGCCACACACTACTCTACAAAAATCTCTGGAACTGAAGAAAGCTCTAGCTTCTGTTTTAAAAATCTCTCTCAACTTCAGTGGATACATGAACAGTGTCCTTCACTTCCCTTCTTGACGGCAGATAGGGTCTAAACTAGGACAACATACTTGAGACAGAATTTTCTGGAATGCTATTTCAAGTGAAATAACATTGCTCTTTTTATTAAGTTATTTATTTATTCTAATTTATTATACTTGATGGCAGAATGCAATTCATTTTATATTACACATGTACAGCACAATTTTTCAAGTCACTGATTGTGCACAATGTATTTTCACACCATTTGTGTCTACCTACATGTACTTAGGGTAATGATGTCGAACTCATTCCACCATCATTCCCACCTTCTTGCCCCCTCCCTTCACCTCCCTCCCCTTTGCCCTATCTAAAGTTCCTCCATACCTCCCATGCTACCCACCCCTATTGCCATTATGAGTCAGCATCCTCATATCAAAGAAAACATTCTGCCTTTGGTTTTGGGGGATTGGCTTGCTTAGCATTGTATACTCCAACTCCATCCATTTACTTGAAAATGCCATGATTTTGTTCTCTTTTAATGCTGAGTAACATTCCATTGTGTATATATACCAAAGTTTCCCTATCCTTCAGTAGATGAAGGGCACCTGGATTGATTCCACGATTTAACCATCGTGAATTGTACTGCGGTAAACATTGATATGGCTATGTCTCTGTAGTATGCTGTTTTTAAGTCCTTTGGGTATAAACCAAGGAGTGGGATAGCTGGGTCAAGTGGTGGTTTCATTCCAAGTTTTCCAAGGAATCTCCATTGTGATTTCCGTATTGACTGCACCAATTCCTCCCACCAGCAATATATGAGTGTGCCTTTTTCTCCACATCCTCACCAACACTTATTATTGTTTGTATTCTTGCTAGCTGCCATTCTGACTGGAGTGAGATGAAATCTTAGAATGGTTTTGATTTGCATTTCGCTAATTGCTAGAGATGTTGACCTTTTTTCCTATGTTTGTTGACTGTATATCCTCTTCTGAGAAATGTCTGTTCAGGTCCTTGGCCCATTGATTGATTGGGAAATAACATTTCTTCAAGTGAATGAATCCTTGAATTCTGTGGGTCAGCAGGCTTTCAGCCCAAAACAAGAGGCCAATTTCCCATACTGCCCTGTACCCTGAAACTCTATGAGCTATTTCTTCAAGCACCCTGCTTCCCTTCCATTACACACACAAGCACATATGACTCCACATATGGAAAGAATTCTCCCCTTATCTTCCACTTTTGTGCTATTCGGCTTTTCACCTCTGACCAAAATGCCTGGAAAGAACAACTTGGATGAGGAAGAGTCTACGTGGGGCTCACTGTTTCACATGTCCAATCCCTTATCAGCTGACTGCATTGGTCTGGTCCTGAGATGAGGCAGAACATCACGACAGAAAGGCCTAGTGGAGGAGCATTGCCCAGTTAATGACAGTCAGCAAGCAGAGTGAGGGAGAAGAAAGGGACAAAATATAATCCCTAATGTCACATCTCCAGTGACTTACTTCCTCTAGCCAGACTCCATCTGCCTACAGGTACAACCCAGTAGTCCCTTCAAATGGATCAATCCACTGATTAGGTTACAACTCTTACAATGTAATCATTTCAACTCTCAATATTTCTGCATTGTCTGTCATCATTAGCTAATTGGGGGATATCTCATATCCAAACCATAACACCTGTGGAGAGACAAAGACTAATGTCTTTCTGAATCTGTCCTCCTTCTACTCACCTCTCTTATGTTAGACAAAATTGAGTGCATACAAGACTGTTTCTCAACAATAATCTTTCAGTAAACCTGCAGAACGGAGATGGTCCCAGTGGCTCGTCGTACTAATTGCAAAAGATGTAGTCATGTTTCACAATTCCAAGACCAATGATTACTTTCTATGAGCCATTTAATATCTTTCTTTAAAAAAAATCCCATATTGCTACAATATAAGAATCACATTAGCAAATCTAGTCAGCTGACCTGGGCCACTAATTTTTATTTTGGGGATTCTGTATAGTGTATTCACACTGGTCTTAGTTCTTCAGGATACTACAACAGAATTCTGAGTGGCTTATACACAGCGGAAACTAATTTCTCACACTGTTCTAGAAGATGGGAAGTCCAAGATTAAGCTTATGTCATTTGGTGTTTGGTGAAAGCCCTCTTCCAGATTCAAAGATTGCAGAACTTTTGCTTCATCCTTACATGGCAGCTCTCTGGGATCTCCTTCATAAAGGTAGTAATCCCAGACTTGAGAACCCTACCTGTATGACCCAATCCTCCCGACGGCCCCACCTCCTAATGCCATCAGACTGGGAGTAAGTCTTTGTACTGAAGGAGATGTAAACCCCCAGTCCATTGCAATGCACTGCTTGAAACATAAAATCTAGAATTATAAGAATATATTTTAAGAATTTGGGGCTGGGGATGTGGCTCAAGTGGTAGCGCGCTGGCCTGGCATGTGTGCGGCCCGGGTTCGATCCTCAGCACCACATACAGACAAAGATGTTGTGTCCGCCGAAAACTAAAAAATAAATATTAAAAAAATTCTCTCTCTCTCTCTTTAAAGAAAAAGAATTTATCCATTATTATGTACAAACAATTATAATATTTGAGGCAGAACTATGGATGTCTTGCTATTAATGCATTTCATTGTTTAGACTCTCTTCATTTGCCTAATTTTTATTTTCCCATCCAATCACATTATTTGTGTATTGTTTGCTAATAGAGAGATGGGAAGAAAAAGCACTCACAATGATGTGGTGTATTAATTTGTTAATTTCGTTAAGCAATTGGAAGAATGAAAACACTAACTGTTATTGTTGCTTGGAGAATAAAGATGTCTCTAGCAAAACAGAGAAGGAACTGCAGAGTTACAGTAAATTCAACCTGATGCTTCCATTAGCTTAAATGCCTTGGCTAAATGATACCAACTGAGATCATTAACTTTGCTTTCATAGTAATTTTCTTAATGTTACTTAGCAACTTCACTTTGAAAATACCCATTTCACATTCCTGTAGCCTAAGGAGCATCATTAGTAGTCAAATTACATGTTTGATTGCATAGGCAAAGAAGAGTTAAAGCTATGTCCCGAAGACCTATCACAGGCTGCTATAAGTCTGCTCAGACAGTGTGCATTTAAGACATCCCACCGAGACTTGGTATCAGAGCTGCATTAAAATCACAAAAATTTATCTACCATTGATTCAGAATATTAAAGGGAACAATGTCACAAGTGGTATGCTGTGAAATATGAAGTCCACATCTATTCAGCATTGTGTAATAAATACAAAAATCAACAAAAAGTTGTGTAAGATGAAAACCATTTAAAACATGAAAACTAAAATGTACTGAATGTCCTTTGAGAAATATATGATATAAAATATACATTTCCCAGTGTAACCTAGAAATGATGCCTTTAACAAATTAAAATTTCTCCAATGATATGAAAATCCCTCCAGGGTAATTGTTTCTCCAGAAATCAATGCAATGTAAAAACTATAGAAATTCAAAAGTAATCAAAACAATTACTGTAAAGGAAATTCTTCTTCTTTGCAATTTTTTCAGTTGCTTATAATTAGCATGTAGGGTAGTATTTTTTTGAGAGAGAAATGAAGTGATTTCATTACCTTTGAGCAAAGATATTTAATCTAGTTAATGTTTATTGAATAGCTATAAACAAACACTGGATATGAAACACTATTAATTTATTTTTAAATCATTAAAACAACATTCTAAGTAACTTCATCTCTATTCTTGAAAAGGCACAAATTTATATTTTTGCTACACAGGAATTTCTGTTCAATTTATCTTATCAAATGCAGAATTCATCCTTACAAATACACAAAAAAACTTTCAATATTATTAACAACTCATCCTTCCTCCCATCATTCAATGACATAATGTCCAATCCTGGGTTTCTCACAAATCTCTTTTCTGATCACTTCCCTTGAATTATGAATATTACTCAAGACTTTCTTCTTTTTCTCTGTTTCTTACACACTTTGATATTTTCCCTATTATGTTTGTATAGTTGGTACTTAAATCAATATGCATCTATTTAGCCATCCATCCGTATATGCATAACTTCATTCATACAGCATGTGCTATTGTATGTGCTACTGTAAGTGCTACTGTACTCCACACAACAAAACCAGTTTGTGGGGCACAGGTGTTGAATACCTGTAATCTCAGCATATCAGGAGGCTGAGGCAGGAGAATCTAAGTTCAAAGCCAGTGTCAGCAATTTTGTGAGGCCCTATGCAACTCAGTGAGACTCTGTCTCTAAATAGAATATAAAAAAAGGGTTGGGGATGTGGCTCAGGGGTTAAGCACCTCTGGGTTCAATCCCTGACACCAAAACAACAAGTAAACCAGGTTTTAGTGATTCAAAGATGAATGAGACAGTCCTTGCTCCAAAGGGTAAATGAATTTGAATATTTCTGTCTGGATAGGTTGATGTCTCCTCAGGCTCAACATATCTAAATTAAACATTAGCCCAAACTGGATCTCTTGCCACCATTTTTTATTTCTTTCATGATTATTTTATGTTTCTGTTTGCTTAGGGTCAATTTCCTAACCCTTCCCTTCAAGATACCCATCACATAGGTCTCCATTGCTACTTTATTATTCTCCCACCTCCATTGCTTCTTATTAGGGATTCTAGGTTTGAAAAATTCTACTATGAGACACGTTTTAAATGTTTTCTCTCAATGAATTATGGTAGAAAAATATGTAAATTAAATGTGTACAATATCTGTGGTTAAGATTTACCATCATATATGCGTATCTCAGAAATAATAGTAGCTAACATTTCTAATATTTATTGATTGGTTCATATCTGTCAGGTGCTATACTAAGGACTTTTATTCCTTACACAAAAAGATAAAAAAATAAAAAATTACAACATCCTCATGACATAGAATCTATTTTTATCATCCTTTTATCACGAAGGAAATGGTTGAATTAATTAAAGTCACACGACTTAGCAGTGAACTGCAGGGGACTGTCCAAAGTTAAGCCTAGGAAGTCTATGTCCTTCACTTTTCTGAGAACCTTTGTAAGAGTCAGTCATTTGGGGGCTTCCTTCTTGTAGCTATGCCCAGGATCCTAAATAATGTGCCTTTGCTTTAGAAGGTTAAATCCAGACCAGGCTTATTGGCTCCCCATTAGGAAAGGTATGCATTCAGTTCATTTTTCTTAAACTCACTTCCACTACTTCTTCCTTCCAAATACACATATACTTTTATCTATTTTATAGGTTATTTATTTTCTTCATTTTACATTGCTTTATTCCAACAGTACCATATTATACAAAGCTGCTATTGGTCTTTATTTTTCTTTTAAAATAATCTTGCTGATATTATTATGTCTACACATTTACAATCCTATTGTTATTTAAATGGATATCTAAAATTCTACTCTGTTGTAGTGTATTTACACTCATTGAATGAGTTCCTTGTTGATGGATATTTAGACTACTTCTACTTTTCTAATACCCAACACTGAAGGTCTCTGGGATTCCAGACCTAAAAATATTTTCTCTGAATTTACAAGGATCACCATGGAAGACTTAGTTCTTCCAGGAGGTTGTTAAATTTATCTGAAGGAGAATCTTCCTCTTCTTCCCTCATTCCTAGAAGTATATGTGTGGTCAGCTATCCCATGGCTTCAGGTGAGTCAGAGCACCCAAAGTCTCTCCATCATAACCCTCCTGTTTGGCCTTGATTCTCCCCTATCCTTCCAAAAGGCCAACTCTGAGCCTGTAAGCTTTTAATAGAAAGTTATTTCGAAACTTCAATGTAAGATCAGTTTTCATCCAAGGGAAAAAAAAATAAGTGAGACACATTCCCTCTCAAAGGGTTTTCTGACGTATTTTATGTGGTTATGTTTGTGTTTCATTTTACTCAATTTATTTTTTCTTCACCTAAGCTATAATCACATAGTGTACACAAATTAAAAGTTAAATGAAAATTGGAAATTCATAAAACTATAAATGCAAGAGATAGGCCTAGAACTAGTGGAAATTAGAGTAAAAGACACTTATAGACCATAGATTATAAACAAAGTGCAACTCATCCGTCCCCCTAACTATTGTGAATTAACTTGTAAGAAAGTTGTGGAAATGAGAAAAGAGAGAGAGCCACTAAATCAAGCAGGAAACTGAGCCACAAATACCCATAATGAGGTTGTGCTGAGAGAGATGAATCTACTTTTCGGACCAATACATAACTTCACTCAATTCCTGGCTGCCTGTCTCCGTGAGATTGTCTTACTGCACTGCATGTGAATGTGGAGTCTGAATATGTAAACAAAGCAATTTCACCTAAGGAGTAGCTATTATTTTCAATATTGAAGAAGCTGCTGGCTGGTTGTGCTTGATTTATTGGAACATGGTAGGTTAGCTTCTAAGATGTGACCTATTGAAGGAGATTTTAAAGGAGGAATTTGATGATATATTATTTTGACTTCTATGCAGTCTTTAAAATCTAACTCCTCTACAAGTGAGGTCTCCATTTCATTGCAGCTGACTGCTAAATAACAGGAGATAACTGCCTCTTCCAGAAAATGATACATGATTCATTATGTGATTCTTATTTTTCAATAAAAGAAATGTACAATTCTTCAGGAGGAGCAAACTATTTTTTGGAACTTAACTCTGAGATATAAGTTTATAAATTCTTGGATGGCTTTGGATTGGAAGAACAATGAGTGAGAGAGTGACAAGTTGCCTGACAGCATTTAGATGAAATTTTCTGATTACCCTATTGTCTTGAATAGTGACTGGAGGAAGATAGCTATAAACAGGTATGAACTCCTTGTATGTGCAAACCTAGTAAATCCCTGAAGATGATCATTTCTGGATGCTGCCAGGAATATTTTTTTTAATGATTCCATTGGAGCATGTCATCTTGTGAGATGTGTCTTTGAAGTCAATGACCCAGAAAATGCCAGCCTAACGCATTGCTTTCAGAACATGAGTAAGATAGATCCACAGGTCTCAATTAGTAATAGAAATTCACTTCATTACGGCTTCATTGAGGACAAATGAAACTCATGGCAAGTTGAGTTAAAGAAGAAATATTTGCCAGAATGTAATTAGAGTATATTTGCATTGTTTCAACAAAACTAAGAATTAAGTCAACTTCCAAGATAGAATAATTTGGACTAATAAATTAGTTTAAAGCCTATGTCAATTTTTGTTCTCTAACTTTATGGCTTATTGAATATTGTAAACAAAATATTTCCTTCACTTTTTTGCCTATTTTTTTAAAAACCTGTTCCTTCTAATTGTATATGACAGTAGAATTGCATTTTGACATATCATATATACATGGAATATAACTTCTCATTCTTGTGGTTATACGTGATGTGGAGTTACAATGGTTATGTATTCACTTCTGAATATAGGAAAGCTGATTCATTCTACTATCTTTCCCATTTCCATCCTCTCTTCTTTCCTCCATACCCTCCCCCACCATCCAATCCAGTGAACCTCAACCCTCCAGCACCCTGCCTATTGTGAGTCAGCATCCCCATATCAGAGATAATGTTCAGCCTTTGGTGTTTGGGGATTGGCTTATTTCACTTAGCACGATAGTCTCCAGTTCCATCTATTTACCAGCAAATGTCATAATTTCATTCTTCTTTAAGGCTGAATAATATTCCATTGTGTATATGTGCCACATTTTCTTTATCCATTCATCTATTGAAGGCACCTTGTTTGGTTCCATAGCTTAGCTAACAAAATGTTTTCTTGTGTATTAATCAACAAAAAAAGGAAGGAGTCCTAAATACGTAGAATTGATTCCAAATATCTTCTCTCCATTTTTTTTTTTTTTCATTTCTGGCCAACCTATGGTAATTACTTGGTTTCTATCAGAATAGATAGAGTTTTGCTGATGTGATCAAGGATCCTCCGTCTTAGGTGATGTCCAGGCTGAGTTGGGCCCTATTTTCATTTGTTTGTGAAAGCATCATTTGAACAAGAACGATACACCTTGTGTCTTTCCTACATCCTCTGGGAAGACTGACTCTTCCATAGGTTACATTCAGAAATTCTGATTCGTATCTGATTGGCCCATGTTTTCTAGTATCATCACACAAAAATCAGTTCTCTCACTGCCTATTTCCTACAAACATTCCATCAGAGAGATGAGTACCTCCTCATTATTGGCTCAAATATATTTTACTCTGGAAAACTGAGTTGAATAAAAGAAAATATCAAAACATTTCAATGATCAGTTGGAAGCAACAGTTTAGAGTCATCTCTAGTTCACATTATATTTTATACCAAGTGTACCCAAAGGCTTATTATTTTCCACAGGAAAATTCATACATAAGACTTGACACCTGCTTTATTCATTCTAGCCCCCAGGGTAGAATTTAAGAATGCTTCTGTACAGCTAGCCATTAGTAATTGATCGTACTGAATCATGTTTTGAATATAAAATCATGCTATTAAACAAAAATATATATAGATGGAAAAGAAGTCTGGTAAAACTTTGACTTTAAGAAATTAAAAGAAAACAATTTCCCTGTACATGTATAAGCTTACTATATAAGAAGTCTGTGAGGAAAAAAAGAGATCAGGATTGAAAATTAATAATGTAACTACTGTTGGCTGACTTTAGGGCCCAAAATACATTGCAACAAATCCTATGCAGATTAAAAATCGAGAATAGAAAAAATATTAAAGACAAAGGAGGATTTAAGTATGTTGTTTTCACAATAACTAAAATAATTTCCTATCAATAATATGAGTGGGAGAAAATTTAAAAATTGGAGAAAATAACTGTGAAAGTATTTTCATATTATTAAAGGGATCCTTAAGCAAATCATTAATTCTCCCTTCCAACAAAAAGTGGATACAAGAGAGTTATCATATTGTACAATTCCAGTGGGCACAGATTCACATTGTAATGTGACAACTCAGGAATAAATAAATGGTAGTAATAACAATACATAAATTATTAATTATGTGCTTAAAATTATAATTTTTAAAGTCTATTTTTAAGATATTATAAAACACTTTACATATTAGATTTTTATAAATCTATATTGTTTTACAATAGTAAAACATATTTTAAAATTTAAATTCCTTTCCCTAAAAAGCAATGAAACTTACAAGATCATTTCTGTTGGAAGCGAAAATTGACAAAAACCTTTTTAATAATTATTTGCTGGTTTTTTTTCATGTTCCCTGCTTTGGAAAAATTTTTAGGAAGTTATCTATGAAAATAATTCAGAATGTACATGAATATTTATCTGAAAAGAGGATTATTGTGCATCATAAGTGCTGAATAGATGGGTTGGATAGAAATCTTATGTGACCATTAAAAATTATTGATGCCGTATCACCAATTTTTCTAAATATGTTGACCAAAGGATACAAAATTTTAGTTAGATAGAAAGATTAAGCTAAAAAGATCTATTTTGTGAAATGATAACTATGGTTAGCAATGGATCATAATTTTTAAAATAGCTGAGAATACATTTTAAATGTACTCACCACAAAAAATGACAAGTATGTGAGATAATGCATGTGTTATTTAACATGAATTTAGCCATTCCATAATGTGTGTGTGTGTGTATTTCCAAGCATGTCATATATGATGAATATATATTATTTTTTATCAACTAGATAACAAAATTAAGGGACTGGGAATAAAGCTTAGTAATAAAGTGCACACCTAGCATATATGAGGCCCTGGATTCAATTTCTAGCATCACACACACACACAAACCTTAAAATAAGAAAATTAAATTAAATTTAAAGAAAAAGAAGAAAATACTAATATAGCTTTGTGAGGTGTGAGAACAGGGACATTTTTCATCATACATATATTCTGTAGAATATCTGACATATGATATATGCTTAGAAAAAGCGGGGAAAGAAGAAATATATTATGTGTTTTGATTTAATAGTAGTTAACTTTAGTCATGGGATTATAAGTAATATTATATATATACTTATTTGGTACCTGTTGGATTTTTTAAAACAATGTATTTCTTACATTATCAAGGGAAAAGAAAAACTTAATATACTAATTACCAACAAGATATTGTTTTACAGCCATCCACTAAGAAAGGAAGCTCCTCAAGGGGTCAAGCAGAGTGATGTTACCTGAGAATTAAATGTGGCATCACCTGCATCAGTATCACTTTCTGTGTTTACTTAAAATATAGCTTTCAGAGCCAGGTTGGAAGTGGAGCATAAATCTACATTTTTATCACATTTTTGTGACTCTTCTCTTGATGGCCAGATGGTTCTCCTCCACATTAAAGCTAGAGCATCACTGAATTAGGAAAATCATCAAAATTCAGTGAAATACCCCAAACAGGAAGGGTGGCCTTTCAGAGAAATTTCTTAAAAGCCTGCTGAATGTGGCTGGTAAATTGGTGTAACAAACCTTACAAGCGAGTCTGTGACTTTGAAAGGGATAATGGCCCTAAGTAACAAGAGTAAAGGCATCATCAGTGGTAAACAGCATTAAGCTTATACATAAAAATCATTTTAGATAAACTTAATGGCTTGCAATTTGTTTTCTCAAACATACAAATGCAAAAATTAGTTCTAAGAGTAGACTTTTTCTAACATGGGAAGCAATGATCAGAGATACTATATAAAATATGCCTACATTGGTAGTCTCTGATGCTGACTAGCACTAAGGAATAGGTATCTGGCAAATGCAGAATTTGCTATCTTTCCCATACAATTATACTCTACTAATTCTGAGACTGTACATTTAAATATCTTAATATAAATAAACCACAAGTGTTAACCACTCAACAGATAGTTACAAACTACTTCCTAAGTGCAAATATATTTCAAGGAGTTAGATATGAAATGATGAGCAAGGCAATATTCTCCTCAAGAAAGTTCTACCCTCCTAGTTAAACACCAACAGTAAACACATGACCATATATAAGGAAGATAATTGGAGATAGCGATTACTAACTACCATATAGAAAATAACACAGGATGCTATGATTGAATGTGGAGAATTAACAATGCAGCTTCCATAGCTCAAATGGTAATCAGAAAAATCCCCTGTGAAGTCATCTGGCAGCCGGATAGATTCTGTAAGAAAAATACTTCCAAAAGATTAAATAACAAATGGAGAATCCTGGTAGAGTCAAGGTGTGAAAGCAAGATTACTGTGTGGAGCAAATGGAGATGAAGTGAAATAGATGATCCAAGGAAAGACATGGAGGCCATGTAAGGAGAGATGCTGAGGAAGCCATTGGAGAGGTTTAAGCAGAGAAGAAACATGGTAGCAAAGGGATTTAAACAGGTCACTTTGAACTTTGAATTGAAAATGGACTGTAATCCAACCAGAAGATCGAAGGCTCTTTCTGTGTTATAGATAAGAAATCATGTAGTTGGAACAGGTGGTGAGGCAAACTTGGTGAGAAGGGATTACATTTGTAAGTATTATGGGCTGGCTCACTATGGGAAGTATCAGAAAGAGAGGAATCATGTATATAAAATAGAAGTCATCAACTTAATTGCGTCCTCCCAAATATTATATTTTGAAGCCATTTAACAATGTGATTGTATTTGAAGATGGGACTTTGGAAAGTAATTGATTTTAAATGAGGTCTTATGGATGAAGCCTTCATCATGGAATTAATGCCTTAATAAGAAAAAAAAAATCAAAACCATGATTTCTCTCTTTCTTTCTCTCTGCCACACAAGGACACAAAAATTAAGGGGGCATCTTCTAGGCAGGAAGAGCCATCACCAGAAAATGATCATGCTGGAACCCTCATGTTGAACTTCAGCATTCAGAACTATGGGAAAATAAATTTCTGTTGTTTAAGTTTCTCGGTCTATAATGGGATTTTGTTTTGGAAGCCTGAGCTAATACACTAGTTTTAGCCTCAGCAACTAGATGTTACCATTTACAAATCGAGGATGTGGGGAACAGTAGGTTTAGTGTGAGGAGAAGTCAAGAGTTTGGTTAAATATAAGATTCCAACTAATTTCAAAAGATAGGTTATGTTTTAGATTAGGGTATCTTACCAAAGCTCATGTGTGAGACAATACAAGAAAGCTTAGATATGAAATGCTTGGATTATAAAAGGTTTAATCTAATCAGTACATAATCTCCTGTTAGGGATTAACTTGGCATTAACTGTGTGGAGCAAATGGAGATGAAGTGAAATAGATTATCCAAGGAAAGACATGGAGGCCATGTAAGGAGAGATGCTGAGGAAGCCACTGGAGAGGTTTAAGCAGAGGAGTGACATGGTAGCAAAGGGATTTAAACAGGTCACTTTGAACTTTGAATTGAAAATGGACTGTAATCCAATCAGAAGAGCGAAGGCTCTTTCTGTGTTATAGCTAAGAAATCATGTATCGTGATGAGTCATGGTCTGAGGCCATGACTTTGGAGCTTATATTTTATCCCTGGTCAGTGGAGCTCTTTTTGTTTCTTGGTGGCCATGTCCTGACCTGTTTTTCTTCTGTTACATTCTCCCTTCATGATATTCTGCCTTGCCTTAGGTCCTAAGGAATGGAGATGACCAGCTATAGAACGAGACTTGTAAAACCTTGAGCCCCCAAATAAACTTTTCTCCTTATTGCTCTTGTCAGGTCTTTTGGTCACAGCATTAAAACATCTAACTAAAACAGTATAATTGTTATGTAGAAAGTTGTATGATTTTGGTCATTGTTGTTTTTTTAAGGAATTTTTTCCCCTGTTTTGTTTTGATTTTGGTCTAAGACTTAGGAGGATGCCCTTGCTGAAGATTAATACTTTGCAGTCATCAGTATCAATATGACACATAAAACCCGTGACTAAGAAAGAGCACTAGGGAAAGTGTTATAGAATAGAGAAGAATGCCAGTGACTGGTATTTTAGAAGAACTCTGATGGACAAAGAGAATTTGAATGTCCTAGAGGAGAAAGAGAAGTCAAAGAATAATGTTTTAAGATAATCAGCACTTAAAATGCTTGTAGGCTGATGGTGATAAACCATAGACTAAAAGGCATATATGAAGCAGGAGTGAAAAACTGAATACTTGGGAAAGTGGAGACACTGAGAAAGTGATAAGGGGTGAGATTCAGAGCAAAGTTGAAGATCAGGATACATTATCCACCACAATCCAAAGAGTGAACTGAAATGCAGATACAGAGACAGCCAGGTTGATGTATTTGCTCAACAAAGCATGAGGTTGTTCTCTATGATTACATCCTTTATTCTCTATGAATTAGGGGAGGTGGTTATCATCTGATAGTGGAGTAATGGGTAGCTCCAATGGATGGAAGCTCCTGATGAGATCTGAGAACTGAATTTGAAAATTATAGTGGGGGGCAAATGGAAAATACTGATCTGAGAGCAGAACACTAGAGATCATGGTGGCAGTTGTGAAGTTGTTATGAGACTTAGTAGAAGACAGATGTGATAGGGGTGAGTAGGTGGCTAGAACCAAGGGCCTCTGGAAGCTGAGAGATCAAGGTTCTAGGTGGATTCTCTATGTGAATGTGTTCAATAATTAATTAATACAATAATTAATATAGTAATTAGTACAGAAATAGAGGTGAAGAAAACAGCAAATAAGATACAATAAGTAATGGATTATAAATAAATGAGAGAGACATTGACAGATTATATTCAAAAGGATAAAAATCCTGATGCCAGGTGTTTTCAGTGGAGCAGGGGTTGGAAAGAGTAGGGAAAGAAATGGGTTGGAAGCAGCAAAGGATGACAGACTATAGGTTTTAATGAACATGAGAAGCACTTCACATGCATAGGATTCTCATGGATCAGCCAAGCATAGGTTTAAGGAGAGGGAGAAAGATGAAATATGCAATTTGGAAAAATCTGTGAAAAGGGATGTGTAGTATTTCTGTCTGGCAAAGTTGAGAATAATTTTGAAAAATGTGATAAAAAAAAATTATCAATGAGTATAATGTGGATGTATGGTTTTTCCATGGATCTTTAAGAACTTGGAGGTAAATACTGAATAAGGTATTTAAAATGTATTTTGGAGTTACTTTCAACTGACATCATACCAAAGCACTATAAACAAGTAAATATATGCTTAAGTATGAAAACAGGAATCATACTATACCATACTATATATATCGTCAATAAAAATCAGACTGACATTATAATTGTACCTTTCATTAGCCATATAGTCTTTCTCAATAAAAGTCCCAAGAACTATGTACTAGTAAACTGGAAGAAGAGTAGCTTATAAAATCCCTCTGATGCCAAAAGTGGGAAAATGGGATTGTTTCTGTGGTTTTACTGACTAGAGAAGGGGAAATTTCTTGATGTAACAAAAGCAGTAACACCATATTAAATCTAAATGAATAGAGTAGTCTTTTGATCTTAAATTGCTACTTAATTTTTAGACCTCATTTTCTTATCTGAAAAAATGCAAATTTTTGTATCTATGTCATGTGATTGTTGTAAGCATTAAAAACAATGTAGCCATAACATCTAATCAAATATCTAGCATGCTCTAAATAATTAATAGTTACTAATGACACTGTTATTTTCTGTTAGAGGTTGAAATTACATGAATAAATACATGAATACTAAAGCTAATGTCTCTATTTTTATTCATGAGTGTCCAGGTTGTTCTTCTAACCTGTTATAATGAAAAAGCAGGTTTGATTCCATTTCAAAATAAATCCTATAAACTCTTAAAACTCAGTTCCACCTATACATTATTCTTTAATATTTCAACTACATCAGAAAATCTATTCATATATTGCTGACATATTTCTATTCTTAAATATTTAGAAGTTATTTTGAAGAATAATTTTATATTCATGCAGCCATACGGGTGACCTCTCAATGAGCCTATGAATGGCTCCACAGCCCTAAAGGAAAACGAAGAATCATGAATGGAACTACAGAGCAATGAGACAGACGGATGGAAAACTCACTAGATCCAACATGGCGATGAAGAAGAACTGGTGACCCCGTGGTAAACAGACACAGTTAGGCACTGACATTTCAAAATGAAGCAGAAAGATAAATACAAGGGACATGTTATAGGAATCTAAACAAAGCATTTTTACCCAAAAGTTTTGAGGCACATTCAGTATGTGAAATGAATTGGAGATACACAAAGTGAACAACATAGCAAGTCTGACAGCCTCTTGATTATTAAATGCTAATGCAGTCTTTGGCAGACGAGAGGATTGAATTTGACACAGCAAATCAATTTATTATTTTCAATAGATTATGAGTTTTGAGAAATAATTAATAATTTATATAAAAAGGAACTCTTAATGAATATAATTTATACTTCAGTGAAAAGGCAGTAAAGCATTAATCGCCTGGTAAAGTTTCTGACTGCAGCCGTGGTGAGGGTTGTCAGACAATAGCACCTCCTTGCAGAGCCTCTGCTTACTCACAGCTGGGTGCTGAGGGTAAGTATCCCCAGATGCATCAAGTTAAAGCCTAATCACAAAGCATCACTTAAGCTGCCAATGTAGGCTCCACTCTTTTTGGGAGGATTCTTGACACCCAATAGTAAGAAGTGTTTTTTAAGGAAGTTTTCTTTTGAACATATAATCTTTTAAATTCTATCAATTTTTCTGATCATCTATTTATGAGCTCTACACTCCAGTCAGAATGGCAGCTATTAAGAATACATACAACAATAAGTGTTGGCAAGGATGTGGGGGAAAAGGCACACCCATACACTGCTGGCAAGACTGCAAATTGGTGCAGCCATTATGGAAAGCAGTATGGAAATTCCTTGGAAAACTTGGAATGGAGCCATCATTTGACACAGCTATCCCACTCCTTGGTTTATACCTAAAGGACTAAAAACAACATACTACAGGCATTCGGCCACATCAGTGTTTATAGCAGCACAATTCACAATAGCTAAATTGTGGAACCGATCTAGATGCCCTTCAGTAGATGAATGAATAAAGAAAATGTGGTATATATTCACAATGGAATATTATTCAGCATTAAAAGAAAAAAATCATGGCATTTGCAAGTAAATGGATGGAGTTGGAGAATATCATGCTAAGTGAAGTAAGCCAATCCCAAAAAATCAAATGCCGAATGTTTGCTCTGATATGAGAATGCTGAGCCATAATGTAGATGTGGGGGGAGCATGGGAGGAATGGAGGAACTTTTGATAGGGCAAAGGTGAGGCAGGAGAAGGGAGGGGGCATGAGGGTAGGAAAGACAGTGGAATGAGATGGACTTCATTACCCCCTGTATATGTGTGAAGACATGAATGCTGTGACTCTACTTTGTGTACAATCAAAGACATTAAAAATTGTGCTCTATATGTGTTCTATGAATTGAAATGTATTCTGCTCTCATATATAACAAATTAGAATAAATAAATAAATAAATAAATAAATAAATAAATAAGACATGAACACACAAATTTCTTACCTTTGTGTTTTCTTTAATATTTTTCGTTTATCTTTATTATAACTTCACTTTCCTGTTCATTGCCAGTTAAAGCTAACTCTCAAAATAAGAGTTAGAGCAGGAGAATTTTGGAGATTATCCTTTGGGTAAGAAACATGACTTTTCTGGTTTTAGTGACCAGTTATTTGCTTGATATTATAATGATATATGTTATCTTTGTATAATTTTTCATATGCTAAGTATTTTTGTCAGATGAGCACTGGCTCTGTATAAATGCTTCACATGGAAAATTCATGCAAAATGTTTTAGAGAACATTAGGATTTCACTTAGATTTTGAAAGCCCAAAGAATTTTCTCAATATACTAAGATGACCAAGATTACTTAGTGGTTAGTGAAAATGTAGGTAATAGTCAAAACAGATAAAAACTTGAAGACCTCTTGGCTTTCTAACCAAGAAGTTTTAATTAAAACCAAAGTCCAAGTTTTTAAAACATCCTTAGAACGCCCACTCACCTTGCCAAAGAAGATAAAAGCTGTCCTATAAGAATGAATAATCAATGTAAAGGTGATGTGACAACTTAGCAGCAAAGGCAAGATTAGAACACAGGTCTTCAGAACTCCTATTTCAAGTCAACCAGCGATTCATTATTCATACTATATTCATGCAGCATATGATCATGTTGACCTAAACAATGCAGCTAAACTTGAAGAAACTTTACTGATTTTCTTTTATGCAACTTTGATCATAATTTTTCTCATTTCAATAAAATCATATCAGTTAAGTGATTACATGCATTACATGTTATCAATATTATAGTTTTTGTACATCCAAATTCCTGGTATTAAATATTGCAATTATTTCAATATGAAATGAAGATTTTTTTGTGATATATATATATATATATATATATATATATATAATGGAATATTACTCAGCAATAAAAGAGAATAAAATCATGGCATTTGTAGGTAAATGGATGGAGTTAGAGAAGATAATGCTAAGTGAGGTTAGCCAATCCCCAAAAAACAAGTGCTGAATGTTTTCTTTGATATAAGGAGGCTGATTCATAGTGGAATAGGGAGAGGGAGCATGGGAGGAATAGACAAACTCTAGATAGGGCAGAGGGGTAGGAGGAAAAGGGAGGGGCATGGGGTTAGAAATTATGGTGGAATGTGATGGTCATTATTATCCAAAGTACATGTATGAAGACACGAATTGATGTGAATATACTCTGTATACAACCAGAGATATGAAAAATTGTGCTCTATATGTGTAATAAGAATTATAAGGCATTCCATTGTCATATATAAAAAAAAATTTAAAGAAATGAATATTTTTTCCCTAAACCAAATTAGGCTTTCATATTTATAACACATTATTGAGTTCCATGCTAATTGAAACCAGTAGCATTTGGCTTTTATTTTTGAAAGTCAGTTGAATAGAATCTATACATGAAGATTTCTTTAATATGTCTAGCAGTTTTGGAGCTGGTGGCCAGGTACACAAACTTGATAACCTTTGTATTTAATAAGGAAGTATTTAATGTGGTACCATTTGAACATTCTACTTGGAATGCAGAAAACCTATAGCAGAGTTATTTGTACTGAGAAATATATTTTTAATGTAAAAGTATAAAGTTAATAGTAGGAGATAAAAACTATTTAGACCACCAAGACACCTCTAAAAATGATTCCCTTTTCTTGACAAATGGAGCAGAGGAAGAGATAATCAAATAATTTTCCAAACTCCTTTTCAATGAAAATCTACTTTCTTTAGGAAAAGGCTTTAACAATCAATTATAGTACTCTGTACTGGAAGAGGCCAAACTTACCAAACTTGGCTAAAGAAAAAATAGATTTTCTGGAGCCATAATGTAAAAATATTAGGGAAATGCCTATATTCAGAATGAAATTTTCTTTCAAGATTCTATAAATGTATTTGGTGATGTCAAGAGAAAATGGTACTTGAAATAATCTCATTATAACTTCAATTTGCCACTGTACAGGTTAAAGAACATGCCAAGTTAATATTTTAAAGATAATATAGTTTTGGAGTAGGATAGAAATTTACAGTTAAGAGAAATCTTTAAGAAAATCAAGACTTTTATTTAGAAGTGATACAACTCTGGACCAGAACTATTAAGTACCTCTCTCCAGGTCACATTTAGTTAATTACGTTAAGTGCCTGAGCTGGTTCCCACAGAAAGATATCTATTGCATTATCCATCCAGAAGGTCATACTAACTATATAAAAACAGATACCATGTGCTTTTTCTATCAATATTACATTACACTTATTTAATTTGTCCAATTAAAATTTGGTGAAAAGCAAATAATACATATAGAAAGTCTCCTTGCATTTTTATTGCAATTATTATGATTGTAGATATAGTCAATGGCTCAAGACAAAATGGTATCAGTATTTTAAATATAGAAATGAGTGAATTTTGACAATCTGGGAGGAGAAGGATAAAAGGATACAGTTTCTGTGCAGTGTTTCTCAAAAGGTATGAAAGGTCTGAAAAAATTCAAAAAGAAACAGAAACTTTTTGTCAAAGAGAAAAGATGATTCTGTTCTAGGCAAGAAGAACAAAGTGCACTCATTGCAAATTTTTAAAAGGTACTGACATCCTGTTGGAAATAGGACGTGAAGAAAAGCTTTACAAAGACAAAGTTAGCAATGTCTGAAAAGAACTGAGTCATGGGCAAACTATGGGGAGGGATACATATGCAGAAAAACAGCTCAGCTCCAAGCATTGATTATAAAAGAACAAAGACTGAAATAACAATATTTTGGTCAACCAACCATATTTGTGACTGTGTGTAGGAGTTTGTGCTCATGAACACAGGCAATTCAGAGAAAATCATGCACATTTGATTTAAAATAAAAAGTGAACATGGAATTTAAAAATAGCTTGAATTTGGTTGAATACATTCAGGACATTGAAGACATTTAATTCAAGCAGAGATAATTTGGGATTCAAATTTTCTGTCCTTAAAATACAGCACTTCATTTGCTAAAAGTACTTGTAAGAACCATTGATGACACAGCATTTAAGAGATTCATTTGAAAAAATGTGTGTGTGTGTGTGTGTGTGTGTGTGTGTGTGTATGTGTGTATGAATCTTAAATCTTATATAGGCAGTAGCAGTTTATTGATTAAATTGATTTTTGTGAATATTCAGTTATTTTGATATTAAATTTTTTCTTTCATACCGAACAGGTCCAATGAGATTTTACATGTCATATCCATGAATGTTGATGTGGAAATAAAATGGTTCAGATTTGGGTTGTGTTTGTAAGAATTTATTTATTATTTATGTATCTGGTAACAATTGAAATATTTCCTCTCTTTGTGGCTACAACTCATGGCTATCTGGCAAAATCTGTCTTAGATTTTCTATAATCCAGTATCTGAGTTTGTTTTATGCGTGTAAATAAATATGTATAGCTTTGTAGCTGAAACAGGATTTTATTATTCATATTCCTTTTCTGAGAAGAAAAATGCCCTTTTCTCCTTGTGTCTTATTCAGCAGCACTCTTGGGTCTTGCACCAGCAGCCATGACACTGTGACAAGCTATCCTGTTTGCTTGTGATAGGAAAGTCTCAGGCTCTTCTTGCTTCTTGCCACAACTTTTCCAATTCCATCTCTTGCTGCTCCCTATTTTCCAGTCTACATGACATTTAGATGACATCACTCACTGTCCCTGAAAATTTTCTACGATTCTATAATTTACAGATTATTCTTTCATAAGCCTCAGCTCAGGAAAATTCTCTTCAGGTTCTTTAAAAAATATTATTCTGTTCAATCCACTCCTGAGGCAAAATTTTGTCCTTTTATCATTTAATTTATGCTGTTATTTTACTACAGTATCTTTTGCATTAAAAACAGCTATATATGTGATTATTCCGTAGATGGTGTTCTCTGTGACTAATTTATTTTTATATTCCAAGTGCCCACTACCATGACTGACATTTTTAAAAATTTTAATAAAAATCTAAATGAACCAACACAATAATATTTCAAAGGTTCATCTAGGGTCTTTTTTATTATTATTATTTGTTTGTTGGTACTAGTAATTGAACACAGGACCTTGTGCATGGTAGGCAAGTATTCCACCACTGACCTACACACCAGCCCTAGATTTTCTCTAAAACTACCCTCTAAATATTATTATTAAGATTATTCAAAGCAAAATAAGACTCAAATCTGGGTTCTGTAGCTTTCCTTACCTTCTTGTCATAGGAAATGTTTTCTAAATAGAGCGAGATCGAAAAAGATATAAATGCAAGCAATCAAACCACAATCCCAGAACAGCAGGTGGTTTGAATACTTTGTTTGAAAAAACAGACATTTTACATTGCTCTGACATAGATTTAAGAGTTGCCTCTAGGAAAAATGGCAAGTCAAAACAGGAGCACTAAGACAGTCACCCAGGAATGTATGTGGGAGACAAGCGCATCAATAGAACCAACCCTTTTCAAACCAATGACAAGCATTCAGAGCTGGATCTTTTATTGAATTACTAATAATACTGCTGATGTTGGAGTCTTTTTTTAGCTCTTTGATGGATGCATTATATATTCTCTTATAATAGACTTGTTAAATGTACTTTAATATTGAGAAGTTCTTGGCCTAGAGATACTGCTTAAATTACCCAGGCAACATCAAATGAATCAACTTCAATACTTAATCCAATGTTAACTTTAAAATCATATACATTTTATATTGTAAAAAGAAAAATATAGAGTTATAATTCAAAG
This sequence comes from Urocitellus parryii, assembly GCF_045843805.1. Taxonomy (NCBI): domain Eukaryota; kingdom Metazoa; phylum Chordata; class Mammalia; order Rodentia; family Sciuridae; genus Urocitellus; species Urocitellus parryii. The sequence goes on along the minus strand of NC_135532.1, from coordinate 17,413,225 downwards.
TACAGAAAGGTTTGGAGTATTTTGTCTTTATGTTTTTTCAATTCTTAAAGTAGCATAAAATTAAATCATGCTGCATAGTGAAAGTACAACTGTTTTAGGAAGTTGCTGTATTATTTTTCTATTACTGCCATCACAATTACTGAATACTTAGTGGCATAAAAAAACACCCACTTATTATCTCATAGTCATTTAGGTCAGATGTCCAAGTGAGCTAAATTGGTTTTTTTGCTTAGGGTCTTATGAGGCTGAAAGCTAAGTACTTGATCTGCTTGTTATGAGAAAGTATCTATTTCCAACTTAGGACAGGTTGTTGGCTGAACTGGAATGATGATGAATCTGTCTCAAGCTTTGCATCTTTTTGACTTTCTCTTCCACTAGAGAAAATTTTGCATTTAAAGGCCTTGTGTAATTGGAATATGCCCACGTCAATAATCTCCTTTTCAATTAATCTAAAGTTCACTGATTATTAGTCTTAATTATGTGTCTGCCTTTTATCACATAATGCATGATCTTCATCATTGGGATGATATTGAGTCACATTTACAGTTTCTTCCCACCCTCAGGTGTTGGAAATTATATAAGTGCAAGGGTAATTGGGGGTCATTCTTAGACTTCTGCCTACTTCCTATGCTAAGTACTGGAATGGAATTATGAGTAAAGTAATCAGTTCAGTCTTAAAAATATTAAACTTAAGTAAAGGGGGCATCCAATAGAGTAAGAACTTTTAAGGAAGCATTTTATATATATGAGAGTGTAAATGGAATAGCTGACCCCATCTAGAAAGATGGGTGAGTATTCCCAGGCAAAATCACAATGTAAACTGTGACCTGGAGAAAATAACAGAATGCATTCAGTAATGAAGACCACTGCAAGGTGAGACAGTAGAAGAGTATTCAAAGCAAAAGAAATGATATAACAACACAAGCCTTGAAAGAAGTTCAGCTTAAGCATGAATGGCCTGGTTTTCCAAGTATGCAGAGAGGACAGTATTCAAAAGATGTCTAGTATTGCCTTGAAAGCAATGGAAAACTATTGAGAGGTTTTAATCAAGGGTGCTATTTGTTTAAATGTGTGTTTTAGGAAGGTCATCCTGGCTTCAGTGCCAAGACAGCTTCAAGAGATGTAGAACTTGAGGGAGTGAGACCCCCTGCAAAGCCATGAGGCATAACCCAGGCAGGTGAGAATGGTACCAGGACTATGGCTGTGGCATAAAGGATGTTTATAAATGGACACTTTGAGAAATATGGCAGATGGAGGAAGGAATTGATAGATAAACAGATAGAGGGGAAAAGGGCAAAAGGAGGTCAGAATGATGTCCAGATATCTAGTTTGACCCACTAGAGGAATGATGTGCCATTTTCTAAAATCAGGAATTTAGAAGGAAAAGCAAGCATGGGTAAAAGAGGAAGGGATCATCCATTCATCAATTTCAAACATTAAAAATGTGAAGTCCCACTTCACCTTTATGCATACGTACAAAGAACCAATCAAATATAAATAAATAGACAAGCAAAAGGAAGTTTAGTAGAGTAGAAAAATGAGAATGGGAGAGGGGAGAGTGGGAGGGAAAAGGGGGAGTTCATGAACTGAAATAGAATTAATTCCATGCACGTATGAGTCTGTTGGGATGAACCAAACTATTATGTATAATTATAAAGCTCTAATAAAAAATTAAAATTTAAAAAAGTTAAGTCCCTATAAGACATCCTAGTGTGGATGTTTATTACTTGCTTGGATACACTTGTCCAGAGATTCAGTGAAAGGACAGGGGACAGGGCTGGAGACATACAATTGGCAAAACTCAGCATATAGTGTCAATTGGAGTCATAAGGTGAAAACTATCCTTGGGGAGGGCAAGAGCCCAATTTTATTCCAGAACTTAAAAGAGAAAAGAGGATCTAAAACATAACCATCCAGTCCACTAATACTAAGGGACTAGCTCAAGCAAGTGCTGTAAAGGATACAGAGAAGAAATAACTCCTATATCTGACTAAGAAAAACTGGGACAGTTGCTTTTATGTAAGACAAGGAAATGACAGTTTCAAGATGGAGAAAGCAGACAGTGTTTTCAAAGGCTAGAGAGAAGTCAGGTGAAAAAAGATTAATAAGTGGATCAGGTTTATGACAAGAGATTTAATTGTGACTTTGACAAAGTGGTGTAATGTGAGTGCACTACAAACTGTAGTGCATTTAGGAGTAAATGAAACCTGAGGAGATTCTCTTTTAATTATATTTATTTGGTAATTGATATTCTGTTGGTAAACCAAGTTCCAGTTAAGGCCAAGAGTTGGAAGAATACTCATAAAAGTGTATAGAATGGAGGGGAATTTGTTTGCCATAAAATATGGGAACCAGAGAGAGCACAGTGAAGTGGGTTTGGCTGAGAGGAGCAATGCAAGAACAAGGCACCACTGAATGAAGGAAATAGAGTTTTTAAACAATGAGAATCAACATGTTAGAAAACAGAACTTGAGTCTAAGGGTGTCACCAAGGATAATGGGGGATCTAAACAATGTGTTGGACTCATTGGGCATCAAAATAATTAGATGCCGTCACAAGAAAATCAGTCAATAAAGGAGACAGAACACATAGCCCATTGTGATAGTGTAGAAGGAAGGCAATCCAGTCTCTCTGGACTGTGTTATGAACTTTCACACTCCTGGTAGAAGGAGAACTTTTTACTCCTCTAGAAGAGAAAGGACCTGCCTGGTGTCTGGCTTAAATGGGAGAGCTCCAAAAAGAGTATATTCCTCAGTGGTGCTGGCACACAAGGCTCTGGGACTTCATGGAATAGGAAGGGCTGTGTAGCAGGGACTGTTGTTAACACACATGGAGCCAGTGATAAAGTGAAAGGGAGATGACTGGGCTCAAATGGTAAGACAAGGGAGCTAGAGATGACCAGGACCACACACTTGCTATGTGGAAAACTTGAATTTAATATGCATTACTTAAAAAGCAAAAACCAATAGTCTTTGACTCACAAAATAAATACAACATTTGGTTGGTAGGAGTGTATAGAGTGAAGTGCAATCTCAAGACAAATAAAGAAAATTAAAAATACCAGACTGAAATGATTGCTAAAGACTGTCATGGAATCAAAATGAATATATTTGTGTAGGCTTGTTAAATGCAAAGCACTAGCTATTTACTGAGATACCAAATATATATATATATTTTGGTACTGGAACTTGATTGAACCTGGGATACTCTACCACTGAGCTACATCCCTGGCCCTTTTCATTTTTTTTTTTTTAATTTTGACACAGGATTGACAAGGCTGACTTTGAACTTTCTATCCTGTCTCTGCCTCCCAAGTAGCTAGGATTACAGATGTGCATCACTGCACTTGACTAAAGATGATCCAAATTTATAGATAATGTCCAACTTCCCCCCAGTAAGTTATGTCACTCTTTCTTGATCCTAACATTCAGGTAAATGTGATAGGGTCATGGATTTGGAATACTGGTGGTTTCAGGAGGTTTATATAATAATTCATGAAGTTTTTTTCTGAATAAGTTCAAGAAGACCCCAAAGCCCAACTACAAGGTGGTGCATCCAAGACCCTCCCATGTCTGTAGGATCCTGGAAAGTGTTTCATTTATAGTGGACACAAGAATGAATTTATTCTCACATTAGTTCCTGGTAGCTTTTTACCCAATAGCTACTTGAATCAATAGTAGATGTCCTGAACAGCATTAAAAATAAAGTGAGAAACAGATATTGAAGTGAACACCTTTGATTAGGACATTGTTTAATTGGCAGTTTAGCATAAAACTGGAGACAGAGAAAAATGAATTGTGAATTTTGAAGTCAGCAATAACCATGATTGTGAAAACTTACCAATATTATTGTTGAAATTCTTTCACAAATTTTCAAAAGTATTGATTCACATTATAAAAGTAATTATGGAGCTCCTTGCAGTATATGAAAAACCTTAAAGATTAGGAATAAAATAATTGAGTTGGCTCCTACAAGTGTTTCAATGTATAATGAGAGTGGCACATGTGTGAGGTAATAATTATAATGTATTATTGACTGTACCCTAAGCAAAAGTAAATAGAACATGTTGCAAAAGCACAGAGGGAACATGAACATGTAGAGAGTTGGAGGTTCAGCTCCAGAAAATTATTCCAACAATGCAAAGCAGACAATCTAGAAAATAAAAATGGCATTTGAGAGTTGGTTGAGATGATGAACTAGACCTCACTATCAGAAATTTTTAAAAAAAAATGGTGGAAGGGAGGACAGTTAGGAGGCCCTAGAAAGATTCTAGGTAAGAAATAATGAAGGCATAAACTAAGATTATGCAGCAAATTGAAGTGGGAGAGGATGTATTTGAAAAAAGACTGCACAAAGTTAACTGAGAAGAATTGGGGTTCAGCAAGATATTGGGGGTAAGAAAATGGTAGCAGGCAGTCACAGTCCCTGAATTTCTGGTTTCAGGAATTTCTGTTGGCAGGAGAGTGGAGACTATCAGTGAGAGAAGGAGCAAGAGAATGAGCCAGTTTGGGGTGGGTTAAAATGGGTGTGTGGAGGAAGCTGGGGTTTAAGGTCCTGGATTTGATTGTCGGCACTGAAAAAAACAAAAATAACAACAACAACAACAACAAAAACTCAGACAAAAATGATGGGAAAGATTTCAGTTAGAATTTTTCATACTTCGGGCAACTGTCACAGGCAGTGGAAGGTATATATATATACCTAGAATTTGTGAGTACTGTCAGAGTTGAAGATAGAGGTTTGAACTCGGTTAATTTATCAGCGAGAGATAGGATCACATAATTAAAACACAAGGAAAGGTTAGAAAGGAATGGAAACCTGAAAATCCCTGGACTCTGAGGGCCAAGCAGTGTTGAAGGCTTTAGCAAGGGAATCAGAGACTGAGTGTGCTTTGACTTAAGGGGGAAGTGTCCTCAGAAAAAGGCAGGACAGACAAATGACAGAGCAAAATGCAAGAGGATTTAGAAGTGGGCAGGATTAAGAATATCCTGGGTAGGTAGACATAAATCAGACCTCCCCTGAGGGAAAAGCAGCACTAAACTCTGCACAGTTAGCCACTCAAGAAGGTGGAGTTAAGAGGCAGTGAGGGCTTCCATGTCCAGTGGCTTCAGCTTTCTGAAGAGTTAGGATAGTGGTTGCCTGTTGAGTAAGACAGGCAGGAGAGGGATGTGGAGAAGGCAGTGGCAGGTTTGAGCAGTCTCTGATGGAAAGGCCAAGTGGACCAACTGCATGGAGAAAAATGCCGGATGTTGTGCAGGGCCCAGCTGAGCTCAGAAACCATACTTCTATAGGTTCAAATTATTCTCCAGCCCTCAGCTCTCCTAGTTCTCAGCTAATTGATGTAGGAGCTCACATGTGGAAAGAATGTTGGGTGGGCTGTTTTGTAGAGTGAGAGTGAAAAAATAGAGAAGACTCCAAGTAATGATGGAGTTCAGTGGACCTAACAAGTTCAGAGTCCAGACCTGGAGTCCCTAGGTCTGATAAGCTGGGGGCATTAAAGGTTCCAAAAGTTGGAATTATGCATTTTATAATCTACACCCAGATAGAGAAGGAATGAAAGCATTATTAGGTATTGTCTGGAAAACGGAGATTAGCTCTTTGATAGATGTATAGATTTCTGTGGTGACACAGGTTATATATTCAAGAATTCAAGAATAAGCTACAAAAATCAATAGAGGCAGTTGAATGTGAGAAGCAAGGAAAATAGAAAAGTTATTTATTCAGCAAATGTTTATTGGGCAGCCCCTTGTGTCTGGCATCATACCAGCTGCTGGAGATACAGAAGTGAATCAGACTCAGTCTATGCTCTCAATTGGATTGGACTACTAAAGTGATTCATGGAAATACTGTGAGGAGTTCTTTGGAAATACTATGGATGGGATGGTTGCAGTTTTGAAAGGCAGATGCAGAAAGTACAATCGATGCACATTGAAGGAGTAGCTGATGCAATAAACCAAGTGACAATATAAACCAGACAAGCCAGATAGATGAACCTATAATTGTGACATTTGTTTTACAGAGGGAAAACCTTGGGGAATATATGGCATGGCCCTCTGGACAGTGGGTAGAAGGAGAAGAGAGGAGAGTGGACAACTGCACTTTCATAGAATCCAAGATTGAGGAATGTGTAGGGAAGAAAGGAGCCATTGAAAGAGAGCAGAGATGACACCCTGTGGTTTGCTTTTGAGACAAATAAGGAAGGTGCATGGAGAAAGAAATGGTCAATATAGTCCAGTGATTCTGAGATCCAACTGAGAAAGACAGAATGGCTTGAATAGATTTGGCAATTAGAAAAGCATCAATGATCTTAGCAGGTGCCAGTTCAGGTGGCAGGGATGGCATACACAGTCCTCCAGGTGGACTTCAAGGCTGATGAAATCGTGTGCTGTCAGTTGAAAACCAGCACTCTCAAGCTATCTGCAAACAATGGGCTTTATCATGGGTCTTGTGGATAAGGAGGACATGCACATTTACTAGCGAAACATGATATAAAGTATAAGATACACAGAGGATGTACAGAAATTAACCTAGAGCTAAAATGGGAAGAAACTAGAATGTGTTTTAGAAGATTTTCTTTTCTTTTGTTGTTATTGTTTGTTTGGTAGAGGTATAATTTTTTTTGTGGAAATAAGGATGGCTTCAAAATTTAGTTTTATCATCAGTACATAAAAAGAATACCTCAGTAGTTATAATCAAATTCAGTACTCAACAAACCTCAAATGATTTACACTGTCATTGTCCAACAAAGAGAGAAATCATTTGCTTTTGAAAGCAATTAATTATTCTGACATAAAAACATACCTTACTTACATATTACCTTCACATTTTAAAGATGAGATGAAATATAAAGATCTTTTATATAAAGATCTTTTATAAAGATTTAGCAAATGACCTCCAAAAAAGGCCACCTTCCAGGGCTTTGGTAAGTGAACATATGTTTAAGGGTACTATTGCATTTTCAACATAATTAGTCATTTAACTATGTATCCTAATAAAGCTAATGGATTTCCATGTACAATTAACTATGATTTATCTAAGAGCATTGCAGTTGGAATCTTTTCTATCAATTTGTCCATAACTATTCTTTTATATAATTTGCTAATAATTTATGGGCAAATTTTATTCTGAGTACATTAAAATATGTTTTCTTGATGCACTATATATTGAACAGTGATTAAGAGGGGAGATTGTAAAAAATACAGCTTCATTGTTTTGCAAAGAGAAATATTATTTGAAAGATTAAGCAAATAATTTCTTTTAGGTGCATTTTAATGGAATTAAAAATGAGAAAATTTTTAAATATTTTAAAATTGAAAAAGACTGAACACATTAACTTGTTCTTTAACAGTGTTATTCATTGATTTTGGTTTTGTTTATTTTGCTACTTGGAGGAAAGAGAGTATATGCATGTATTTTCTGTGAGTTTTTGTTGAAGGACATGGGGAAGATAGAATATAGCAAACTAATGATTTATTTTAGGATTATTTCCCAAATACAGTGTACCTATAGATAAATACAACTTGATTTTAAAATTATCCAGTAGTATTTATTTTGAAGGTCTGGTTAGGTATGTATATGAATTCTCTTTCCACCATCTTGAAGCCTGTGGAGGACTACTGGGAACAGGAATTCTGAAAGGCTCATGTGCATAGCCATTTGTACTGACTCTAAATGAGCCTCTGGAACCAAAAAGTAGCATTCAGCTCTTTTTAAAACTGACGGTGTTTGTACCCAAGATGAAACTGAATTCAACTTGAGCAAAATACATGCTTATAAAAGGCAAACAAAAAAATAAAAGACAAAAAAGAAAAAAAAATACAGTGTTTTCTGGCAGTAAACTAAACTTGTAACCTGGGGAAAGGTAACTTGTATCCATGGAATCAGTGGTGTGGTTCCTGCCTAATTCCAAAGTGAACTTCCTGCTGAGGCAATTGGACATAGTATTCATGTGATATTGTATCCCTCAGGGATTTAAACTAGTGAAAAGTAAATAAAAATGGATTGTGTTCTTATAAAAAAAAAGACACATGAGATACATGAAATATTAAACAAAAGTTATCTAAAGTAATGTCATATAAAATAATGAAATGTAAATTTTAAAATGCCCTAGAAATCCTTAGTAAATACTGAAGTGATACATGTCAAATATTATCAATATTTGATAAGATTTATTAAATGCATTTAAGATTTATTAAATGCATTTTCAGGAAGAAAAAACTAAAACTAATCTGAACTTCATGGGAATAAAATCAGACTATACTTAATTAGTAAAGTGAACCCAGGGAAGATTATTATGCCATTATTTTTTGTTGTTGTTGATTTTATCATTTCATTTTGGTTTAAGAAATAGTGTGCCTTTAGATATTCTTTTTTAAAATTGCTAATTCAGCATATAGAATTAACCCATATTAAATCTCTACTTCTAGTTATTGAATTCTGATAGATTGCCATTTAATGGTATAAAAGACATTCCTAAGTGACAGAACCAACATAATTATACCCACCCACACCCTCCAAATCTAATGTTATTAGATACTGCAAAACTGTCTACTGTGAGGCCTATAAACTGTAGGAATCAAGGCCACAGAGTCAGAAAGATGATGTGTTATGTAATTCACTTTATATTCTAAATTAATTCTGGTTACTTCTAGGTAAAGCACAGGTCTTGGACTCTCTGTACATCATTTTAATAGAAACTTGTTTTTTCTACTAATAAGTCATCCCAAGGCTATCAATCCTAAGATATTCCCAAAAAGCCATATTCAAGAATTCTTAATTAAAGTGAAAAACCCATTCATGGATCAAAGAAAGTTGAAACAAAAATAACAATAGAGGGTTATCATTAAAATAGTGTATGAAGCCCTAATCTTTTATCTTGTTGCTGCTCCTTTAGCCCTTGACCACTGTACTATGATTCTGTTTCTGGTTTTCAGCATTCAGATGAAACCCTCTTATGTCATTGAGTCATATGGAGTAATTAAACCCTTTTCTCAACCCCCAAGGAATCTCACATTCAAGAATAGAGTATGGAAAAACCTACATTTATCTATATGTTATTTATAAATATGAGTATGTATTATATGTACTAAATATGAATACCTAGCATTGATTGCTTTTATTAGGATGCAACTTGAGATGGGTAGTTCCAGTTTTTTCTATTAGGACAATAGGCATTCAATACTGCAATGACTAGGTTAGATAAAGAAAAGAATAAAATGGGATAATTGTGTAAGAGTTCTAAAACAATAAGAAGATATGGCAAAATGTCATCCATTTATAGTGCATTATGAATACTGAAAATCAATAAGAGTAATTAACTACACCATGGACTTCTGCCTTGGGTGTGTTACTTTAAAGGTAACTTTCATGTAAGTTCATTAAAATAAAGTAAAATCAATAACTTAGCATATGTCTTAATGATCCTATTGTTATAAGAATATTACAAAAGTGCATGTATACTGCAGTGATGTTATCCATTAAAATATGCACTATGTTTTACATATGTTAATTATAGTCAAGTGAATTAAAACCCAGGACCCTAAAACCTATATTTCATCCCTTTGAAAAACAACAAAAAAATCTTTTTGGCAGTATTTTTATTGATTCTTTTAGTTATGCATAACATTAGAATTCATTTTGACATAATCTGCAAAACATGGAATATAGTTTACTCAAATTCAGTTCCCAGTATTTCTTCTTTCCTTCATCTCCTCCCTTTCTCTGTTCCCTTTCTGCTACTCTATGGCTTTTTCATTTATTTACTTCTAGATTTTTTTTGGGGGGTAGCATCTTATATATACACATGATCATAAGATCCACTGTGGTATATTCATATATGTACATAGGAAAGTCAGCTTTGATTCATTCCTCTGTTTTTATTCATTATTGCACTCCCCCGCTCAGTCCTCTTCATCTTGTCCACTGGTCTTTCTTCTATTTAATGGAATTTTCTCTCCTCCTTTTCCTTTTTTTTCTCTCTCTTTTTCTTCTTTGTTTAGATCCAGCTTCTGCATAACAGAGAAAACACTGAACATTTGACTTTCTGGGTCTGGCTTATTTCACTTATTAAGCTGGTCTCCAATTCCATCCATTTGCTACCAAGTGCCATAATTTTATTCTTCTTTATAGTTGAGTAATAGTCGATTTTATTTATCCATTCATCTGTTGAAGGGCATTAAGGTTGGTTCCATAGCCTGGCTATTGTGAATTGTGCTGCTATAAACTTGATGTAGCTACATCACTACAGAATGCCGATTTTAGATCTCTTTGATGTATACTGAGAAGTGGGATAGCAAGATCATGTGGTTGTTTCATTCATAGTTTTTTGAGAATGCTCCAGGCTACTTTCCTGACTGGTTGCACTAATTTTCAGTACCATGAAAAATGTATGAGTGATTCTTTACCCCCATATCCTCGCCAACACATTATTATTTGTATTCTTAATAATTGCGATTCTAACTGGAATGACATAAAATCTCAGTGTAGTTTTTTTTATTTGTTATAATCAGTTATACATAACAGTAGAATTAATTTTGACCATCATACATAAATGAAATATAACTTCTCATTCGTCTGGTTGGACATAATGTAGAGTTACACAGTTCATGACATCATATATGCATATAGGGTAATCATGTCCAATTTATTCCACTATCATTCCTACCCCCATGCCTCAAACCCTCCCTTCACTCTCTTCTGTGGTAATGTATTTTTTATTTGCATGGCCCTGATTGCTAGAGATGTTGAATTTTTTTTTATATATTTGTTGGCCAACTTTATTTCTTCTTCTGAGCAGCATCTGCTGAGTTCTTTTGTTCATTTCTTAATTGAGTTATTTGGTTTTTTGGTGTCAAGTTTTTGAGTCCTTTATATATTTTGGATACAAACGCCATGTCTGAAGAGCAGGTGGCAAAGATTTCCCATTATGTAGGCTCTCTCTTCATATTCTTAATTGTCTTGTTTACTTTCCTGTTCAGAAACTTTTTCATTTGATGCCATCACACTTAACTTTTTTTTTTAATTTTATTTCTTACACTTTAGGAATCTCATTAAGGAAGTCAGTTCCTGTGCCAATATGTTTGAGTATTGGGCTTACATTTTCTTCTAGCAGTTATAGAGTTTCAGGTCTAATTCCTATGTCTTTGATCCGTTTTGAGTTAACTTTTGTGTAGGGTGAGATATAGAGTTCAAGTTTCATTCTTCTACATATAGAGTTCCAGTTTTCCTAGCACTATTTGTTTAAAAGGCTTATCTTTTCTTCAACAAACATTTTTGGCACCTTTGTCACATATCAGATAATTGTATTTATATGGGTTTATCTCTGTTTGCTATTTTATTCCATTGGTCTTCATGTCTATTTTAGTGCTAGTACCATATTGTTTTTGTTACTATAGCACTGTAGTATAATTTGAGATCAGATATTGTGATGCCTCCTGCATCACCCGTGTTCAGGATTGCTTTGTCTATTCTTGACCTTTTATTCTTCCAAATGAATTTAAGGAGTGCTTTCTAGTTTTGTGAAGAATTTCATTGATATTTTGATGGGGATTGCATTGAAACTGTATAATGCTTTGGTTGTATGGCCATTTTAATTATTTTAATTCTTCCTATCCATGAACATGGGAAATCTTTCCATCTTCTAAGGTCTTTTTCAAATCATTTCTTTAGTGTTCTATAGTTTTCGTTGTAGAGGTCCTTGGCATGTTTTGCTAAATTAATTTGCCAATATTTTTGAGGTTGTGATGGAATGGTTTTTCTAATTTCTTCTTAAGCAGATTCATTATTGGAGTTTAGAAAAGTGATTGATTTATGTGTATTGATCCTGCTATTTTACTAAAAATGTTTATCAGTTCTAGAGGTCTTCTAGATATAGGATTACATCATCAGCAATTAGAGATAGTTTGAGTTCTTTTTTTTTCTTATTTGTATTCCTTTAATTTACTTCTCTTGACTGATTGCTCTGGCTAGAGTTTCAAGGACTATGTTGAATAGGAGTGGTGAAAGTGGATATCCTTCTCTTTTTCCCGTTTTAAGATGAGATGCTTTCAGTTTGAAAAAAAAAGCACATTATTGTTATTATATATATGAATCATTGTCTGATAGAATAAAACCAATAGCAGAAAGACTCAAAAACTTTCACAAAAGGAAAGTATAACTCAACAAAATATATGCATCATTGAGAGAATTTAAGAAATAAAAAGTTTTCTCCCTGTTTTACAAATACACTGATACTTAAAAGGTAGGAAATTTGGACAAAAAAAAAAATGGGAGGCAGTGTGTATATTCCCTGGATTTCAGTTTCCTGCCTCGACAAAACATCCAGAGCTGAAGGTGTGTTTTTGTTTTGTTTTGTTTTGGGGTGGGGAGGGCAGGAGACTATACTTATGAAATAAGGAAAACTTTTTGGAAGCTGCAGCCTAGTTGGAGTTGTAATAGAGAAGAGAACTTGTAACACTTAGCACTCAAATGCAAATGCATTGCCAGCATACAGGTCAGGCAGTGATCACAGGGGTTTAACATCACAGCCTGTGTTTGCAATGCTCATCCCTGGGACAGGGTTCCAGGAGGACCCATGTCTTCTGCACCTGTCTATAGAAGTCAGTGGATATTTCCACTTTTCTTTTTAAGTCTTAGTCTTTTAGTTTTAGTTTTTTTATTTTTTCATCTTTAATATGTAATAATAAGGGCTTGGGTTGTGGCTCAGTGGTAGAGCACTTGCCTAGCATGTGTGAAGTACTGGGATCGATCCTCAGCATCACATAAAAATAAATGAAATAAAGGTATTATGTTCATCTACAACTAAAAAAAGTTTTAATAAAAAATATGTAATAATAATAATAAATTGGTGAGGGAAAACAAAATGAGTAAGGAAGCCGGTGTTATCTGTTCCTAACACAGAGATATCCTCAATAATAGTTATCTATTATCTTTATTATGAAAAATAATGACTCTTGAGCACCTAGTCTTTTGACTCCAAGTTTAAAAACAACAGCAATAATTAAAGAATTGTGACTGTTAGTATGAAAGTACACATGTTCTAGTGTGCTACTTGTTCATACACATCTCCATTATCCACGTCTTTCCTGGGTCTTGCTCAAAATAATAATTGTTGCTTCAGAGGCAACTAGGATGAAGAATCACATTCTGTCATTTTACTTTTGGGTGTCATAGTGCCAGAAGCCTGTATTTCTCCACATTTATGAATGCATTAAAAATCAGTCAAATAATTTGTTCCTTGGGAAAACGAAATGAGCAATCTGGCATAGGTATCCCTGGACATCTATAAAGATTTCTAGCTTTTTGTGGAGAATTGGTCTATTTCCACTATATCATTTACCCCTTAAATTTATATGAGATAACATGTACAAAAAAGTGTATTAATACTTGTGCAGAAAAATAACTACAAAATAATTTTAATGCCATGCAGGATAGGAATGAGAAGGATTCATATTATCTATATGGCCATTGAGATATCTATCATAATAAGAAATATGTAGGCTAAGTAATTTGTTCTTCATTTGCCATAAATGAAGAACACTAGACATTAGAAAATATGTTGTTATAATTAAAAGTTTCTATTCCAGTCTTGTTTATAGACTACTTAAGATGTGTCAATAGAGACTGATTTTGAGTTTTCAGCACTTTATATTCATCACTAATTAGCAACACTTGGGATTTCTGTGAAACTGGTGAAAAGGTTAGGTAAAAGGAAATGAAGAACATATATAAGCTTCGAATATAATCAACTTGTATAAACTGAAGAGTGGTCTAAGTGTTATAAATCACATACTTATTATCTGAATTTCTGCCATTTTGCAATAAACACACTAAAAATAAACAAAAAAATAGTTTCTTCTCTTTAATACCATGCACTTGAAAGAATATGGTAATGAAAATAGGATCTAGGGCCACCCAGAAAAAAAAAAAAAACTTATGCAACTTTTTAACGAGAGAGAAACAAATATGATACAATCCTAATTAAAATAATAGTGTAGTTAAAAATAGTAAGACCTTAATTGACAGATAAATAGTACAGTTACCATAGGAATATATACTTGAGAAAATTGTGATGAAAGTAACTTGGAGAAAAGAAAGGTTGAATCCACTAAATTATAAAACCAAAGGCAAGCTGTATGTCTAAAAGAGATGGTAAACTTTTACCTATGAATCTAAGCATAGAAATAGCTATGATTATGTTTTAAGAAGTCCTAGTTATTGAAGAAACCTTGCTGGTAAAGTCACTTTTTAAACAAAACCCAAAAACAACAATAAAGCTAAAGTTCTTAGAAGGAATAGAACAAAAATACACTAAATAAGACTTTCTGTAAATATATTTCAAATTTGGGAAATTAATTTAAATAAATTAAAAAAAAACTAGCATTTGAGACTATTAAATGTGTGCCCAGCTCTTTCTTCAAATTTATATTTAGGATAGTCCATGAAGGAAGCATAGTTATTGCTCCCATTTATACAGGTAAGGGACATGTGCCTCCAAAGGACTTAACCCAGATAACCAGCTATCCCAACTGCTTACCGGGGGGCATGCAAAGGAAGCCCTAAGAGCTGGACTTCACAGCAGATAAGATTGGTTCCAGAGTATGTCCTTCCTCAAACTCTAAGCCACCACACTGTGCAATACCTTAACAACTCAAAGTGGAGATCACAACACTAACATGACCCTCTAATTGCTCCCATACTGAATTCACATAAGCATGATTACTTTTCCTCATTCACTCCTTACATTCTAGAATAATATGCAAAGGAAAATATAACATGTCATGAAAATGTGATTATTTATCATAATTTTAGCTTAAATTGTATAAAGCATTAAAATCAAGTTCAAACTTAATGAGTACATAAATAATATATTTTCTAATGGAAAATTATCTAAAAATGTTATTTCCTACCAACATAAACTTGGTATTTATGTTTTTTTGTTTGTTTGTTTGTTTTTTAAATCCAGGTCAGTATGTAGAGGAATTCTAGGTTGCAATGTGAACATAAGTTTGAAAAATAAGGTTTAACAGAAAGCAAGCAGCAAAAGACCTAGATTGACCAAACAGCTCTGGTATGCAGAATGGCATGAGCCCTGCAACTGACTATAATATTAGCAAATATATTGAACAGAGAGAAAGTGAAATATACAAGCTAGTTCCAGATTTTATAATTATGAAAACAGAAGTTCCTAACTAAAGGCATTGAAGTGTTTTGAAGGTCCTAAAATATTCTGACAGAAATTGCAAAATGCAGTGTTAATGAAAGCAGACTGTCTTTTCTCCCTAATCTCTCTTTAAAAATAATACATTCATCTCTTTGAGGAAAATGAAAAATCAGCATCACAGGAATGGCAAAGTGGAAATGTAACACTACATTTCCTCTTTTTTATTCCATGCTATTTGTCATTTTTTCATAAATATTGGAAAACGAGGCACTATATTTCTTTGATATAAAATTACCTATTATTTCAGCAGGGGGAGGGCATGATTATTTAGGCTAAAAAATCCTTGTTAATGATAAAAATCTCCATTGTCATATAAGTAGCATGAAATATGTCTAATTTTATCCATCTGGATCCACAATATTTATTAGCATCATTTTCAGGGTCAGGGTTAGAAGAAAACACTATAACTGTAGTTCATGATAACTTGCTCAAACCAAGATTAAACCTAACCCTATGGTTAAACTTATCTAACTTTAGTTGAAATTATCCTCTCCAAGCACACACACACATACACACACACACACACAAACAAGACAGACATGTGTGTACATACATATGCACACACACAAGCACAACACATGTGGTACTTTTATCCACATGTCTGTAATGAATTTTTAATGCCTAAAAACATTTCTTTTTTTTAAATTTCCAATATTTTTATATTAACATTTGTAAATTTTTTTAATTAATTACACATGACAGTAGAATGCATGAATAAATTTCATTTCATTGTACACAAATGGAGCACAACTTTTCATTTCTCTGGTTGTAGGCAATGTAGAGTCACATCATTTGTGCAATCATATACGTAACTAGGGTAATAAAATCCTTCTCATTCCACCGTCTTTTCTATCCCCATACCCCCACTCCTTTGCCCAATCCAAAATTGCTCCATTCTTCCTATGTCCCCTCCCCACATCATGGATCAACATCCACTTATCAGAACATTTGGCCCTTGTTTTTTGGGGATTGGCGTATTTCACTTAGCATAATATTCTTTAATTCCATTCATTTACCTGCAAATTCCATGATTTTATTCTCTTTTAAGGCAGACGAATATCCCATTGTGTATACATGTCACATTTTCTTTACCCATACTGAAGGGCATCTAGGTTGATTCCATAATTTTGCTATTGTGAATTGTGCTGCTATAAACATTGATGCAGCTGTGCAACTATAGTATGCTGATTTTAACTACTTTGGGTATAAACTGAGGAGTGGGACAGCTGGGTCAAATGGTGGTTCCATTCCCAGTTTTCTGAGGAATCTCCATACTAGTTTTCAGATTGGTTGCATCAATTTGCATTGCCACCAGCAAAATATGAGTGTATATCCTCCCCACCCCCACATCTTCACCAACACTTATTGTTGTTTGTATTCTTGGCAACTGCCATTCTGACTGGAGTGAGATGAAATCTTAGAGTAGTTTTGATTTGCATGTCTCTAATTACTAGAGATGTTGAACATTTTTTTCATATATTTGTTGATAGTATGTCTTCTTCTGATAAGTGTCTGTTCAGTACCTTAGTCCATTTATTGACTGGGTTGGGTTATTTGGTTTTTTGGTGTTAAGTTTCTTGAGTTATTTATATAGGCTGGAAATTAGTGCTCTATCTGATGTATATGTAGTAAAGATGTTCTTCCACTCTCTGGGCTCTCTCTTCATGTTATTGATCATTTCCTTTGCCGAAAGAAGATTTTTAGTTTGAATCCATCCCATTTATTGATTCTTGATTTTATTTCTTGTGCTTTAGGAGTCTGGTTAAGGATGTCAGGACCTAATCCGACATGATAAAGATTTGGGCCTAGGTATAGGGTATCTGGTCTTTGGTTCCTTTTTTAAGGTCAAACATTCTTTTATAGGTGTGACTTCTATACTGCAGTATCAGAAGTTGATTTACTTACAGTTTTAGTTTGTTTTGATCAGAAGCAGAATGACTGACTATATGTTTGCATCACTAGAGTATTTCCTGGAAAGTAGAGACATGGAGGAAGTCTGCCTGAGAGTTCTTGAATATAATCTGAAATTTAAAGGATAGAAACAGTCTTCAGCATTCCTAGAGCAAATGTCCCAGCAGATTCCATGATAAATTTCACACCCTGGGATTAAATACTCAGAAAGATTTTGAGCATGTATCCCTCATGTACCATGAACCAGTCTAATGGGGGAAATAGTGGGCAAGATAGATTTTACTTCTTCCCACCAAGGAATTTTCATGCTAGTGTGATGTTTCTGGATATGGTCTGTAGTTGTCTGCATTAGGTGTCTGTATATGAAGCCAAAGAAAAAGTCTTTATCCTGGCCAGTGGTAAAGACTCAGCAGTTCAGGAAAAAGACAGAGCTTTGGTAATGTTGATTTTTCAACAAGTAACCATTTTTAGTGGCTCATTTAACCTCCATGTATTTGTATATAAAACAGGAAGATCTCGTCCATTATATTTAAGAAGAACAATGAGAAGTAGTTGAACCAAATAAACTTAATTTTATTATTCTGCAGCAAGAACACAGGCTCTTATGATGATACTGCCTCTAATATCCTAAAAATAAATATCCTCAGGGAGAGAAGGTATATCTTATGGTTTCAATATCCCCCAGTTAATTTGCATATGGTATGTATTAAATACATTTGGGGGAAAAATTATGAACTTGGAATAAGGAATAGAAGAGTAGTCATCTTTCCCACACAAGGCCAGGCTGTAAGGCAAACAGGGCTCCACATTCAGGCATGGAATATTCCCTTACTGGTAGTGGGTACAAAATACTGTAGGAACTTGGTGACTTTTTTAGTTTCACTGAAGATGATCATTATGAATAGCATAAACCATGCCCACTTATAAGTAGAAGTTTGTACTATGTCAGCTTATCTCAGTATTCTGCCTGTGGAACAGAATAGAAAGTTTTGGAGATAAAATATTAATTTTCCCTAAAGAAATACACTGCATATATTTTACATATAATCTGAAAAATTCAAGATTTATTTGGAAAAATTCAATTAACACAAGCAAAACAGATAAGCTTAAAAGAGAGTCAGTCTGCAATATCTCTAGAAATATCTTTTGTAAACAGCTCTCATGTAAGCAGTATCCATGAAACAGAAAAATACTGATTTTATGATAAATATTAGGTGCTCCAAGTGTATTTTCATAGGGCAATGAATAGAAAAGATAACACACCCTGAATCACAGGTATTAAAAATAATTAGGTAAGTTAAGACTATTATTATTGCCCAACTTTTGAGACACAATTTTTAAAACTAAATTTTGAAGTGTTTCCACTTTTTAAACTCAGTTATAATTTTTGTTATAATTATATTTTCAAGTCCATTTCAGGACTAACATCTCTGAAAATCTATGCTAAAGGTTTAGAATCTGCCATTGCCATATCTCAAAGTATAAGGGGGTAAAAGTGAACATAACATCAATATTTCAGCCAAACGTTTATCCTCACTATACATGATAGGTTACCACACAATGTCTCTTACAAGAAGAAAATTAAATTCCTTCCAAATACCTAAAGTGCTTCCGGAGGGGGAAAAAACTTTCTTAAATAGAGAACGCTCTAGCATTTAACTATTACACTCTGATTTTAAAATACAAGGTCACCATATCTTATTCCCTTTTAAAAGATTGAAATGGTCATTGTGCATTTTGCACGAAGCATATACTAACTATGTCACATAAGTGATATGTGTGATAAAATATTATTCTGCACCTTAAAATATTGTGTTAGCCAAAAGTCTATTTCCAGAGATTTTCAATGGTGCACTCACTATAGATCATTTCCTTTCTGATGTATAACTGATTAACATTAATGGAGGTTGCCTCAAGAAGCCCTTGCTCCTAAAAGTCTCTGTGCCTTCTGAATGCTGTCCACTGCAAAATTTTCTTAAGTATACAACAATGATTCTAAATCAATATATATGAAACTCTGCTCATTATCTTTTCCTCAAAACTTGAACTTCTCACTTGTATGTAGTAAGAACACTACTACTAAGAGACTTGGCATTAAGTAAGTTTCATTTCTCTTCTTCAGCAACTCCACATTTATCATTCACTCTCCTTAACAACTCTAAAGTCCAACACCTACAACTGGCTTCATAATTTGCACAGCCTGTGAAACAGGAAAATGTAGAGCTTCTTGTTCTGAAATACTAAGAATTTCTAGTAGAAGCAGTACATTTACAAAGTGTGGTTCCTTGTGAATTTGTAGGTCCCTGGGCAGGTGCCAGAGTACATGCCCCAAAACTAATACTTCCATCTCCTGTGATGTAAATGCTCAGCTACCACAAACTATTGTCCTTCACCCTGGACACTGCTCTCTGTATTCCTGTTGCATTCCCACCATCTACCCTCTACATTGAAGTTTTCATCTTCAGCATTGTTAACATATTGGACTGGATAATTTTTTTTGTGAAGGACTATACTGTGCATTTAACAATTTTTAACAATGCCCCTGGTTTCTACTCCTTAGATGCCCCCAGTAACCTTCCCCACCCTAAGCAGTGAAGGTAACATTTCTATAGAGGTAGAATTGTCACCCATTGAGAATCACTTCTGTACAAAAGAGTCTTCTTTGCAATATATGGAGATAGTTATCCTACTTCTATGGTTATAATCTCTGAAGAACCCTCTCAAGACTATAAAATAAAGCCCAACTCTTTATCATGTTATTCAAGGCTTGTGATATCATGGCTTTGTGTATCTCCCCGACTCTAACTCAAATTTAGCCCAATTCCCCCTTGCACTCTATACTACATCCTTTCCAAAGGACTTAGAGTTTTATTCACATGATCTTTAATCCTTGTCACTCTACTTTAATATTTCTGATTATATGATCATGCTAATTATCTGTCCCTCACCCCAAATTCCTGAGTCTACATTTTTAAAGGGAATCTAGTATATCATATTTTGATGAAGTCTCACTATCCTTATACCATCCCACAAAGAAGGGACTATATGCTTTTTTTTCTGCATTATACTTGCAAACACAATGCACCAATGTACTATTCTAAATCTAAATGATTAACAGAGGTTGACATTTTTAATCCTTCGAGACAATCCCAGAAATTAAAAGAATGAAACCATCTTTACAACATTACAAAGAGACAAACAAATTTTCTTTGGATCCAATGTTTTGTATGAAAGGTTTGAAATAAAAAACATCTTCTGTTACACCTTTCATGTAACACAAAGTTATTGTGCTTGATTTTTCTACAAGCCTATATCAGTATCTGAGTCTTGAAATCTAGAAAAGATTCATTGTACTTATTTAGATTTCTTATATCATACTACTTAACACATAGTAGGTGTTTACTTATTCTGTGTTTCAAAGAAAAGAAGGAAAATGGAAGAAAACAAAAGTCAAGGAAGACAAAGCAATAAGGAGAAAGAATAAAAGCTCTGAGTCTTTCTATGTATTGGCTGTAAATGAATATTTAGGCATTAGTTCTTGCATGTAGCATGTTCATATGCAGACTGTCATTATTTGGGTCATCACCACCAACACATTAATAAATACAATGATAAGAATACATGCAGGTGCTTGTTAAGTGCTTCTATACAGAACTTTTGAGGGAGTCACATACTTCATGAGTGCTTAGTATAATAATACTATTTTTTCCTTCATTTAATAATTTTTATAATATTTAGTTGACACATAAAATTGTACATATTTGGGGGTACCATGTGATGCTTTAATTCCTATACATATAATGTTCAAATCAGCATAAGCATATTTGTTTCTTCAAATATTTACGTTTATCTGTGGTAAACACATTCAAAATAGTTTCTTCCAACTTTTAAAAATGTAGACTACATTATTGTCTGTTTACCCTACTCTTCAATGGAACACTAGAATTTATTTCTCCTATCTAACTATAACTTAGTACCTGTTGAACAATTTTTCCCCATTCCGTCCTACCCCATCCATCTACTATAATATTATCATTTAAGGGCTTATATTTTATTGTGTTTGGATATATGCATATTTATTAACATGTACTATAAATTTTGTCTAGCAAAATATGCTGAATTTTAATTAAAAATGTAAAGGAATAGCTTTGTTTTTAGTCTCTTTATCATGTTGAAAACATAATTTCCAGTTTGTTTAGCAAAAATATTACAAAATGAATCACACAATCACTTGCATAACTGCCCACAGAATTCTGATAGTGTGTAGACATACTCCCTACAAGGATGGACAGGCTATCAGGGAACAAACAATGCCTAGTGCTCAAGATAATGTCCTTCACTGAGGATTTGACAGAAAATTCCAAATCACTTTCCTCATGATTACACTTTGATTATGAATTTAAATCTCTTGAATCCTTCTGTTCATCAAAGACTAATTTACTGTCAAATCCAATAAGTGACAAGGTATTCCTTTCTCTTACTTCTGACCTTGTTATTGGCACAGAAGTAGTTGGTTCAAATATGACAAATTTTCCCCCAACAGCTGGACGATTTTTCACTGTGGCCAAATGAGAAATCTGTTGCAGGGACCAGACAGGTTGGATGCACCAAATATTTTACCATTCTGCAATGTTCTTTTGAATGCATTTATTATTTCTCAAAATTTCCTTTGCTGTGTTTAATAATTTTCTACCTTTATGCTCTGTTAGTCCCATGAAATGCCCACATCGTATCTCTGAAGACTTTTGATACATAACCTGTGCTGCAGGCTTGTTTTATTATATTTTTTTAAAAAAACTAAATTTCCACTTTTTCTTCCTCATGTCCCTTTAGTTTAAAACATTTTGTGAACTCTTAGCTTTATCTTAAAAACATAAAGAGAAGGCATAACTTAGAAATAGGAAGGGAATTTATCTATTCCATTACCTCTTCTTGAAGATGAAGGTCATGTTTTTAAGTATATCTTTACATCTCTATCCCATAGCAATTAAAAAAAAAAACTGGTAGATTTTAAATTTAACAATCCAGGAAAATCACTTAAAATACTTTCACCAGGAGTAGTATATAATTATTATGAATCAACCATTGCTCAGTATCTGCAGTTTTCACTTTCCATGGTTCAGTTATGTGCACTCAACTGGTATCATCTTGACTGAGTGTTCGCCCCTTGATGTGTCATCCAAAGATCTGCAGTAACCTAACACTAGGTCCCAAGGCCTCACTTCATGTCTTTAGGAGAGCATTGTATCATCTCACATCATCACAATAAAATTCTTACTTTTCAATTACATTTGTACATTACCAATTATAGTACACTGGACAATTAAAGGGCACAATTCCTGTGATATTTTTATTACAGAGTGTTTAAGTGTTAATATAGATTTGCTAATCTTAATGTGTCCTCACTGAAATCATTGAATATTAAAAAGCACAAAAGTTGTGGAATACAGAAGGCATATTTATTCCCAAATTAAACTACAGAGAGAGAAACAAACAGTAAGTCACTATCAGTTCTTTGCTTCTTTCCTTCCTTTTTTTTCTTCTTTCCTATTCTTATTGCATGGAAAAATTGGGTCCAATATGTACTAGGCATTTTGCCATGTGCCAAATGAACAAATAACCATCACAATCTGTATGATGTATTTCCTAGTGTATATTGAAGAAATCTGTGTTGTTACATCAAGAGCAATAAAGTTGTCCTGGAAAACAACTGAATGCTCAGTTATGGGACTCACTAAACATACAGTAGTTATTCCCAGAAGGAAGAAAAAATTCAGGATTTGCTGCAGCAAGGAAGTCAAAATGAACTAGATATTGAAGACTGGCTAGTGTTCAAGGAAAGGAAAAAGGGCTGAAAAAGATTGAAAGTTTTGATATAAGTTCTAAGAAATAGAGAGTACAAGAAAGTAACAATGCGTTGAGCTGGGAACATGACTCTCTGGGACCCTGGATCCCAGGTAGAAGACCTAAAACCTGAGAGGCAACCCTAAATCCTAGGATGACATGATAAAAGTTGTGCTTTTCTAGGGGGAGAGAAAAACTGTTTTACAGGAAAGGCATTAGGACTAGGAAAAACAGGTAGGATGCTGTGAAATGTGAGAGAAACTTAGTGACATTGCAAAAGAAGAAACACTGGATCTTAAAAATATACTAGTAAGGTTTCCTGTATGCTGTAGCTGTGTAAGTCAAAATGGTCCTCTTTTTCTGGAGATCAAAAGGTATCAAGGAGAATAAAAAAAAAAAAAAACTTTTGCAAACCTTGTTGTAAAACAAGTAAAAGGCATTTTCCATAGACTCAAGAATACAAGCAAGATGCTAGGGCAAAAGTATATAAAAATGGAAATAATGAGAAATTGGGGGAAGCAGAAAACTTTCTTAATTGGTTCAACAAATATTTATCAAACTTCTCCTCTAAGTCAGGCCCTGCTTCAGGCATTGGGAATTCAAGAGTTAAGGAAATGGACCCAAGTTCCTATCCTCAAGGGCTGTGTACAGTTGAAAAGATAAATAAACAGGATACTTAAACCATATAGTGTAATGAAGGGTGTTAATGCTATGAAAAAAAAATGGAGCAGCAAAAGGGAATGGAGTGTGGGAAAATGGACAATTAAATTTTAAATGAAGTAGTCAGGGAAGGTGCTTTGGTAGGAATGTTTGTGTCCTGTCCCCCTGCAAAATTCTTATGTTGAATACCTCATCCCCACTGTGTTACTGTTGGTAACACATCTGGTGTCTGGGAGGTAGCTGGCATGCCAGTGTTGCTGGACTTGATAGAAGAAGCAGGTGACAATCAGGGAGCATGCACAGACAGGTGCCAGAGTGTCTACTTATGAAGGGCCTTGAGAGTGTTAGTGAAAATTGAGCATTTAATCAGAGTGCCATCAGAAGCCATTGAGGGATTTCAACTATAGAACAGACTAATATGACCTGGTTTATACATACATAGAATCATGGAAGGACTCAATGTGGAAGCAGAGGTACCAGTTAGGAGGCTTTGTAACATATCAGGTGATAAATATGTTGAAATGGGCCTAGGTGATACAATAGAGGTGGTGAAAGTTGGTTAGAATCCAGATCCATTTTGTGAGTAGAGGACTCGGTAACAAGTAAAAAATGGGATATGAGAAAACAGAGTCCAGGTGATTCCTAGTCTTTGGCCTGAGTAACTGGAAGGATGGAGTTGACCTTAGCTCAAATGGGGCAGGTTTTGGAAATGTTAAATTTGGGGTGCCTGTTTAACATCCACGTAGAGATATATACAAAGCAAGTCTGGAATTCAAGGGGTAGTTGTGGGATGGAGAACTACATCTGAAGTTGTCCTAGTGTAGGTGGTATTTAAAACCACACGCCTGGATGTGAGCCACAAAGGAGATCTGTATTTTGAACAAAGAAGCACACGACTACTCTCAAAAACCCTGGTAAAGATGAGAGCACACCTTGTTATACTTTATTTGTGTTTTTTTTTTTTTTCAATTCCAGCATGAGGAGGACCTGTGTCAGGGCCACCCATGGTATGTATGGATTCAGAGAATAAGGGGGTCAGAGTTTGCCCTTCATGGGGAACCTCAGAAATGCCCCACCATCTTTGCATAAGAAAATATCAACATTATCTCAAGATTTGGATGATATGTTGAGGTTTAGAAGACAAATATAGTGTAAACAGCATGTTACATTTTTCAATAGCTGTTAAATGTTTTTCTCTTTCCCTGACTCTGATGCAGTTTTCTGCAACACCCTTGATGACAATCAGCTGCCCAGGCTGCTTGTCACACACAGCAAGCTGATTAGCAGCCTTATCCCTTAGCACCCAACTCCACTCTTGGGTGAGGCACTTAACCTCTTTCTGCTTTGCTTTCCTCATGGCCAAGGGAAGGGCTTGCCAGGCAGTTGCTCAGATCCCTACCATCTCCAAGTCTATTACTCCTAATCCCGAACACTGATTAGATCTGCTCTAACAGCTGGTTGAATGAAATTGTGTTGCTTTAGGATAAAGCCACTGTGATCTTTAAACTATATTTGCATGTTAAATGATCTCAGTTTGTGGAAAGACCTTTTTTTTTTAAATTGGAAAAAGCTCCTCAGTCGTGGGATATGGTGCAAATCTTTTTGCGACATTGATGCACAAAAAATATTTAGTGTTTTCCTTTATATTTCCCTTAATTTATATTTATCTTTCCAGATAGGGTTCTATAAATAATATTTAATAATTATAAAATATGAAGCTATTTTATCTATGGAAGGTCATGTTTTTATTCCAGTTTCTACTACTTGAAGATGTGGTTTTAAAATAAAATTTTAGATTACTTTGCAATTTAATGGATTAGACCTAAAATTTTCTCAGAGGCATATCTTTGCACACTTAATTATTTATTGTCTTATGTATCTTGTCTTTAATGTTTTGTGACTTTTTAAATTCAGAGGAAGAATGAGAATAGGCCACATATGCTGGTAATGCAAAGTATCTCCCAGGTAGTGTAAAGTATTGGCTAGGTAGTGCTAAACACCTACTGTTTCAGTTAGTAATTGTAATGTGAAGGAAGTGTTCTAAGGAAGAAAGTGAGACTTAAGAATGCTTAATAACTGAACTAAATGTATACAATTAAGCATTCAGCTCTGACTCAAGAGACCAGAATTTTTCCACCTCTCCTTATACTTTAAGCAGTCATCATATCTAACTTTGAGTTCTGGGTTTGACCCATTGCTTAAGACTTACTTCACCCATGTGAACCAATCATTTAAAATGATATAAATTTAAAAGTTTATTAATTATTTTTTCTTTTATGTCTGCCATAGAATTTTCCACATTTTAAATCAAATGACTATACATAGATTTTGCAGAGTCAGAAATAAATTTATGGATAAGTAAATCATGCAGTCTACACTTTTTCAGGAAGTATCTGTCTTGTTTGGTACTACTTTATCCATCAATCCTAAAAAAAAAAAAAAAAAAAAAAAAAACAGAGAAGTATCGAAGTATGAAAACTGCATTTATTTCTATCAATTTCACCATGATTAATGTTGTTAAATGATGGATTTGGATTCAAAAGTTCTTTAAAATATTATAACCCCATTGAGTTTCTTTGTAGAGCTCTATTCTTACATATAACAGTACCAACATCATTGCTTAGACATATTATATTCCCTAATCTATTCTGTTTACTTAAATTATGGGATGACTGGCACCTTAGGGTTCTGCAGTGAGTAACCTACACAACTCCACATCATAACTCTCATGGTATAAAAATATTCCACTTAGAACCATGGAGATTTTTCTCAATTACTCATTGCATAATATATTGCACATACTGTCATTAATACCAGAAATATAAACACTTCCAAATTCATATAGAAATTCACCCAATGCCTATTAGTTTACTTCCAGTTTGTCCTCAATGACCAACATTATTTAAAAAAGATTACAGTTATGTGAATGTCTACAGATACATTGACCTACATATATATTTTTATATGTATACAATATACTTAAATATGACATATCTGCAGTAATTAAAAGTAATGCATTTCTGTGTTTCCCTACTATCATTGTAAGTCGGGAAAGTATAAATTGAAAATTTATTTTTTTCCAAAAAGTGGAAAATCTGTTTGTTTTTAAAGGGCATACACAATTTGCAAGTAGGTCATGTGAGCCTTGGGGCATTGAAGACACTTTGCACACATGTGTATGTTATTGAATGTTCACAGTTTTTATAACAAATAGGGAAACACTTTTATTCAGATATTTATCCTAACATTCAAACAATGCTACTGCAATATGGCTTTTTGATGAGATAATTTCATACATGGTTGAAGTATAGACTGCTTAGCAAAAGAGCTGAGGAGAAGTTTTTTAGAATATTTGAAATGGAATGATTAATCAGAAAAAAGAGATGAAAAGTATATTCTATCAAGTATTTTGACATGATGTTTTGAGTAAGATATTAAATAATTTGATGCTATTCTTCAACTCAACCTGGAGTATTTATTATAGTCTATCATACTTAGGGGGAGATCCTATACACTTTAAAACTTAGCTAAGCCTATCCATTTTAGAGTCCATGCTTTGTTGTCATACTTGAAAACCCAACTCTGTTTTCTTCCTGAGGTGTCACATTGTTTCCACACAGCTAGCATTATCAAAGTTCCTTTAGGCAAAACCATGCTTTCTGTTGTTTTGTTTTCCTTAGGAAGTCAATGTTTCATCATTAGATCAAGTCAAATAAAATCCCAAATTCTACACCCATAGCAGAGGGGGTTTTATTATACAAATTTAGTCCAATGATGTTCCATAAAAACCATTGCATCCTCTTAAACTAGGGGATATTATTCAGTATTTAATAAACCAGTGCAGAAAACGCAAATACTCTATGATCTTACATGTGCACATACACAAACACACACAAATAAAAACATAAATATTGTGTATATTTATATGTGTATGTATATGTGTGTGGGTATAAAATCTAAAGTCAAAATTATAGAAATAGGAAGTATAATTGGATGGAGTAGGAGGCGGAGAGAGAAAGGGGAATGTTAGTCAATGGACAGAAAATTTCAATTAGGAGGAATAAGTTCTAGTGGTCTGTCGTACACCATGGTGATCATAGTTAATAATAATGTATTGTACATTTCAAAATTGCTTAAACTGAGAACTTAAATATTCTCCCCCCAAAGAACTGATAAGTGAGATGATAAGTATGCTAATTAGCCTAATTTAATCATTCCACAAAGTATACATGTACCATAATGTCATATTTTACCCCATAAATATATAAATTATTATTTGTCAATTAAAGTTTTAAAAATTTTAAGTAGTATAGTCTTACTTTGTGGCCATTAGGATAATTTCAACAGTGAATGAGTCTCATGCATCCGAAGAAGTTGTTTCATGTGTTTTGAAAGACTATTACTATTTTATAATAACAAAAATGAGGTTGATAAAAGAAACATGGGAAACTCCTTGTTTGGGTATATAAAATCAAACCTTAAAATCATAGGACACTTATCTCCCTGTTTACTCTTAGATAAAATTATTCATTCAGTTCATCTCGAAAAAGTTTGGCACCCTAGAGTAATAAATTAAAGAGAGGGGGATTAAAACATGGGTTTGCAATATATCATTTGAGATTTTATTTTATCTTTTAGCACACTGTTCATGGTAAACCTAATTTTTACAGAGGCAATGAAATGTATATTTTATAGAAGCAATAATAGCTAGGGCTTTTGACCAGAGTGGATTTCTCTTCTAATCAAAGGTCAATGATAGAACAATAAAGAAAGGATAAAGTTTTATGTTGCTCTTGTTCAATGTCCTCATGAAGGTTTAAACAGTGCTCAGTATTAGAATGGGTAGTACCTGGAAATTCTATGGTTCCTAGTGTGAAATATTGGGCTAAACTTTTAAAACTAAGCTGGCACAAACATCATTGAGTAGATATCAAATAGTCCCATAATTTTCAGTAAGTAGAGTATTGCTCCTTCTGAAAATGAGGCAGAATACACTTTGATTCAATAGAGACAAGAGGGGACTGGGTATGAGGTGTTAATTAAGGGTTTGCTGTGCACCATCCTAAACAGTCTTCAAACTGTTCTGGCTGTCCTTTCTAATAAAAAGTGGAGCAAAGAGGCCTCCATTTCCCAAGGTAGGGCAGCACTTCCAGCTTCCGGCTGTCAATAATGCTTTGTGATCTGCTATGTGAGCAAGCCTTTCTCAAATGGCTTTTGAAGACACTCTTAAAAGTTGTTTGAACATCATAAGACTGCTTAGAGAGCTAATAAGGACCTTGAACCATTTCACCTTTATCTTCTGAGCTTTTCAGATATTATTGGTGTCCTTTGAAGACAATTAAAGAGAGGGAAAGGATAATGGGCAGAAATTTCTCTCCATCTTAAGAAAGCAAGCACAGAATAACTACAGAATGATCAAATTGGAAATCTAAGTATATTATTACACATAAATATAAGCTTATACTTACAAATTAATCTGCATGGCACAGAATAACTACAGAATGATCAAATTTGAAATTTAAGTATATTATTATAGGTAAATATAAGCTTATGCTTACAAATGAAGCAGGATGGATGCTATCTTTTTACTTTCATATGCTTATTTCTAAATAGAAGATTGTATAGGAAACAACGTCCCAAATGATGCATATATTGAGGGTTTGTTATATTTTTGTCCCTGTTCTACACATATTCTGTGCATTCCTTTATTTAACTCTCACACACATGTACATGCAAGTGAAATTTATGAAGTAGGTTCTGTTATTTTTTTCCTCAGTTTTATAGGTGAGGAAACTGAACCCCAAGAGGAAAAATAAGTTGTTCACTACTTAAAACTGGCCTATAGAAAAGACAGCACCTTCCCTACAAAGTCAGATCTACAACTGTTGTGCCACACTGTTTCTCAGTATTGCATACAGGTAGACATAGTATTGAGGACATCAAGGAAAATTCTGAACTTTAAATTTCCCTCTCCAAAACAAGGTTATTTGTTTAATGAAGAAAGTATGTACATGTAGCTCAATTGACTGTCTAATAAAGCCAAGACATTTAAGCAGAATAGAATGTACCTTGATAAGTTATACACACATTAGGATATGAAATACCCAACACAAAGTTGAGTTTAACAGGAGCAAATAAACACCGAGGCAAGAGACCTCAGAGTTTATTCCCATCTCACTTAGAATGGTTTCTAGCTTAGCTCTCCAACTTTTTGATAAATATAGCCTAAAAATAAAATGAGCATAAATGTTTCTGAAATAATATTACAGAATCCAACTCTTTATAGGCAAGAAGAGTTCAGTGCCTGGGGGGGGGGAGGCACAACAAGTAAATTAGTTGATTCAATTATGGATTTAAGATTCTCAAACAAGATTCCAGCTTCCATATGCACAGGATATTACAAGATCTCCAGAGCAATACTCAAATCCAAGTATAGAAAGTGATTTGGAGTTTAGAAAAGGTCTGTCTCACTTCTGAAAAACATTCCTATCTGTTTGGAATGCAGGTCTAGAGAGACTGCACATCTGGGGAGAAGCAGTCACTTGCTTTTTTCAATTATCATTAGTCTGTATTGAGTAAGCAAAGTGATCTGAAACAAAAAGCAAAGAGATATGAGCTGGGGATTTCCCAGATTCAGAGAAGAGTCAGGGGTGTAAATAAATTGGAACTTGTGCAGAATTATTCGGAAAGTATGTTTATTTACCTGAGATATTCTATGCTTAAAAAAAGTGCTTAGCTATATTTGTTACATCATGTTTTTGCATACCTAGAACTAATGAGACACAGACACACACATACACACAGCCCACTTATTGTTTGATGGCAACTGGGAAAGACACAGTAGAACTGGTCAGGCACTGCACTCTTCTGTGCCTTGCAGTCATGACCATTCAGAACTCCTCACAATTCCCTGGAAGGTGCTAAGTGTCATGGTGTGCTTACACCTTCTTCACCCAGCCTTTTCTTAATTGGCCCCTTCATGCTAGCTCCAGGTGTCACTTCCTCCAGAGAACCTTCTTCGCTGACTCCACTCTCTAGTTCAGGGATGTGCTGATAGCTTCTGGTTTCCATTACACAAACTGATCTGTTTTTAAATTACCTATTTGAGAGTTCCTTGATGTCTTATGAATTTTTGATTTTGCAGTGTCTGATATAGGGTGGGGTACATAGGACTTGGCAATACATATAAACTGAAGGAGGAGGCACTGTGGTTAATTTTGTTAAATGAATTTCTTATGGTACTTAAAACGTCTAAATAGGTTATCCTGAGGTCTCCATTCCCTCTGAATTCTCATACCATTTTTTCATACCAACATTACAGTGTTACCTAATCATAGAATATGTGAGGTGAAAGGGATATGGATGTTGACTAGTTCAAGCACTTACATCACCCATGAGAAAATGCAGCTCAGAAAAGGTTAAATCATTAGTCCATGGCCTCTCAGAGAGTTAGCATTATGGTGGAGACTAGATTAAATCACCTTCTAATTTCTTTTACCGGGTTCTTTCTAGCTGTTCTAGATTGTATAATTGATGACTGAGATGATGGAATTTTGAGTCATTTTGAGCTTTAAATCACATCTGTACATTGCACTTCTTGTGCAGTGCTGTAGCAGACACTGATTAAATACTTGTTGCCTTAAATTGCTTTTAATTTTCATGTTTAAGACTATATCTCCCGATCCCTTGCAAAGACCTCAATTATGGTAAACAGCCAAGAGAGAATTCATGTAATAGTTAAAGGTATAACAATAAAAACAATGGTTTCCAGATCCAAACATTATCACTATTGTCTTGTAATAACTCATGTGTCAGGAAGAATGAAGTTGACACCTTGACTCACAACCCACACTTAAATACTGAAATTGGTTTTTCTTTCATGTAACAAGGTGTCTTTAGGATACCAAAACTGATAATAACTATGAATTCATAGGAAAAGTCCAGTGAATATTTGAGAACTATCAGAAATAAATTGAGGATTCAATAAAACAAAGGCTGACATACACCTGGAAGTTGTTGTGTTCCTGATGGTTCTTAAAAGTCATTTTCTCTCAATTTGGGCAAAATAATTCAACCTATTCATTTTTTTTTTGCTGTAGCATGTTTAAAGATTACTTTTAATTTTAGGGAATAGAAATTAAAATATATATTTATATATTTCTACAGAGAGAGCTGCTCTACAATTAAAATATTAATATGTATACTTATTTTCCTGTTACAGTTAATCAATTTGTATTTCAAAGAACATTGCATAAAATTCAAACATATGTTTTATAAAAGGGTTGAGCATTATGTTGTCTCTCAGCTATATTTTTTATCTGTTCCCTTCTTTCATCTGAATATGATGGGACATAGTCCTAATGCATCTGGGAAGAGAAGAGGGCAAACTCTGAAAGGCAAACATAGCACTAAGAGGACGTCATGTGCTTGGCCTCACCTGACTGCTCAACTTAGCACCTTCCTCCCTTGACCCCTTCCTCCCTTAAACACTAATGAGCAGTAGCTTTCTCATTTCAATTATTCCTAATCCACAGTTGAGAGAGAGCGAGAGCGAGAGCGAGAGCGAGAGCGAGAGCGAGAGAGAGAGAGAGAGAGAGAGAGAGAAAATATCTCATTTGGGTTGATGGAGGTCTGAAAGCCAATCTGATTTAACCTTCAGAGTTTGCAAAGGACACACCACTAACATGAGTGTGTAAATATCAAGGTTGGTATGTATTGAAAGGGCTTTGGGGGACTTAGCTTGGCCCTCAAGATGCCAAGGGCTTCACAGACAGCATATATTTTTAGCAATTATTCTGTACCTGCTAATCCTGTAGGAGAAGAGGCAAATTTCTTTGATAAGAGATTTAAATGGGAAGAAACTGATTTAAAAAATAGACCTCTTTCCTGAGTTTGCCACAGAGGATCTAAAGGATGAAAACAAACTCTCATGTGATGGAAAACCACAACAGGCCATTCCCTGAGAGGGCAGCCAAGTCCTGTTCGGAGCCAAAGAGAAGGCCTTGCTCTCAGCCAATAGAAATGTGAAAAGGGATGTTGACATGAGATCCAGAACTAGTCCTAAGAAAAGGACCAGAAACACGGATGAACTAAACTCATTTATTAGTGTCTATATTTCCTTATTTAATTTATTTTATATTGCCTATCATGTTTTAAGTATATTTATAAAAGACCCAGCTTTTTGAGCTCTACTAAAGAAAACTTGTAAAGTTGTTTTGGTCCAATCTGGAGATGACATTTTAGATGAAACATGCATCTGTATAGAATGACATGCAGGTGTACATGGTCATCATTTTTGAGCACCTGGAAATAATAGGAAGCTCCAGAGGAACAAGTTGATGTCATTTGTTTACTCATTGTTCCCTATGTATCAATATGGCATCCAAGATTGGAACTTTAGAGACTTTTGTTTGCATTTATAAGAAGGAAATCATATAATAGAGTCAGAGCAAGAAAAACAATTAAGTGGCAGAGAATCACTTTTTTAAAACAATGAATAATTGGGGGAATTTCAAGGAGTTACAAGTGCTTATGATAAGACAATTTTATGAGTATTCAATTATCCAAAAATTACTTTTGTGAAGATTTGTGTGAAGGTCCGTGTGTTAGATCACAGTAGAGAACCTCAGACATTTGTATACTTGATCCACCAAGAAACTCCAAATGGAGAGCTGGAGGGGGATACTATTGCCCATCTGTTCCAGCCTCGCCACTACAGGTGGTTCTGTTTCTACAGAAAGTGAGTGATGTAGGAATATTTTGACAGCACATCTGTTTAATCATCTTTCTTTCTTCTGACTTAGGTTCCAGATAATTGTGCTCTTCTTAGCTGTTGGCAAGCACAAATGAAGTCAGAGGTAGTGTTTTGAAAAGGCAAAGACAGGTAATACATATATACATGAATGCACATTTTGTCCATAAAACATGGGTTGGTGGGTTGGGGATTCTGAAAAATTAGGATTTGAATTCTGAACTCATTACTTCCACTCCTTGTGATCATGGGCAAATAATGTATTTTTCTTTAATTTTACTTTCTTTCGTCCTTTACATGAATATAGTGATTTCATTTTCACTTCCTTTTACTTCTGTCCTATTCCCTTTTCAGAAATATTTATTGAGATTTTCTTTTTCCAGGCATCTTAAAGATACAATGTTGAGCACAACTGATCCTGTCCCTCATCAGGTGGAAATGGCTAGCAAGTCTGTTGTGAGAATTAAATAATTAAATGAGATAACATATGTAACTTAGCTCATGTATAGTTTCTCAACAAAAACTGAAACCCTTCCTTTTTTATAATAGGCCCTGTGCATGCCTTCTGAGGGTATTCTGTGTAGCCGTCTAAGTAACCCTTGCCAATTGTTCGAATGATAAAACTAGTTCAGAGGCTAGGAGAGAAGGGCCAATGGATTAACAAGTTCAACATATAAAAAGTTAAACACGAATTTAATTTTCCTGTCTTGCAATTATTTTGTTGCAGTTTTATAGATGGGTTATATACAAAAAAAAATGTAGAATCCATTCCTTGGGCTATAGTGGGATAAATCTTGTGAGTAGAAGCATTTCAGACATTATCAAGTTAGTATTAATTGTAACTTGGACTGCAGTGCTGTGTCTGAGGAATCTCCAATTTTGTTAATGGCATACTTAATTGACAATATAATCATGACTCTGAAGGTTGTGAAATTAAAATCTTAAGAAGCACATAAAATAATAGCACAATTCTGTAGCTCTGAGTGAACAAAGACATTTAATTGGATAGCACCTTATTTATGATTGGCTTTTCATACCTCGAGAAAATTTTGGTTGATATCAAATAGAAAAACAGATCTAAAACATTAATAGCCATTTTTCTAGTTAAGAAAAAACTGTCAAAAATAGCAATGAAATTTCTAAAAATTACAAAGTAGAATACAACATGTATACATATCGATCCCCAGGATTGTGATTTGAAAAGTGCATGTTTGTTTTCATTGTCTAGGTCTTTATTATATCAAAAACTTTTATGATATTTTTTGCAAGTGCATATTTTCACTTATTGGTAGTGACACAATACCTTTCAAATACAGTGCTGATGCTACTAACCAATGGCTGTAAGTGAGATAAGGACTGTGAATTTTGTGTTTGAGGAGTGATGGGTTGCAATGCCTTATTTATATTCCATCTCAGTGTTTCTCCCCAGCTCCAGCATTGTGATTTAAGCTTTATATCTGACATTGGACTAGGTGACTGAGTAAATGTTACATGGATCATATAACAGGCTAGAACCAGAACTGTGTCTTTGGACTGATGGTCTAGTGTGCAGAACAAATGAGCTTTTGAAAACAAGTGATTCTCATCAGTATTATTACATGCACTCTTAACAGATCAGGCTTTTTTGTTTAAGTAAGAAATAGCTGATTTAATTTAAACTACAAATAATAATATACATTCAATTTGAAACATGATATTAAGTAAAAGGATATGAATATTTGTTTTACAGTGCAGCTTAAAAATAGTTATGTAATTGTATGCAGGATACTGATAGACAGAAATCTGTAAATTGGATTCCTTATTGCTCTTCTGTTTATCATAGTATCATCAAATACAATAAAATTGCTGATCCATTCCATTTAAAAATGCATGCTTATTAGCAAAATTGCCAGGAAATTTATACACATACTCAGGAAAAACCTTAGCATGAGATACTTTGCCTAAGCCTGTATATCACTTGAACTTCCTTTGAACTCTGTGCACTACTTGCCATTTATGACAAAGAAAGCCATTGCTCAAAGTGTATTGAGTTTGCCTTTGAAGCTGTACCAGGAGACCATTGACAAAAGGCAGAGTGAGATTAGATGCTGAGGGTTATTGTCTTTCTATAGTCCCAAAGCAATGTGAAATGTCAGCTAATTGAAAATGGTAATTATCCCACACAACAACATAAACTGTTTCATTCTAGGATATGTGTTGCTTTTAAATTAATAGCCATTGATCTTTTGGTTTTTCACAATTCTTCTCTGTCCTTTTGTCAAATTATCCAGCCATCAGTCCTTGGGACAAAACCCATTTCACCATTTTTATTGACCATGGTTTAATGAGTGACCTGGCCTTCCTGTTTGGATAGATTGTAATAGGTTCATCCATCTGAGGGTCTGTCAGATAAACTGAGCTGTGTAACCTTTATTGTATATTTGGTTTCTAAGTGGAAAGGTTTTAAAATGAAAACTTCAAATAATTGTATTACTGTGGCTATTTGCATTTCTTTCCAATACTAGTTGGGAGAAGTCATATTAATCACAGTAGTAATAGATCTTCAAATTATGACCTACAGAGAAAAGCCATCCCTTGTGAGATGAATAATATATATTCAAAATGCTCGGCTTGCTTCTAATAGGCAGTACTTCACACCAAATGGCTTTGAGGGAAATGTGTATAGTATAATTTTTCAGACAAAGAATTAAAAATCTCAGTTGTGATGGGGGAAAAAAGCTGTCAA
The DNA here is from genome assembly GCF_045843805.1 of Urocitellus parryii. Lineage (NCBI taxonomy): Eukaryota > Metazoa > Chordata > Mammalia > Rodentia > Sciuridae > Urocitellus > Urocitellus parryii. Next base: position 17,377,114 of record NC_135532.1, on the reverse strand, counting down.
GTGGAAATTAGAAATACATATTCTCTATTGCTATAAAATGAACTACAAGTACACTTTGATCCTGTAAAATTGAGTTACTTCAGAAAATATTTCAGAGTAACCTAATCCCAAGTCAAAGCTTTCTATTGTAAAGGATAGACAACCCAAAGACAGTTGGGGCTTGATCAGTTTTAACAAAGTGAAGAAGACAGAAAGAGTGTGAGAAATTATTCAAATATATTCAGGAAAGAATCTGCTGAGGTTAGATGACTAATACAGAGTGATTACTGAAAAGTTATATTCTGTTCTTAGATCAAGACATGCTGGAAAACCATAAAACGAATTTTTCTTTTGTGTGTAAAAGAAATGAGGATGTGTGTTTCTATTAGTGCTGGAAACAGGAACTTTTGTATTTTTAAGTAGTAAATGATAACCATATAAGATGCAACCATATAAGGCATGCAATTTGCTCATAGGTAAACAAATTTGGCATTGAAAATGAAAGCAAATTCATCTGACATATATATATATATATATATATATATATATATATATATATATATATATATATTTTTTTTTTTTTTTTTTGGTGGTGCTGGGGATTGAACCCAGGGCCTTGTGAATGTGAGGCAAGCACTCTAACAACTGAGCGATATCCCCAGCCCACTTTTAATAGCTAACAAATTTCTCTTGTGCTCTATAATATTTAGGCACAGATATAAAAACATTCATTCATTTTGGAAAACCATGACTTTGTATCTTAGGAAAAGAAAGTGGAGAGAAGGAATTTAGGGCTGAGAAATAACTCAGTCACTTCTCTTCTTAAAAAGAATAATTCCACATAGGATTATTCTTCTCATTTTAAGGCAAATTTGTTTAGAATGTTATGTCTTATATGACTCAATATACAGTAAGTGAAAGTATCTGCCAGAAAAACTAAGCTTAATACTTTTGAGTCTTAAGACAAATAATTGAGCCAAAGCCAAAAGCTTACTATGTAAGAGAAAGTAAAGGAATATTTTTGGAATAACCCTGGCATACAACTGTGATAACCTAGGGAACTTCTGGTTCTGGATAAGAGAGAATTCTCTCTCTTTGCCCTCTGATCTGTCCAGGGCTGTGCCTTTCTCTCCCCTCTACCCATGAAGGGAATTGACTAATGCTTAATTGTCATGTCTTTCTGAAATTAATACTATGAAATAAAAGTGTCAGGTTTCTTCCCTGAAAATACTGACTTTTTATAAATAATACTTTCACCAAATCCATCCCCCAAAGATACCCCAAAGGGTATCTTTGAATGAACAATAAAAAAAATAGTCATGCATTCTGTTCTTTAAAGTAAACTGAGCCCCAGAAATCTTTCCATCCAGTGTTCAGATACCTTGTAATAAAGAATCTTTGGAGGTTACTAGGATGCAAAAGCATGCAGAGTTATTGTGTCTCTGCATAGTTGTAGAAGGAAATAAACCAGTAGTGGCTCACTCTATAGACTACATTTGTGTAATTGGTGTTCCCTGGTAAATTATCTGGCATGCAAACTGCTAAGTATCCAAAGTACCTGGCATTTATGATGGTTGCAATAGTAAACTGTTGGCATTTGGTTTATTTTCCCAAGCCAGGACATTTTGTACTACTCTTAAATATTTTGGCTTTAGATCTTTGTTTTTGATACAGATAATTTCTCTTGTTATTTCCCTGTTTCCCTTATTGCTGCCCTGCATTTAACTGCAATTTTCTGTAATTGAGTCATCCTCATGATCATGGAGAATTTGTTTAGCATTTCAATTTTTAGCTGTAATCTCATTTTGAATTGTTTATCCTGATGATTAACATTATTGCATGAAGACTCTGTAGAGAAAAATATTATGTGGGAAATGCATTCTTTAATAGTTAATATAAGCCTTCAAATGCTGAGTTGAGTGCCAAAGCTTTCTATGTCTCTTTGATCCTGAAAAGCTTGTCAACAAAAACAGTCCAACTGCAGAAGCTGAACCAATAAAGACAAATATTTTTAGAAATCAGCTTTGACTCTTGAGGATTTTGAAATTTGCATAAATGATCTGAATCTCAGCAAGCTCTAAATAAATAGCAACTATTTGATGGGATAATTTAAAGAGAGCCTGCCATCAGAGGGACAGTTATCTACAAAAGTGGTAATTCACTAAGAAATTATGTCAAACTTCATAATAATGTGATATCACAGTGGCAATTTTTAATCAATAAACTGGAATAAATCAGTTTGTGGAATATATAAGCCTGCTTTGGTTTAATGAAGACTGATAAATGAAGAAAACGTAAAAATCAGATTAAATTCTTTGGAAAAACTTAAAAGATATTCAGTTGAGCATCTGCTGTAATACTTAGCATGGAATAGAACAGGGTCAGCACAGGGCTTAGATATTCAACAGGCTATTTAGCAGGGCTTTGCCTAATCATGGATCTTCCCAACAAACAAGAAAAGAACTTACACTCCTGCTTCTGAATACTTAATGTATGTATTGTGTGCTTTTTTTCTGTGGTGGATGGTGTTGGATCAGAAGCCTTTCTACTCTGCCTTTTAATTGCAATGTGAACACGGGCAAGTTACTCAGCTTGTTGACATTTTATTTTTCCCATCTCAAAAATGAAGTAGACTGAGAACACTTTAAGCCATTTGCTTTGCTAAAATTCTATAATATGTGAGACATCGAGTCTGTAGTTGATTATAGATACCATAGCTCCAAAGAGAAATCAAATTGAGTGACTCAGATTTTGAACTTCTATTTATATAGATGCTGGGTAAAATGTGAAGACTGGTTGAATTTAAGAGGCTACATGTATACATAGAAAATAGTCTAGGGCTCAGAAAAGAGTCTGGGGCCATGCCAACATCAGGCAACTGAGATTAATAAAGGAGTATCCGTGTCAGGAGATAAACAAGAGAAGGTAGGGTTTCTGAAGTCAAGAAGAAGAAAGCTTTCGATGAATCCTGTTGAACACTTCTGAAACAGTGTAGACAAGAACATGAGTTACTTTTGGATTTTGCTGCATGCAGCTCAACAAAAGTTTGTAAACGCTGTTTAGATAAAAGCTCAGTCAGAATAGACAGGAGTGAATGGAGATGAGGAGGTCTAAGATAGGTGAATCCTCAGAAGATACAAGGCTATGGGCTCTAGCACAAAAAGGGTCAGCACCTGGTAGAAATGGAGTTGTTCCAGCCATATGATAATTATTATGTTAAGGAGATTTAATTGAGAAAACATAGTTGAGAACCAGAAACTAGCATGTGTGTGTATGTTGGGGGAGTCAGGTGTAAAATGCTTTTCTCGTTATAGGTCCTGTTCCAAATTTTTTAGAAGTAAAATGTCTTGAGCGATCTACAGTTAGAAGACAGCCAGATAAAGCCTAATTATCAGAAAGAATACCAACTGGAAAAAAATAGAATGGTCTTTGATGTAGAGGATGGGAGAATTTCAGGAATTCATATCTAATTGGTATTATCAGATACTGCTGAGAGATTTGTGGGATATAGAGTTCAGGAAAGGTTTTTCTAAACAAGTGTTTACAATGTGACTTTGCTTTGTTCACATAATTCAAATACCATGCAGTAAAATATGAAGAAAACAAAAACAAACAGAATTTAACCACTTAAAATAATCTTTATTTTAGGACACTGTTTTTTCAAAATAAGGTCATGGCCTGTTACTAGGTGATAACATGAAACCTATTTCTTACTGTGAATGACTTCAAGAAAAGGAAACTCAGATAAAAATACTTTAACCTTTGAGAGTTCATCTGTGTCACACATAAGAATCCTGAGTTTTACATTTACTAATAACAGCTCATTGTTCAGATAAGTGTCAGCTTTTGCATTTTGGAATGGTCTTTCTTTCTCTCATCTTATTGTGTCATGGTCCAAAGACAACAGACATCTCCAGGTATCATGTTTATATTATAAGAATGAACACACTGTGGTGGGCAGAAAAACACTCCACTCCAAATATGTCTGAATTCCATTGTTCTGATTCTGTGAATATATTACCTTCTGTAGCAACAGGGACTTTGCAGATGTGATTAGATTAAGGATTTGGGAATGGAGAAGTTATCCTGGATTATCTGAGTGGATTCAGTGTATTCACAAGTATCCTTACAAGTAAAAGAGGGAACCAGGAGATTCAGAGAGGGATATGTAAGAATTTTGTAAGCAGAGTGAGAAAGGATCAGCTGGAAATAGCCAGTTTTAAAAAATGAAAGAGCTCATGAACTTTGTCTTGTGAATATCCTCCCGAAGCTGGGAAAGGAAATAAACAGAGTCTTACCCAGAAGCTCCAGAGCTTTTTACTCAGTCCCACTTTAGAATTCTGACCTCCAGAATCATAATACATTTGTTTATTGCAGAATCCCAAATTTGTGGTAATTTGTTACAGCAGCAATGAGAAACTAATACAAACATGAATGGGCAAAAGGAAGAAAACAGACACCACAGCTGAATTTGTCATATTGCATCAGGAAAGCAAAAGACTTCCCAGGGACTCTAGTGACATGGTATCTGCTTTTCTTATTATCAAAAATTGGGCCACACGATCACCCTAAGTCAGTCACTGGCCAAAAAGAACTTAGTCATAGCAGTGCTAGAGAGTCACAGTTCATCTCCTGAAGCTGAGACAATGGATCTTTTCCTTTCTAAGATCCACTAACTTCTGTCAGCAGGAGGAAAAAACAAAGTCTGTTGGAAGTGAAGAAGGGAGTTGAGGGTTTGGGTTTTGAATGTTCAGCTGATGTTGGAATGCTGGTTGTAAGAAGAAACACGGAGGTTGGTAGATGTGGATTGTGTCTGCCTCAGTGCCCACATATCTTTTCCACCAACAAGTCTCACTGGTTTCTTTCAAAAATCTATTTCAAAGTTGTCTTACCTCATGTCCAAAGGCACCATCTGTTTCAGTCTCACACTATCTTTCTTTGATTTCTTTGGAATTACTAAAGTAAACAGCTAGTTCTTCTCCTAGAATCTATTTCATTTCACTCTCACCCCTGTATTACTTAATCCACCATCAGGCAGCCAGATTAATCTTTGCAAAAAATGTGTGATGTCATCCCCTGGGATTTTGTGTATTTTTTTTTTTTGAGTGTCTAACAACTTCTTATTAAAGTTAGGATTAAGATAAAAATCCTTAACTGGCTTGTCTCTTCTCAACATTGCTTATAGGGAAAAAGATTTTTTAACAACTTCTGTTGTCTAAGTTCGGGCCAGACTATTTTTCCCCCATTGAGTAGTTCTGTCTTTTATATAACACACTGTTAGTTGGTAACTATGTATTCATTTGTATTATTATTTGATTAATGCTTCTGTTCTAAAGCTCTACTATCATGAAAATTAGATCCTCTTTAGCCCAATATGACATTGCATTTAAACTGTAACCACTCAGTCAATCAATAATGAATCAATAAAATGAGAATAAATAACAGTTCTCCCACTTAAGAACTTTCTGAAAAAAGAAAGAATGACTATCATTAAAATGATCCAAGCTACACTCTCTAGAAGGGCAAGAGATATGTGAGTTTGGATCATTATGGGTCAGATGTGCTTATTTGAAGCACATGGATTTGGAGATGCAGCAAGGAGAATGTTGGCAAGACAAACATTTCAGCTTTAGTGAACAATGGAAATTAAAGCAAGTTGATGTGAACAAGTAAGTTTGATTATAGATCCTAGATTGACATTTTCAGGTGGCCTAGAGAATAGAGAGAGGGGGAGATAAATTCTAGGATTTTGTGGAGACAAGTTTAAGGAAATTTCCTAACACCATAAACCTGTACAAATAAATTCTATCTAATTTTGGTTAGCTTTGTTTATTTTTATTAGTAATGAAGAGATTGAATTTTTCTCTAAATGTATGAGTGCTATAACCTTAAAGGTATTATAAGAAATTAAAATATCAGGGAATGATACCAATTAAATGCTATTCATTTAATATCTATTCAACAGATATTTTTGAGTGTTAATTACTAGAGTCCAAAATAAGCACTATGGAAATTTAAGGGGCTAGAAACAGAAATATGATCTTTGCTTTCATTTAAAAGTTCCTTTTCTCAAATCTTTCAAATTCATGATTCATTTTGTCTCCAAAACAATACCACAAGTTCATTGAGAGCCAAAAAAAAAAAAAGAAAGAAAAACACTCCTTATGTTTCTCCAGTTTCAATCATGATACAGAATTAGGTATTAGCAATTAAGCCATAATCCTCAAGTATATTTATTAATGGTATAATCAAGAAGTTTCTAAATAGCAAAAATTTGATGGAATACTATATGTTACCTTGAATAGTTACAGATAGACCTTACATAATGTGACCAAAGGGAAGAGACATTTAAAAATTATGTAGTTACATTAACTCACATGGGCAGCCATGGATCATTCAGGTTGGAAAATACTCTTGGAGGTCTGAAGGATCCAGATTCTTGTATTAAATAAAAGCAACTTCCAAATATTTCTTCATATTCTGCATTTTCTTACTACAGCTTGGATGTCTTTTTAAAATTAAAATTCATCAATAAAATCAAAGCATTTAATATTAATTAGAATGAGAGTTCCTTGACTAAATTATATAGGCTGTCAGGTCAAACTGACAGTTCTCAATGAGAACAAAGCTTATTCTAGTCTGATTCCCATCAGAGAACACACTGAGCAATGATATTTCTATCCTACTATCATAAAACATTTTTCAGTCCATATCATTGTCATTATAATTATATGTTAGAATAATAGTGATTATAATTTGTTAGGGTCTGTAAACAAGTCAGGATGGTGCCTGGCATTTTGCAGAGGGAGTGGTTTGTGAAGTAAAGCTAGTGAGCCATTAAGTGTGGAGATTCCTTATTGGTTGAATGCTGTATCTAGTTTATGTTAATTAAGATAAGCTGTGTGGAATGTATATATACCCCTCCTGTTCTACAATAAACAGCTCCCACTCCTGCTGTATCAATGTACACAAGTTGCTCGTCACCCCCCGGTTATTTTGTTGCAGCTGGACTGCGGCAATAATTCAAATTTTTAAGATAAACTGCATGAAATTTGCTTTTAAGAGCATGACATAATGTTTTAGTAAAGAAGAAAAAAAACTATAAATTTCCAACTCTTTTTAAAAATGAGTTTGTTTTATTGATACGAACTACAGGGCAGGAGTGAAATTGAAAAATGATAGAGTTTCTGTTCCCAACATCCAAAAACCACATTAACTTTAAATTTATCTTTTTGACAACTTAGAAGTATTTGATTATACTTCTCTGAAAGGAAATCTTAAGAGTATAAAGATAAGGATCACTGTTTAATTCCTAGTATACCTGGGGTTGTACCGTTCAAAATGACAGCCACTAGGCATAGGTGGCTTTTTACATATAAGTTTTATTAAAATTATATAAAAATTAAAATTCATTTCATAAGTCTCACCTACCACAATTCACAAACTCCATAGTCACATGTGGCTGGTTGCTACTATGTTAATAAGATAGCATGGGTATAGGATATTTAATCATCTTAGAAAGTCCCATGGACAGCACTGTTTTGTGTTAGTGTTTAAAATTTGCATTTTAGTTTATTGTTTCTGGGAAGATAGTACAGAGTACATTAAGGAGGAGGAGAAGGAGTTCCCCAACGTGAGAAACTGATTTTCCCATAAGACTATGGGCACAAATGCCAACCAAGTGATTTCTAGAGAATCAATGTAAATGGAGCCCTGTGTATCTGGGATTGGCACCATCAGAAGGCAATTTGCAATTACAAGACCATATACTGATAGTTGTTTCTAAAATTGCTTTGTTGTGATTCATCAAGGCATGTTTTCATGCACCATCTGCATTTTGAGATGAGATAGTTTATGGATAAGGTGATATGATCAGTGCCTGCTTCTAAAAATAAAATAAATAAATAAAACTTTCTTTTATTTATTTATTTATTTATTTTTAATTTTAATTTTTTAATCTGTTATATGACAATAGAATGCATTACAATTCATATTACACACATAGAGCACAATTTTTTATATCTCTGGTTGTACACAAAGTAGAGTCACATTCTTTATGTCTTTATACATGTACTTAGGGTAATGATGACCATTGCATTCCACCATTTTTCCAACACTATGCCCCCACTTCTCCTTCCTCCCCTTTTCCCCTTTGCCCTAAATAGAGTTCATTTAATCCTCCCACCCCCACCCCCCACATCATATTATGAATCAACATCCTTAAATTAGAGAAATCATTTGGCATTTGGTTTTGGGGGATTGGCTAATTTCACTTAACATTATATTTTCCAGTTCCATCCATTTACTTACAAATGCCATGATTTTATTATCTTTTAATGCTGAATAATATTCCTTTGTGTATATATACCACATTTTCTTTATCCATTCATCTACTGAAGGGCATCTAATTTGGTTCTACAGTTTAGCTATTGTGGATTTTGCTGCTATAAAGCTGCTATAAACATTGATATAGGCCATGTCCCTGTAGTGTGCTGTTTTTAAGTCCTTTGGGTATAGACCAAGGAGTGGGATAGCTGGGTCAAATGGTGGTTCCATTCCCAGATTTCCAAGGTTTCACCATACTGCTTTCCATATTGGCTGCACCAGTTTGCAGCCTCACCAGCAATGTATGAGTGTACCTTTTCCCCCACATCCTTTGCCAACACTTATTGTTGTTTGTATTCTTAATAGCTGCCATTTTGACTGGAGGGGGATGAAATCTTAGGGTCGTTTTTATTTTCATTTCTTTAATTGCTAGAGATTTGAACATTTTTTATATATTTGTTGATTGATTGTATATCTTCTTCTGATAAGTGTCTGTTCAGTTCCTTGGTCCATTTATTGATTGGGTTTTTTGCATTTTTTTTCTGTTATGTGTGTGTTAAGATTTTTGAATTCGATATATATTCTAGAGATTAGTGCTCTGAAGTACATGTGGTAAGAATTTATTCCCAATTAGTAGCTCTCTATTCACCTCACCGATTGTTTCTTTTGCTGAAAAGAAGCTTTTTAGTTTGAATCCATTTCATTTATTGATTCTTGATATTAATTCTTGTGCTATAGGAGTCTGATTAAGGAAGTTGTAGCCTAATTTCACATGATGAAGATTTGGGCCTACTTTTTATTCTAATAGACACAGTGTCCCTGGTTTAATTCCTATGATCTTGATGAGTGGAAAACTTTCTCTTTCAGAGACCCATGATTTTCATCATCCAAGAGTGAAAGGGTTTACTCCCAAACTATATTTAAATTCTATACAAGTTTAACCAGATATTAGTTACAACAGGGTGACTCAGATAATATTAATTATATTCTATTGTTTATTAAATCCCTCTGAGAACTGGAAATATATTTTAGGTGATTCTATAGTAAACATTACCATAAATAATAGGATATATAAATAATATTAATTATTAAAATGCTGGTGTCCATCCTAAGGCAGAAGCATAAGATCCAAAGTCCTGGCCCCCAAATCAAAATCTATGCAGAAAATTTAGCTAAGCCTGAGGAATTGTGAGTAATTTATTTTGAAGGGTTTCATGTGTCCTCTTTTAGTTGTTTCATCTTTATTTTTACTTTCATTTCTTTTTTCTTTCTTTTTTTTTTTTTACACTTTCTAAAACCCTTTAATGTCCCTGATACTGCATTGTCCTGATCAGCTCAGGCTTCTATAACAAAGCATAGAGTGGATGTACCAGAGAGTAGATGGTTTAAACAATGGAAATTCATTCCTCATAGTTTTTGAAATCTAGAAGTCAAGAGAGTACCAGCATGGTTAGCTCTGGCAAGGGCTGACACATGGTCACCTCCCTGTGACCTCACATGGCCAGAAAGAGTACTTTTTCCTCTTCCTCTTCTTATAAGGCCACTGATTCCATCTTGGGGCCCTATCCTCATGACTTCATCTAACCCTCATAGCCCCACCATTTCCAAACACTTGGGATCAGAGTTTCAACATATGAAATCATTCTGCAGCACCTACTTGGCATATAATTCAGAGAAAAATATTAATCAAGTCTGTATGAATGTAGTCTGAAGAATAAATTTTACTCTAAGAGTATAATATATTATTACTTATTTCTTATTATTTATTTTCACATAATCAATATTATCCTCCCTTTTTTCAAGTATATTTAGTGTGACCTTGTTTATAGAGTAGTGGTTTAGAGTTCAGAATTGAGATTCTGGATCCACTAGTTATATGTTCTTAATAACTCTAAGATTCAATGTACACATCTGTACAATGGGGATGAAAATAAAACTATTGCCCAATTCATGGATTTCTTCAGAGGTTAATTAAGTTCCTTACAGATAAATGATTCATAACAAGGTATGACTCAATTTGAGTGTTCACTGAAAATGAAATGTTCTTATCCTTTCTTGTCTCCAATGTCTTTTAAGTATCTTGTCAATGTTATACTATCACTACCTCATCTGCTTGATTTCTTTATTTGTTTTATTTTCAGTTCCTTAAATTTTATTAAATATTTGCCACTGGAAAACACAAACATGAGTAAGACATACTCCCTCAACTTATAAGAATATATGTTCTTGAATGGTTGTTATCTTTTATTATGTATTTGCTTATTAAATATACAGATGCTTCTCCAGATAGGATAGGATTACATCCCAATAAACCCATCATAGCTTGAGAATATCAGAAGCAAAAATGTACTTAGCCACACAGTACACTGCAGAGCATTGGTTATTCACCACCATGATCAAGCAGCTTACTGGAAGCCACAGCTCTCTACAGCTTCCCAGTATCATGAGAGTATAATCCAGCATATTGCTAGCTGGGGAAAATATCAAATTTCTAAGGGCAGTTTTCATGGATGCATATCGCTTTTATACCATTGTAAAGTTAAAAATCATAAATGGAAACATCTTATATTAGGAATCAGGTGTAAGCAGAACTTAATGAAAATAGATGTTAATAATTTGGCATTACTGGAGAGATTATGAAAGGGAAAATGAATCACAATAACCCATTATATCTGATTGTTTTAAAGTTGTTTTGTTGTTTGTGGTGATGGTGGAGGTAGTTTTGGGGATTCCTGAGGGTTAAACCTAGGGCGTTGGGCATATTTAAGGCTTTATATTCTGACATGTTATCTAAATTCTTATAAAAAAACATAACCTGATTATTTAATAGTATCTCAGGCCAAGCAGATTGCTAAGAATTGGCAACTTTTGTCTATATTGTGCTACTTTCTTGAAGAAAATCATGATCTCAAATAGGGACTTTATATAGACAAAAAAAAAAAAAAGAAAGAAACTTATGTATGCTATTAGAGGTTAGAACAGCCAATACCTTTGTTGGGAAGAGGTAGGATCAGTGACTAGAAGGGAGAATGAAAGGACTCACAGGGATGGATATACTTTTGGTTTTATGGCATGGGTAATGATAAACAATTGTTGAAAATTCATCAAACTGTACACTTAAAATATTTGTCCTTTTCTTTACATTATACTTCAATAAAAATGTAGATATATACACATACCTACTTATATACAAATATATATGTGTGTATGTGTATGTGTTTATATACACATGTATATGTATATATGCTTGATTCAGCATCAAAACTTACATAAAAACCCATTTCCCCCAAATGTGGTTATTACTAAGTTATTTAAAGATGGCAAACTTATTAAACAGTACGACTTTTTTCAAACCAACTTTATATTAACACATGATTTTATTGAAAGACAGATTTATGCATCGCTCTTGCATTTTGGAATGCTAAGCAGATCCTATCCAACCCTTACTTCAGAAGCACTTCATTTCCAAAATGCCACTGAAGCATAAGATAATTAAATTACATAAATTCCAGGCAGTGATGGGGAAAGTAATCTTTGATATAAGTGCATATTCCTGCAAAAATCCCTCCATTGCAATGTGTGCTGATCCATCAGCTGCTTAACTGTTGGCATTTTTTATCTGTCCAAAGGGAAGTCATATTTAAGTAGGTTAGTTATCCCTTGGCTTGTGAAGCACTATCATTTTTGTTGTTTGCTAATAGTCTTGTAGGGCAGAATTCATTCAAAGGCAGACAGGAAATATAATGATATAAAAATCTTTTGTTTACAGTGCAAATCCTCTGAATTCACAGTTATACTGTGTCATAGGTGGTGGGCTCCTGCAGGCATTCCATTTCACTTGATTCATGATAATGTTTGGGACTTTGCAATAGAAATCAGCTAAAATTAATTCTACTTGTGAAACAGACCTCTAGAAAACTCTCCATGCCTATGTATACAAATATACTAATGTAATGTTGACAAAAATAGAGCCATTAACAGATGAAACGTTAGAAATGGCTTTTTAACAAGTGAATTTCAGGGAAATGTTTTAAAGTTTAGAAAAAATAATGTACTACATCCCAGATATTCATATAAATATGAGTATGTCAGTTATTTTCTGTGCAACTCAATTATTCATATGCAAATCAGTATATTTATAATTTAGTTAGGTCTTTGATTTTGTTTCTGTTTGATAATTTATTGAGTCATGGAATAGAGAAAGACTGTGGACTTTGAGGTTTCTGGTATACTACTGTATTCTGAAGAAATGACAAAGTGCATATTCCTGCAGGATAATGATTTCATAACCCAATTAAAAAACCCCTGTGATTTTCATGAACTTGTCTTTTACCTATGCCCATTCATTTACCCAATGATTCCATAAATATTTACTGAGTATTAGTATGTAATAGGCAATGTCCATCTGGTTATTAAAGGTATATGATAGGGGAACTCACAAAAATGATTGCCTTCTATTCAGTGTCTCTGCTATACATGAGATAGCATGTAACGGAGAGAGAATCTCTCCACGGGATTTAGAGGAAGAAAACTAGCTCTGCTACTTCCTTATTGTGTAATTTTAAACACTCGTGTGTAATTTTAGACACTTGACTAAGCCTGAGTTTCCTAAGCTCTAAAGTAAGCATATGAATAATAGCTGTCCCTATGGAGTTGTTGAGGGTCACAGAAGCTGACACATAAAGAAGTGCTATGGGCACTTTGAAACATTCTTTGCCTGTTCATTTCTATGACTAATTCTGATATTATAAATAGTCACAATTGGAACCTAAGAAGGACCTAACCATCTTACAGATAAGGAACCAATAATGGGTTAAAATTAATTGCCCAAAAAGTTGCAATGAGTTGAAATTATACATGCATGAACAATGATAGTCCAATAAACCTGAAATTGTTGGAAGAAATGAAAATTCAGTGGAAATCTTTGCATTTGCCATGAAAGAAAAACTACAAATCTTAGGGGAAAGTTTTGCAGCACCATTAGGTGCAAAGAGCAGAGAAAGCAATAGAACAATGGTAGACAGCTCTGGAAACTGGGATGGACTCAGGTAGAAACCCCGGTGCATGGAACTAAGTTTCACTTAGTGATAAATTAGAAATTGTTATTGTGTTTTCTTGTCAGATATCTGCTCAACTACTGATTATTTCAGGACTACAACTATACTAACAGTTCACCATCAGATCCATGTTAATTAAAACATGCACTTCAAAATGAATAGATGTCCTTGATATGTGAGGTGCTATTCTAATTTGTTTTGGAATTTTCTACATAACCACAAATTATACCCAAAGAGATGCGATTTTTTAATCTTCAAACCTGCAAAAATATAGCCTAGTTTAAAAAAAGGGGGAAAGCCAGAATTATGTTATATGGTTAAAAGTCAACTACTGAACATACTTGTAAAACTAGTACATTTTATAACTGGGCAATTAATGTGTGTTTTAATATTTTATCCACATATTAAGCCCAGTGATTTACTTCATATGCTGCAGAAATTTATTTGATCAATATTTAATCAGTGAAAACAAAGATTTTCTTTATATACAAGGATAGTGTTTTTATAATCATTTGTTCAGGTTTTATGAATAAATAGGAATCTTAGAAAACATGCTAATGGAATATAAGAATTAATGTACTTTGGTCAAATCTGTGTTATCCAACTCAACATTTTGTCTGAGGTAGCCAGCAAAAATATACCCTAGAATATTCTGTTGTTTTCCTTAATAGTACTCTAAATTAAGGAATACATGCCCAAACTATTCATGTTTTCGTACTTCTCCAAATTCATATTTTAGCAATTCTAACTAGAAAACTAAACCTAATAAAATTATCATATTATGTCAAGTAATATTTCTTTTTATTTACCTTCAATTTCCTTCTCTTTTGGTTCAAAGAAGGTTCTTTTTCACAAAATTCAGCTTAAATATATCCTTAGCCTACATGATTGCAGAATCATCCCTTTTTTAACTTCTCTCTCTCTTTTTTTTATCTTTGCTGTCTACAGTCTACATCATTTAAGTCTGTCCTCAAAAAGCAGAATCCTGTCCCTTTGATGTTCTTTGCATGCTGTGATCTGGACTTAAAAACCTTTCATTTTATCTTACTAGAGATGCAACAATACCATATGTGAGAAACAGGTATAGATTTAATATTTTGCACAAGAAATGTATTTTTTACATTTTTCAAAAATTCCCCTAATTTTCCAATAATGTCAATGTCATAGTTTGTGCATGTTGTGTGTGCATGTGTGTGTTTAATCCTGTATACAGTACCACATTGATTTCTTTAAGATAATGCATTAAACCAGGAGCACATATGGGTAAATGTTTGATCAAAGGAATGGTATTATAGGCAACAGAGACTATAAGCAAAACCAAAACATTCAAATAAACACGATGTGAGGTAACATTCTTCATCATTAGGAACCTCCGGTGAATAAAAATGAATATTCAGGAACTTGCTGAGTCTCAAAACATAATTTTTTGTGTGTGTCTCAGAAATAAAGGAAATTTGCTTCTTTTTAACAATGCCTAGTAATCCCCACACAGTTGTCCAGCCTTTTATTTGCAGCCACAAGTGGCAATCTCAAAGTTCTCCTTGACTTCCTATCAGGAGGATGCAGAATAATGTTTCCTGTCTGATAGTTGCTGAACAAAGCCACCTCACCCTGAGGCTGACTTCAGTATGTCAAACAAATGACTGTTCTCTCACAAATAAATGACAATAAGCCTGTTGGTTGCCTTCTGAATTCACACTGAATGGGCCCCCTTCCAGGGCCCCAAGTGTGCAGCTGTCTGTCCTTAACACAAACTAGACAGTTTTAGAGTGCTATTTTTTAATAGAGTTTCTGCAGAAGCTGTTTTCTTAAAATTCTCATTCATAAGAGATAATTTCATACATTGAAATGTATGTATCAACTTGAGAACTCTTTTTAACAGTGAAGTTTGATAGAGATTAAACTTTTTCCTTTGCTAGGCATGCTGGTGCATACTTAGGAGGCTGAGGCAGGAGAATTGCAACTTTGAAGCCAGCCTGGGCAACATAGTGAGACCTGCCTCACAATAATTATTCTTTAAAATGGCTGAAATTCCAACTCAGTGGTAGAGTGCTTGCCCAGCATATAGAAAGCCCCAGCCTCAATAACTAGCACTGCAAACAAACAAACAAACAAATAAATTCTGTCCTTTAATTGCTGTATGTTGATGGGAACAATACTGGAGAAACTATAGCATCATTTGCATGCACATAGCTATAAAAGGTAAGGGGGGATGGGGGCAGAAAACATTCCCTTTTTCCTTGAAAACACCATGAAGTTTATCAGCATTAATGAGGCTTAATAGAATAGGAGTTCTTCAATAGAATAGACACTCTTTTTCTAGGTTATCGCTGCTGGTTATTTGCACATTCAACTGCACATTCAACATTTCCATTGAGGAGTAAATGATGGATCATTAACAGAAAAGGTTTTGGCTTCTGAAAAATCTAGTTCAGAATATTGGTATCATCAAGTACAGGGTGGGGATAATAATTCAGACTTTTGTTTTCAAAGATTAAATAATCTGAATGACATGTATCTGGGACATTGTTCAGTATATACTATTAAATCAATAACTATTGTTTATATGTGCATTTTCTCTTATGTCTTTATATTTATATTTCAATTTTTTTCTTTTTGTGATACTTGGAATTGATCACAGAGCATCCCACATGAAAGGCTAGCACATTATCACAGGGCAAGCAGTTGGAATTATAAGATGTGTCACCATTCTGATCTCTCCTGCAACTTTAAAAGATACAAAAAATATCATATACATACCAATCAGGTACAAAAACTTAATAATGCAGAATATTAATTTTCAGAACACTTTGCTTTAATCCTAAGGATAATTAATTCCAACCCTGTCATTTTCCACTTTTGAATTGTTCAAGTGTATTTTTCTCAAGTCTTTAAAATGAAATTATATGATTATAACATATAAAACTGTTATTATATGTAGTCCAGTTAATCCATATTAGTGGATTAATGCACTGATTAGGTCAAGATTCTCATAACCCAATCATTTCATCCCTAAATTTTTTGCATTTTCTCACCCATGGGCTTTTGGGGGACACCTTATATCTAAACCCAGACATTCCAGAAACCCAGAGATCATTAAAGTCTATTTGGAAAACTTATGCTCCAATAAATTGGAAAACCTAGAAGAAAGGGGTACATTTCTAGAGACACGTGACCTGCCAAAATTGACTCAAGAGGACACAGAAAACATAAACAGATGAATAAATAACTAGCAATGAGATAGAAACAGTAATAAAAAGCCTTCCAATAAATAGACACCCAGGATCAGATGGATTCTCAGATGAATTCCACCAGATCATTAAAGAAGAGATAACACCAATGCTCCTCAAATTATTCCCTGGAATAGAAAGGGATGGAATACTTTCAAATTCACTTGATGAAGCCAGTATTACCCAGATAAGGACACATCAAGGAAAGAGAACTGCGACCAATCTCCTTGATGAACTTCTATGCAAAAATCCTTAATAAAATACCTGGAAATCATATTAAACAAGATATTAGAAGCTTGTATATTATGACTAGGAATGGAGGGATGATTTAACCCATAAAATACAATGTAATTCACCACAGAAAATGAATTAAAGACAAAAAAGTCACATAAGTCATTTGAATAGACGCAGAGAATGCTTTCAATATAATTCAGCACCCATTCATGGAAAAAAACTAAACCACTTAGGGAACTAAGAAACTAGCAATAGAAGGAATTTATTTCAACATCATAAAAGTTATATTTGACAAAGCCAAAGCCAACATCAGAGTGAATGGGAAAAAAATTGAAAGAATTTTCTTTAAAATATGAAACAAGTTAAGGATGTCCACCCTCACCACTCCTATACAGTACAGTACTAGAAATTCTATTCAGAGTAATTAGGCAAGATAAAGAAATAAAAGGATAAATTTAAGGAAAGATGAAGTCAAATTATCACTCTTTGTGGTTAATACAATCCTATACTTAGAAGTTCAAAAAGCTCCACCAGAAAAGTAATAGACCTAATAAATTCAACAAAGTAGCAGACTACAAATTCAACATTCAAAAAATCAATACCTTTTTTTATACAACAATAATGATTCTGCTGAGAAATAAATTAGGAAAGCAATCCCATTCATGATAGTCTCAAAAACAAATATAACAAAACAAAATCAGGAATAAATATAACCAAGGAGTTGAAAGACTTCAAAAATTAAAACTATAGAACATTGAGGAAAGAAATTGGAGAAGACACAAGAAAATGGATAAACAAAATTAAGACTGTTGAAACGGTCATACTACCAAAACAGTGTACAAAATACAAATGACATTCCTTCACAGAACCAAAAATAAAGAGTCCTAAAATTAACTTGGAAGAATAAAAAGACCAGAATAGCTAAATCAATTCTAAGCCAATAAAATCAATGCAACAGGCATCACAATTTTTAACTTCAAATTATACTGCAGAGCTATAGTAACAAAAAGAACATGGCGCCAGCATAGAAACATAGATCAGTGTGAAACAATAGAGACCCAGAGACAAATCCACACAGATATGGTTGTCTGATCCTGGAAAATGGTGCCAAAAATATACATATGAGAAAACACAGCCTTTTAAACAAATTTTGCTGGAAAAACTGGTTATCTCTACATAGAAGGACGATACTAGAACTTTGTTTCTCACCCTGCATGAATGTCAAAATGAATCAAAGACCTAGAAAGTACACCAGAAACTATGCAACCCCTAGAATAAGACACAGGGTCCATACTCCAATATGTAGACATAGGCAATGGCTTCCTCAGTAGGAACTCTGAAGTTCAGGAATTTATATCAAGAATTAATAAATGGGATGGTATAAAATTTATTTTAAAGCAAGGGAAACAAGTATGTGAAGATATAACTTACAGAAAGGGGCAAAATCTTTGCTGGCTAATCATTTGGCAGAGGATTCCTGTTCAGAATATATAAATAACTCTAAAAATAAATAGTAAAGTAAATAAAAAATAAATAACCCTATTAATAAATGGGCAAATGAACTATACAGACACATTACAAAAGAAGAAAAGTAAATGGCCAACAAATATATGAAAAAAGTTAAACATCATTAGCAATTAGGGAACTACAAATCAAAACTACAGTGATATTTCATCTTACTTCAGTCTTCTCACTCCAGTCAGAATGGAAGTCATTAAGAGTACAAATAATAATAAATACTGGAGCGGATAAGGAGAAAAAGTAATACTTTCATTTTATTGGTGGGATTGTGAATTAGTACAATCACTATGGAAATCAGTATGAAAGTTCCTCAGAAGACCAGGAATGGATCAACATATGACCCAACTATACCACTTTTCAGTATTTATCTTAAAGAATTAAAGTCATTGTAGTACAGTGCACTCATGTTTATAGCAGCACCATTCACAATAGGCAAACTGTGGAACCATTGTAGGTGTCCATCAGTGGATGAATGAATAAAGAAAGTGTGGTATATACCCACAATGGAGTTTTATTCAGCCATAAAGAAGAAGGAAATTATTGCCTGCAGGAAAAAGGATGGAGCTTGAGAACATGATGTTAAGTAAAATGAGTCAAACTCAGAAAGTCAAGAAGTGTATGTTGAAACTAGAGAAAAAGGGGAGAAAAAAAGGCATGGGGTGTCTCATAAAAAGCAAATGAAGATCAGTAGATGCAGAAAAAGCATTTGACAAAATACAGTACCTTTACATGTTCAAAACATTAGAAAAACTAAGGATAACAGTAACATATC
This sequence comes from Urocitellus parryii, assembly GCF_045843805.1. Lineage (NCBI taxonomy): Eukaryota > Metazoa > Chordata > Mammalia > Rodentia > Sciuridae > Urocitellus > Urocitellus parryii. The sequence continues at coordinate 17,357,996 of NC_135532.1, read as the reverse complement.
TCAACATCATAAAGGCTATCTATGCTAAGCCTCAGGCCAAACATCATTCTAAATGGAGAAAAATTAAAGGCATTCCCTCTAAAAACTGGAACAAGACAGGATGCCTTCTTTTACCATTTTTATTCAACATAGTTCTTGAAACACTGGACAGAGCAATTAGAGGAAAGAAATTAAAGGGATACTTATAGGAAAAGAAGAAGTTAGCACTATTTGCTGATGATATGATTCTATACCTAGAAGACACAAAAATCTCCACCAGAAAACTTCTAGAACTAGTAAATGAATTCATCAAAGTAGCAGGACATAAAATCAACACCCATAAATCAAAGGCATTTCTGTATATCAGTGACAAATCCTCTGAGAAGGAAATGAGGAAAACTACCCCATTCACAATAACCTCAAAATAATAATAATAATAATAATAATAAGAAGAAGAAGAATAAGAAGAAGATACTTGGAAATCAACTTAACAAAAGAGATGAAAGATATATACAATGAAAACTACAAAACCCTAAAGAGAGAAATCAAAGAAGACCTTAGAAGATGAAAAGATCTACCTTGTTCTTGGGTAGGTAGAATTAATATTATCAAAATGACCACACCCATCAAAAGCACTATACAATTTAATACAATTACAATTTAATGCAATTTAATGAAATTCCAATCAAAATACCAATGGCATTCCTCATAGAAATAGAAAAAGCAATCATTAAATTCATCTGAAAAAATAAGAAACCCAGAATAGCTAAAGTAATCCTTAGCAAGAAAAGTGAAGCAGGTGGCATCACTATATCATACCTTAAACTATACTACAGAGCAATAGTAACAAAAACAATATGGTATTGGCACCAAAACAGACTGGTAGACCAATGGTACAGAATAGAGGACACAGAAACTAACCCACAAATTACAATTATCTTATATTAGACAAAGGTGCCAAAAACTTGCATTGGAGAAAAGATATGCTCTTCAACAAATGGTGCTGGGAATACTTGAAATCCATATGCAACAAAATGAAATTAAACCCTTATCTCTCACTATGCACAAAACTCAACTCAAAGTGCATCAAGGACCTAGGAAATAAACTAGAGACTCTGCATCTAGCAGAAGAAAAAGTAGGCCCTAATCTTCATCATGAGGGATTAGGCCCCAACTTCCTTAATAAGACTCCTATAGCACAAGAATTAAAACCAAGAATCAATAAATGGGATGGATTAAAACTAAAAAGTTTCTTCTCAGCAAAAGAAACAATTTGTGAGGTAAACGGAGAGACTACATCCTGGGAGCAATTTTTTACCCCTCACACATCAGATAGAGCACTAATCTCTAGGGTATATAAAGAACTCAAAAAAGCTAAGCACTAAAAATACAAATAACCCAATCAATAAATGGACCAAGGACCTGAACAGACATGTTTCAGAAGATGATACACAATCAATCAACAAATATATGAAAAAATGTTTATCATCTCCAGCAATTAGAATAATGCAAATCAAAACGACTCTAAGATTTCATCTCACTCCAATCAGAATGGCAGCTATTATAAAGACAAACAACAAAAAGTGTTGGCAAGGATGTGGGGAAAAAGACACACTCATACATTGCTGTTTGGACTGCAAATTGGTGCACCCCACATAGAAAGCCATATGGAGATTCCTTGGAAATCTGGGAATGGAACCACCATTTGACCCAACTATCCCTCTTCTCCAACTATACCCAAAGGACATAAAAACAGCATACTACAGGGACACAGCCACAACAATGTTTATAGCAGCACAATTCACAATAGCTAAACTGTGGAGCCAACTGAGATGCCCTTCAGTGGATGAATGGATAAAAAAATGTGGCATATATACACAATAGAATTTTACTCAGCAATAAAAGAGAATAAAATCATGGCATTTCCAGGTAAATGGATTGCATTGGAGAAGATAATGCTAAGTGAAGTTAGCCAATCCCCCCAAAACAAATGCTGAATGTTTTCTCTGACATAAGGAGGCTGACTCATAGTGGGGTAGGGAGAGGGAGCATAGGAGGAATAGATGAACTCCAGATAGGGCAGAGGGGTGGGAAGGAAAGGGAAGGGGCAGGGGATTAGCAAGGATGGTGAAATGTGATAGACATCATTATCCAAAGTATATGTATTAAGACATGAATTAGTGTCAACATACTTTATATACAACCAGAGATATGAAAATTTGTGCTGTATATGTGTAATAAGAATTATAACGCATTCCTCTATCATTTATTTTTTTAAAAAAACTCAATAAAAAAGAAAATAATGGACATATGGTAAGCACTGTACCAAAGAATATTTTTAATATTTTGACTTTTTAAGAAATGTGTCTAGAGACTCACTGAAGAAAAGAAAACCAAATGGAAAACAGCTTTGGCTACATAAGAAATATCTGAATTCTATACACATCCACAATGATGATTTGAAGATAGACCCTGAGATTAATTAGTCAATCTCTTCCTTTCTCTGTTCTTCTCTTTTTTCCCTATCAACTGAAATCAAATATTGTGAATAGTCCTACAAATTAAATATTTTTCTTATAGAGTTGATTTTTGAAAAATTTTAATTACTTAAAATTTTTGCCTTTTTTGTTCCTCAGATTTTCTACTTAAGATGTTTTCCTACCTTAAAAGTCTCCTAGTTCTTGCTTTTGTGTGGTAAAATCTCTTGATTATTGTGTAATGATGTCATATTCTCAAACTTATTCTGAATTCATAAGTCTATGAAAATAGTTACTTCCTTTCAGGACATTTAAATAGTATTGCACAGTCAATGTCATTACAGATACTAGAAAACCTGCTGTCTCTTTAATTGACACTTCATGATAGAAGATATGGCTCTTCTCTTTAGCTCCTTTGAGATGTTCTCTTTGTCTTTGATTTTCTGAAGTTTCACCCAATTGCCCTGGGGAAGGGGTTTAAATCTCTCAACTCCTTCTAGTACTTTAAATTGTAATGGTTTTTGCCTCCTATATATGGTGACTTTAGGATATGACTTCATATTTATCAGAACTGGAAATCCTGGGTGACATGGACTGAGTATATATTTATTTGGAGAAGCATTTTAATTAAGATTCCATACTGGAACCACTTTAATTTGATTACTCAGAATGGGGAGATTAGATAATAGGGGAGATATAAATTAATAACCCAAAATATGAATAAAGAGATCTGTGATTATGAATCTTTAAGGAAAGTACTGTATGCCACATATAGAAGGAACAGAATCTAAGAGTTGTCTTTGTTGATTCCTTTCACCCTGGGCAGGATGTTTACTCCTATTAACTTCACTGAAATAATTATGCTTAAAAGTATTTTGTTCTTATTTACGAATCTGTAGTTCAAGGGTGTTTTTGTTTTGTTTTTTTTTTGTTTTGTTTTTTGTTTTTTAATCAAAGATTGAACTCAAGAAGCTTAAGCACCAAGCCACATCTCCAGCCCTTTATATTTATTTACTTTCTATTTTGAGCCAGGATCTCACTAAGTTTCCTAAGTTTCCTTAGGGTCTCACTAAGTTACAAAAGCTGGCTTTGAACTTGCAATCCTCCTGCTTTAGCCTCCAGAGCCACTGAAATTATAGACATGTGTCACCACACCTGGCTAAGGGTCTATTTTCTGTACCATTGTAAGGCCTAGACTCATATTTCTTATAGAGTCTTTTTATCCCAAATATTCTGGATACCTAGTACTAGCTTGATTTCTAGGGTTAATGGGCTTCAAACCCTGCTTTTAATTTTTTTTAAAGTTTTATCTTTGTTCTAATATTTTTATCTCTTGGAATTTTATGCATTTGCTCTTGAACTTTGAGTTGCTACATATTTTATCCTGGTTTTCCCACATCGTGATGGTGGGGAGCTCTGACAATAGAGGGCATATCAGAATTCCTAATCTTCCACATTGCAGGGGGAAGTGCTGCAAGTTCTTTTTTAAACTGTATAACTCTTTTGTACTTGAAATGTTATCACAATTAATGTTTGAAATATTAAAATGATTGTGAATTATCATTTCAATATCATGGGATCAAAACCAACAATTTTACAGTAGGAATGAATCATAGAGCAATTTCAAACCTTAGAAATATAAAATAATGAATTCTTTAATGATGTTTAGATTCTGTAGCTGTAATTTTGTTACTGGACAATATTGGTTAGATATAAAAAATGTTGACAAGATCATTTTGAAACTAAATCCACAACACACACAATTACCAAGGCTTCAAATTTTCAGGTAAAAAGTTTTTATGGAAAACAAACAGACAAAAAAAATGCTTACATACATTTTCCAATTTAAGAAGAAAAAAAAGTACTCACAAATATATAATGTGTGTCACTAGGTAGATCATTCTCAGAATCAAATATACATAATTTTACAGCAAATCAGGACTTAAAAAATAGGTACCTCATACACTTGTCCTGAGTACCTTCATGAAAATTAAAACAGTTAAATGCAAAATGAGGAGAAACTTAGCAGTAAAAAAAGAGAACTGGTATGCTTAGATAACCTCTCTACATTACTAGCAGTAATGGTCTTCAGTTTGGATTCAAAATTAACCTGACAGCACTCAATAGAATTCAGCCAGCAACAGACTGACTAAGGTTTAAGAAAAGATGGAGAAAAGAAAATTCAAGAGCAGGCATATAAACTGGTATGGTTTGGATCTAAAAGTGTCAATGAAAGAGCTCATGTGTTAGGCAGTGCAGGAAAGTTCAGAGTGAAGCCATTGCATTATGAGAGTGGTAATATCACCATTGAATTAATTCATTTGATGAATTAATAATCTGAATGGACCACTGGGTGGTAACTGTAAGCAGATGGGATATGACTGGAGGAAGCACACTGTGGGTATGCTCTGGGTTTTATGAGTCCATGGCCCCTTCCCCTCTCATTCTTTCTATCTGTCTGCTTCCCAGCTACTATAAGCTGAGGAGTTTCCTCCGCCATGTTTTTCTGCCATGTTGTTTTGCTTCACTTGGACCCAGAGCAATGCAGTCAGTAGACGAGGAACTGAACCTTTGGAAACCATGAGCACCGAATAAACTTTTCATTATTGAAGTTGTTCTTGTCTAGTATTTTGATCATACCAATAAAAAAACAAACCAGAAGAACAGTTATGAGTTCTTCATTTCAGTCATAATATCATAGTTATTCTGAACTCAGGACATGCATTCAAGAGGGAAGGCTGAGGGGGTCTGATCAGCTAATCAGATCCCATATATGTGCTATTTCATCAGTGTAGCTTACTCATTACTCCATGCCCAATATAAAAAATGGAGTGAGGGTGTTTGACCTGGTATATTACATGTTATCCTTGAATAAGTTATCTCTCTCTAACAGATAAATTCTTAACAGTTTCTCAAGATAATGTTACAAACTGGAAAAACAGCAAGTGACAATTTATCAGCTTTCCCTAAGGCTAGATTTAGTTGACCCTTTCATTCCATGTGCTTATGGCAATAAAAGATTATCTGCTCAGTACAATGCTGAAAGATACTAGGGATCGCTTCTTCCCACTTCATCCTAATTAATTCAGTATTATGTGTAAGACCAGAGGACAAAATAAAGAGTATTCTAGAACATTTCAGAAATAGAAATGATTGGATGTGAAAATAGGACCCATACACATGAGAAACACGCCAACAGACATCTCTTTCATAAATGAAGAATAATAAATAGTATTGAAAAGTAATGTGAGGTAGATCCAAGGTTCGAACCATAACAAAACCAAATTTATGCTAGGAAAATAGAAAGAGTGTTCCTGATATGACAGAAATTATTCCAAATGTTACTAGCTGCAGTACATATTTTTTATGCAAAACAGTTTGCACTGATGAATGATTTCAGATAGGAGAAACATGAAAATTACTGTGAAAAATCAATTTGTTGTTCTTTTCTTGCCTGTTCAATAAGCAAATAATTTTCCAGGACTAGATAAATAGGATAAGTTGACAAGAGAATATTGGAAATACCTTTGTAAATGATATTGACAACTTTCAGAATATCTAGTCAAGGTAGTAGTACGTGAAGAGATTGAGATGTGAAGATTCTACTTTTTATTGAATCCATCTGATAAGGACACTAATTTATTTCACAACTATAGGAGACATGAATCACATTATAACTAGCTACAAAGGTATGTAAAATGCTGGAACTGATATTAAAGAAAAAAAAAGTATATCATTTTCATGCCTAATGCCGTGGATGTACAAAAATACTTCAGTTAATTCACTCCACAGAGACATATTCTGGTTTGGCTATATGGTTCTGCTTGTTACATAATTGTGTAGTCAATCTCAACAGAATAAGTAGTCTCTTCATTGGAATCAGGAACCAGCTTTGACTCTATTTATATCTGTATGCAACTATGAATCAAAATCATCCATCTGAGCTTTCCAGTTTTGGGTAAAATGGAATAAGCTGTAAAACCTCAACAGAATTCATAGAACATCTCTTGGAAGACTCAAAAAAGCAAATAGTGGCAGGCAGACAGGACTCTGAGGCAGTTGGCTCAATTAAAGAAACACCAAATTGGTGGTGAATTTCTCCTTCTTCTTCTTTTATTTTTTTTTTGGGGGGGGGCATGGACAGAGGAGCAGCAGGAGAGACCCTGGAGTTTACAATTGAGAAATAAATGAGTGGTTTGCTTATAGCAGCAGAAGCAGCAATCAGGGCTTGGAGCCACCTGAAATTCTGATGGAGAAACACCTTCATCTCTGATTTAAGTAGTGGTGTTCTCAAGATGGGGAAGCCAACTCCCAGCATTCTAATTCTCTCTTTGCCTTCTCCCACTTTTACTTCAGAAAGACAGAACCAAAGTGAAGTAGATAAGTCCCCAGCTTTTGGTCTCAAAGGTGAAGATAGGGACCATCAGGAATCTGGAAATTACTGGGGACATCAGAAGAGGAACATCTCAGGAAAACTAATTCTTTCTCTGTAGAAATTCTTGAGGGTGACCAGAATATGGTTGCAACATAATTCTTCATTAGTCTAACTTACAATCTGCAGCTCACATTTTGTGGTCTGAGGAAGTTTCTGAGAGAGGATTTCCAAACTGATTCCTTTGTTTTTTGATTCTTCAATTATTTCATATCCCTGAAAAAAACTGAGGAAGCAATTCTACTTTGGGTCAAGGTTTTGAAATGATTCTTTGAAAATGACTACCTTTGGTTGGTACATACACTATTAGGTTCAAGACCGTACTCCCTCACTTCATTACTATAAACTGTGGCAGTGTTGATTAAAAGTTCTGGAAGCAGAAATTTAAAAATCTGTGCTGTGAAAAGTGGATTCTAAAAATCAGGAAATTTTTACTTAAATCTTAGTGTGATTTACCTATGGACCATTATTTTGAATTTTTTCAACCTAGTCTTTGTCTCTCTCTTTCTTAGCCATCCTCCAAAAAGAAATCCCCTAAATAAACCCACTGTGTATTTCATGAGTCTGTGCTTCGTACATGCTTCCTCCTCTGTGTAATATACTCTCGCCTCATTATTTCATCCTAATGAGTTCTACCCATCCTACTAGATGCTATTAGGAGTCTATTACTTCCTTTAATAAACCTGTACTAATCATTCTCTGCTCCTCATATGATAGATCTATGGTCTCATCTACCACCCCATTCACCATTCATCTTCACAGTACACTGAGTTTGTCTCCATTTCATGACTTACACTGTATATTTTAATTTTGTCTACTTATAGAACCACAAGGAAATAATTTTTTCTCATAAATTCATATATTTCTAACTCTTTGCTCTTGTCAGTAATAGCCATAGGAATTTGACAAATGTTTGATGGGTAAATGTAAAAACAAATGTGTGATGAATGAATTTAGTATTCCGTAGCTTCACTCCCTTCCTTATGAAATATATATAAAGTGTTCTCAGTAAAATATTTTGTTCATTCTATAGTATGTGAAGTATTTGAAAATATGTTATTTACAAAATCTGGCAGAATAGATGAAATCCCTTCTCACATAAGAGTGTGCGATTGTTTTCATAACCAGTTTAGACAACACTGAATAAACTCACACCCACTCTACCTATAACATCTCTGCTATGATGTTAGCAGAATTTCCAAAAGCAAAGTGAAGTTATTTACAAGTTTCACTACTGAGAATTGAAAATGTTATAACTGGTATACTATTTTGAAAGAAAAAGAGATGTTGAGTTACCTTTATTTAGAATTAAATGGAAATAGCTTTGCAGGTTCAGAGAAATAAAATTACATCCCACATAAGTGAAAAAAAAACCAACAATCTAGAGAACAAAATCATTATATATTTAATGGTTTGCCTTGTTATTTTAATTTTAAATAAAAATTGGCTATGTATTTGAAATCCATGAAATGATTTCATGTGTATTGAATGAATTATTGCTGAAAAGAAAGTCCTATTTATAGGACTTATGAATGACATTCATAATAAATGAATGAGCATTTGTTGTCATACAACTTATATACACACCTGTATATCTTATATATACAAGCTATGTGTACATACACACATACACATGTAGCATCATGTTAAACAAAATTGTTAATGTCTCAATCATTGTCCTCAAAAGGGATACAATGTTAAGAGTCATAAACAAGCAAATACATGGTTATTAATTCAAGAAAAATCAAAATGTATTATGTATCGGGTACTGTTCTAAGAATTTTGCAGCTTTTATACAATCCAATATTCACAAAAGTGGTGTAGTGGCTAATATCCTTTCACAAACAAGAAAACGTACAGAGAAGTTAAGCAACTTACCCAAGGACACAGAATAGAGAAGGTATTGGCAGTATGAATCTGCAGAGTTTAACTCTTTATAGATAATTAATTCTGTCTTAAAGTTTTATAACTTGAATCAGCATTTCAACTAGAACCCCACTAATAAAACAATTTATGAAGGGCAGTGAATTATTCGAGTCATAGAGATGAAACAATAATGTAAGAAAAACCTACATGTGATTGAAAATGGTAAGAATTAGATTGTAATTTAGGTTGTACTCAAACTAGAGAAAAAATTCAAAACAGTACATGGAAGCTTCTGCAGGGTAAGGTCTTTTGCACACAGTGTCCCAATGCACTTGCTCATTCCTCCAGGGAGAACTGGGTGTCTCTGCTGCGAGTACTGGGGATAGAGTAATGAATGACAGAGACAACCTCTGTCTCAGGGAGATAACATCCTTCAGAGAGTGACAGGTTTTAAGTGATATATAACATTATGCAGATCATGACAAGTACTCTGGAAGAGAAGAAGGCAGGCCACGCCATGGTCCTATGTGAGCAACTCCACCATCCAGGCACCTTCAATTTATCCGTGCCTTAAACCTGTTGTTGTAGCAACATCAAACTGCTCAGCTTTTCCCTTAATGCACTTCATTGCCTGCTGCAATTGTTGTTGTTATTGTTGTTTTTTGTACTGGGCATTGGCACTCAACCACCGATTCACATCCTCAGCCCTATTTTGTATTTTATTTAGAGACAAGGCCCTGCTAAATTCCTTAGGACTTGCTAAGTTGCTGAGGCTGGCTTTGAACTTGCAAAACTCCTCCCTCAGCCTCCCAAGCCCCTGGGATTACAGGTGTGTACAACTGCACCTGGCTCTGCTGCGATTTTTTAACCCCTATCTTTTCTTTCTGCCTCAATGGAAACCACGTCTCCATATTGCTTCTAGTCTTATCTGCCCCTGTAAACATACCAAGACTTTTTCCTTAGGTAGTGTCTACTATAAAAATGTCTCTCTGGTTAATTATTCTTTAGGTTTGGTCTTTTTCTGGGATTTATCATCCCCTATCCACAGACTTCTCACCTTCATAACACCTGTCTCTTTCATTTCTTTTCCTTTTTCATAGCTTTGTTCTTTACTGACCAGCATAGTGTAGATTTTCTATAAATATTTCAGGAATAAAAGGATAAAAATGTGCTGGAAGACAAGAGGGAAAGAGCATTTGGAATTCTTTCTTTAGTGGTCAGATTTAGCAGTGCATTGATATGGCATCCAGGAAAATGAGAAATAACTGATTTAAAAGAAGCTAAGTGTCTACCATTGCCAGATATTGATGAGTAAACAAATGAACAAAGGTATCCTCATAAAAACAAAGGTATCTCCATCTCCATCAGTTGGGGCCTGGGGCAGGAGAGTCATTTTTCCACATTGTTCATTGAACATGGGATCAATGACAGACGAGAGACACTGAAAACTGAGTTCTAGAAATGAGTATTTTCCCCAGGATGCTAGCAAATAGAATCAGTACTTAAGAGAAACATACTCCTAAATTGCTGCACTTGAAAGAAACAATCACATTTTACTAATTAATATAGTATATAGTATCAACATCCTCTAAATGTGTCAAGCTTAATATTCTGGAATATGTGTGATTTTGAAGCCTGTAACTTTGCATAGAAAAGTGGAGGAGGGAAGAAAAAGAAAAGATATTAGGAATGAAATTGATCAAATGATATTATATGCTTCTATGAATATGGCATAATGAATCCTGTTATTATGTGTAATTATACTGCACCAATAAAATATCTTAAAATAATATGAATAGAGATCCCATCAAAATCCAAGAATTACTAAAATATGGAATAAATGGAATTTTTTAAATGTAATTTAAACATATTTTCTGGCAATATATTTCATTATACTCACTGTATGTGCTTTAAAACAGAGTTCTAGATACATATTTTCTTCTTGTTTACTTTTTAAAAAAATATTCATTTTTAAGTTGTAGTTGGACACAATACATTTATTTTATTTTATGTGGTGCTGAGGATCAAACCCAGAGCCTCACACATGCTAGGCGAGCGTTCTACCACTGAGCCCCAGCCCCAGCCCCCTCTTCTTGTTTACTTTTTACCTTTTGTTGGTTTGATTTTATTATATTTATATTGAAAAAGCCACATGCATCTTAATGTTTATCCATGTACTTAAAGGGTATTCAACATTACCAATGTACATTTTATCTACAACTCAGGTAATTTATTTTGAGGTATATCAAATGCCCAACACACCAATATCTGCACAAGCCTCTGTTAAGCAGCCAATGGGGTAAAATAAAAGGCTCAAGTGGCAAGAAGTGATTTGGAATGTGGCAGAAGGGATTTTATTTTTCTGTGCTTTCGGGAGGCCGCCCACTATGCACTGCTCTGTCACTGTGCTACCTAGAATGAAGTTGTCAGATCAGCCAATTTGCATTCGAATTTTGAGTGGATACCATTAATGCTAAAACTGGTCAACTGGGATGCTGAAAAAATAGAATTTTGTTCTAATTATAAAGAAAGGACCTTTAAGAGGACCTTATGTAAAGAGACGATGGACAGGAATGGAACATGGAGCAGTGGCCAAATAACTGACTTCAGAGAGCCACTTTATCCTCTCTCTAAGAAAGTTTCATCTGTCGGCTTGCAGTGCCCAGTGTTCTACAGGAATTCGATGAGGCCTCAGCACAGTCAAGTCTTCTATCATTGAACTTGCCTAATGTAAACTTCCTTGCTCCCCTTGAGGGTGTCAAGACACCATTTGCTGGGGCTGTTGTTCATGAATCTGCCTCTGGGTTTCCTTAAATCGAACTCCATGGTTCTCACTTCTAGATCTCAGAAGGATCAGCAGCATAGGCTGAATTTCTGCCTATAATGGACTATGAAAATTCATTTGTCTTAACTTGGGAGTGAGATGTAAGAAGGAGGCCTGGGCTCATATATCCTCATTACCTTATCTAGCAGTCCATGACCCCTTGGCATTCATCCTGTCTGAGTTCAATTCTTTCCTCTGTGGAATGGAATGAGGCAGGGAGGAGAAGGTCAACTTGTGATGTGTGGGTCTTTCTGAACATTGACGTATATCATTCCCATCATTTTAATTCAACTTTATAACTTTAATTCAAGTCATTGGTAAGATCTAGGTTGATATAGAGGAGATATCAAAGAGAGAGGGTAAGGTCCCTTCAGCGGAAAGCTCAGGGTTTTCTTTTGGTTTGATCTGGTTTTTCTTCATTGTTGAATAGAAACTTCATTTATATTATTAATATATTTTTCTACCTTTAATTATTATGCCTTATTTTTCAAGTAACTCATTTACTCTGAAAAATAATTTCTATCCCTTTTCTTCTAGTTTTAAGAATCAAAAATGCCTTATTAAAAGACCAAAAAAAAAGAGAAATAATTTCTATCCTTCATTGTTCATAGTTCTGTTCTTTTTACATTTTACTCTTAGTTTTTTCCTTCTATATTCTATGAAAATATATCAGCTTTTTCCTCCACACCAATCTGATTAGATTTACAGTAGGGTCCTCTTTTTCCTAGTGGCACAAATGTATATTTTAATTATGATTTTTCTTTCATTTTTGTGTTTTCTAACACATTTTTTGTCTTTTCTAACAATTCTACTTTTAATTATCTTCTGTTATTTGTTCATCTAGGGATCTTCTTTATTAATAGATTTCTGTACTTATTTCAGAGAAATCATCTGTCATACATCCACCAAAATTGTAAACAGGAAATGGTCTCTCTGTTGCCTTTATTATTCTACCATGGACAGATCATGTCTCTGAATATTTTGGAGAGATATTTTCTCTCTGTGTGTTCTGCCATATTTTTCCCACAAACCCCATGTTTCCTTCTGTTTTTCACTTTACCCTTAAGAAATACAAGTTCTCTAGGGGATTATTTTGTTGCCCATGTGTGATTTCTACAGGTTTTGATGTTTGGTTCTTGGGAAATTCTCACAAGGGAGTAAGGTAAAGACTGCAGTTGACTACCTGTATGGCTGCCAGTCCCTTCCTGATTCCATCACCACTGCAGCAAACTGATGCATGCTCGTTTTCCCTCTTCCAGGGTTCAGCTAGGCATATGGTAAAAGAGAGATGAAGCCAAGAGCTAAGGAAGTGGTCAGCAGACACTCTCAAAATATAACATATAGTAAAAGTAAATTTGGGTGTCCTGATTTCTAGTTGATTTGTAATTGCAAACCAAGGAATAAATAATTCCTGTTTATCTTTAAGATACACAATTTTTTTCTTATTTTCAGTGGCAAAGTTTATATCAGTGATTTTTCTCAGTCCAACCCATTTACTTTACAATTAAATGAAATTTCTCCCCAGTCTGTCCTGGCAATAGCTTAATTAATCCTAGTATTGTTTTTGTTTTTCCTTTCCTGGTATGTGTGTGTGTGTGTGTGTGTGTGTGTGTGTGTGCACGCGCTCATGCACACACTTGTGATAATGTGTTTTAGTATTTCCAAGTCACCTTAAATATTTTGATCACAAGTGGGTAGAAGTTATCGAAAGAATAGCTAGTGTATTGAAAGAATACTTAGAAATGCATTTTTTGAAGTAAGAACTCCAAAGCAACAAAAACATTCTCACAGATGTTTATCTATGAAAATGCCAATAGATTAAAATATACCTTATAATTTTATTTTTCTGAGAAATAACTGTATCATAAATGCTACATTAAGCATACAATCACCATGGGCTTTTTGAAGAAGTTATCAACATGATTGGCTGGATTTTAGTAATTCTGATGTTGATCAATTACCCCTCTACCCTACTTCTGTTTCTTCATTGCCTCTACATCAATATCCAGTTAGCTACTCTATATCTGCAATAGTCATTCAGAGGAGAAGGGAGGGGTTCCCATTATTCATGCTTTGGAGATCAGTGATACAGTCAGTCATCTAAAATTCACATGGATCATTACTGCATTCATATTAATTTATGCTCAATTAACATGCTTAGAATCAGTTTTCTGTGGAGTTTAGCCAATTGGCTTTATAGCTTCTGGCTCTGCAAGGTTCATTTTGCTCTCATCACTGGTAATATGAGGAGCTACAGTCTTCATTCCTATCATTAAATTCTTTAGGGTTTTGGTTTTGTTCATAAATTGAAGGGGCCAGCATGTGGGGGGATGGCAGTGACAGCATTTCTGGCTGAGAGCCACATTGCTATGTCCTGGCAACTGTCCTCCACGCAGATGTGATGCTCACCAAGCAGCAGGGTCACAGGTGTACCTCTGTGCTACTATATTGGAGAGGTCACCAGGAGGAAGGCCAGACTGGACTCAGAGGAAGGAGGAGGGACATGTTGTCTGCGCTTAGGTCTGCCTGCTTCTGTCCTGCAAGGCATCAGGGAATCAGCAGGTCTCTCTGCCTGCAGTGCAAGTCAGCAGGAATATGGCTCTTTTCCTGTTTAAACCTTCTAGAAATTACTTTTTAGGAAACATGGATATTGTGCTCAGGGCTCTATTAAATGTAGGCAAACATATAATCTTTCATTGCCTGATGCTTGCATGAAAACTAAACATATACTAATCAAAATTTAAAGTCTTATGAATTAATCCATATAGATTGTTGTTATACCTATTGAACTAAATAAATTACATTTCTATCCCTATGTATTCTTCAGTGCTCTACTTCACATCTAAAGGCTTCTCTATGAAGGTGTATAAGAAATTTCTTTTTATTCCTCCTTCTTGACTCTTTCAGGGCAAGAAGATTCCGATGAATGGTTTTCTTAAAAGAAATATTTTTGAACATAGGTTAATTATTAATAGTGATTTAATTAATCAGTAAAAAGAGAATAAGGCTATAGACTTTAGCAAGAACTGCACCTCTTTTCATTTTTCTGAAAGGTTGCATTGCCTGTCAGCTTCTGTTGTAGTGTAAAACCAGATACTAAACTAATATACAGTCATCTCAAACTCACGCTTAGTGTTATGATGATGGAGACATAATCCCCAGAGTTATACTGGGAAGTAGAAGACATGCTATAGTGATGCAAATAACAAATTAAGTGGTGGACTCTTCCAGAGAACACTAAATATTTATCAGAAAGAACTTAGATCAGAAATACTCAACTTAGACTCCATGGTCATCCCAGATTATCATCACTTCAATATGAAGGGAACAATGGAAGACCGGTAACTTGTTTCATGCTTACCTTGGTCCAAGGTAATGTGGAATGTGCTGGATACTTCATCTCATCCTCCATAAACATATGGATGGTACCATATTGTCCATGTTTCACAGACATGCAACAACAGGCACAGAATAGCAAGTGATATGCCCCAGATTAAAAAAAAAAAAAGTATGGAGTGACATTAGCCTCCATCATGCCCTAGATAATAAAGTATGGAGTGGCATTGGCCTCCATCAGACCCATCCAGAGACTGCACATTGGCCACAATGCCATGTGGTCTCCAAGAGAAACTAGTCAGATGCTTTGCAAGGGGAAAAATGGTGAGAGTTGTGTGGACATGCCCTCCATTTCTGGACTACTTGGAATAACATTAGGATACAGTTACCCCCAGGGTCAGACTAATAGTAAAAACAGCCTCCTTCTCCTCCTCCTCCTCCTCTTCTTCTTAAGAGAAAGAGAGAGAGAGAGGGAGAGAGAGAGAGAGAGAGAGAGAGAGAGAGAGAGAGAGAGAATTTTTTAATATTTATTTTTTCAGTTTTCGGTGGACACAACATCTTTTATTTTTATGTGGTTCTGAGGATGAACCCAGCGCCCCGCCCATACCAGGCAAGCAAGTTACCTCTTGAGCTACATCCCCAGCCCCCATTCATCCTCTTCTAATAAAAAATTCAAGAGATGGGTTGTAGGCACATCATGACTCTCCTCTGTGACAGCAACCGGCATTATATGGCACAAATATTGCAATTGTGGTCCCCTAACTCATCGTGACTGGTGGGCCTGGACAAAAAAGGAAGGGAAAATCAGTAAGCAGAAATGGTGAAGGTTCAAGAAAACCAAAAACAATGGAGGATAAGGATTTAAAATAAACTGTAAATTGCATTCAAACTAAAACCAGTGAAGAGAGTGAAAAAATGTGTAATTCTCCAGAGATATAAAAAAATAATTTATTTTAATTCACTTAAAAAATGATTTATTTGTACCAGGTAACACCAGGGTTAATTCTTGCAATAAATAATTAAATGTATGACAAAAGGGGAACAAAGTCCTTTTACCTCATCTCCCAGAAAATTCCAAAGAGGTTTTGGTTTACGTCCAGGACAAAACACCAGCATGACATGATGTTCCCAATCAAATTAGATGCTTGGGAAAGTAGCACTTTATTTGACCTACATACAACCAGAAAGTAAATGTATAATTTGCTAGTTTCTTTTTCAAAGCATTATACACTTTTCTTTTCATGCTCTTAAATATGAAATTAAAATCTAAAGCAGATAAAATTAGTAATCTATTAAAATCAATTGGTAAAAAACAAAATTGATAACTTTTATATGCCATAACCATTCATTAATAGAATTATAATACTTTGTTAACCACAGGAAAAAAAATTGAAATCCTGATAGTTGTAGACTGGAGCAAAATTATTGTTGAATATTGAGAAAATCATAATTCACAGCACCACCCTGAAAGCCCAGGAGACTGTAATTCAGTGGTTCTAGAAACATGAAAGTAAAGTGGGGAGGAATTTTTCAAATTGAATATTTTAACTTGAAATACTAATAACAACTGTTCATGTTTCCTTTCATGAATATAAAAATCAGACAAGAAGTACTTACAGTCTGAAAGAAGCAATGGAGTCTTTATAATGTATTACTTCTGTCAAACCATATATTATGTATTCTATACAACTATTAACTCTGCAAGTAGCTCTGTTGAGTTACAAATCTCTGAGTCTTACCTGGTATTTAATTGTGTGGACCACACATGGGCTACTAAAGCTCACCTGCTAATTCCACTTGGTTTTTCAAGGTCCAAATAGAGCTAATTTTTTTCTAGTTTCAAAGGCATATTAAAAAAAATTTAAAACAAACACATAGCAATTATCAAGGAAAACATATTGAGGTCTACAAAAGACAAACCAATTAGCAATAGGTAACATGTTAGTGGTGTTGAAATTAATACTGGCATAGACTATAATTATCTATATTGTTGCTTTTATTAGACTTTTAAAAGTATTTTAAAACAGTAGAGTTGCTTTTTATTTTAATGACATTAAAGACATACAAGTTTGTAGACCCATGCTTAATATCTTTTGGGCCTTATACTTCTTCCTATTAGAGTAAAAATGGCTGAAGTCAATCCTTTTATCCACATATATTGTTAGAAAATGAAGCTGTGATGCTGAAAAGTTGAAGAAATATGTATTAGGACCAAGTTTTTCAGGGTGGGAGGTATTCTGTGAAGCTAGTAAAAGAACAGATGTTTCTCGAATATCCAACTTAGGATATTTGCTAAATTCTGTTTTCCAACATTGAAATGTATGCACAACAGTTTTTGGAGCAAATAATGGGTGTATAACATAGAATATATATATATTTTTTGAAAAAAAATAAATGACTTTGGAAAAAACAGTGTTATATGGGAAGACAATGCAAATGTAATCACTGATGAAAATTAGACCCTGCAAGAATGAAGCTCATCCATCACACCATTCACTGGCAAGTGATTGTGACAAGAAATGGAAAGAAGAAATGCAAAATGTGCCATGGGTTATTATCCAGGCAGTTAATCTTATTAAAAAAGACTTCATACAAAATGTAAAAGAAATTGAACAGTAATTTGGCATGATGCTCAGAGTTTGCATAAAACTTTATATATATCCAAATATTTGCTCTTTACCTCTGGAAAGCAACTCGAGTTGTTAAAGATATGTAATGCCCTTTTTCAACCCAGGCAAGTGTCCCAAATTTGCTGACATTTTCTGTGATGACAATTGTTTGTAAGTGATATGCTATTTAGATAATGTTTCAGAACATAAACATAGTTGATCTCTCCTTTTAGAGCAAAAATGCCATTTAATCAATGTTTGACAAGGATCTTTTCCTAAATACCTGTGGGCATTTTAAAAAGTGAATATTTAGAAAAATTTAGAAAAATTTCCATTAGCATTGATTATGTAACTAAAATGTAATGTGGTTTTATCAATGCAAAATCTCTTGCTGGACATGGTGACGCATCCCTGTAATCCAAGTGATGTGGGAAGCTAAAGCGGTTCAAGACCAGCTTCAGTAAGTTAGCAAGGCCCTAAATAACTTATTAAGACCCTCCGGGTATCAAAATAAAAGAAGAAAAATTAAAAAGGTCTGAGGATATAGCTCAGAGGTAAAGCACCTCTGGATTCAATCCCCAGTACCCCAAAACAAACAAACAAAAAGTTTTAGATCACCATGGATCAAGATTTTTAAGCCAAATATCAAACATCAAATAGTTGAACCAAACTATTCTAAATTATTTGAGAAACAAAAACTTTTAGTTATTCCCAATAATTATTTCAGTGGCTTTTAAATGAGAATTTTAAAATGTCGAATTTCACAGTTTGGTTAGTATTCCAATATAAGTACATACATACATACAAACAAATAATGGTAAAATTAAATCAGAGAAGATGGAAATAAACCCACTATACATATTTCAACAAAAACTTTCACTCTATAGTGTCAATATTTACTCATTATAGTCCATTGCTCAATCCTTTAATTTTAACTAATATTTTCATAAAATATCTGTTTCAATTGTGATGATTATTTAGTTAATAAACTAATTAAAACATTTGAACAGACTTTAAAATCACTATGCTCTCTTAAAAATATTAAACCAAGACTTAAATGTAATTAGGAATATGAACAAAAATGCAATGTGCCAAATAAAATAAAATTTATTTTAAGGCAATCCATTTTACTTTATATTATTCATCTTAATTTTGACTTTTTAATGATTTTTAAATGTATACAAGGTATTCAAATTATTTTATATATCTTACAAATAAATTAGTGCACATTTGTAGGAAGTACAGAATCCATTTTTAATAAAATTTAGAGATTACTCATCCAAACAAAATTATAAAAAATAAAACCTTTTTGAGTTTGACTTCCACATGCAAATTGTATCATTTAAAACTAACTCTAAAAACCTCATAAAGAATTTAAATATTAAATGACAATATGGGACGGCTAACAAGCAGACTAGAGATATAATGTTGTTATTAAGATAAAAAATCTTTGAGCAAGTTAAGTTGGATTCAAGACCAACTTATAATATCTCAGATTAATTTGTTATGCAAACTTGAGCCACTTATTTCACAAGAGGAGATCAGTTTCCACATCTATGAAACACTATCCAGTGTTGTCTAATTTCCTGTTATGTTATGGAGAATTGAGTAGATGATCTATGTAAGGCACAGGGTTTTTTTGACTTAATAAATAGTAGTTCCAATTTAAATTTAGCAAAATAAAAACAGTGTGCTTTTTATAGATAAAAATGTACTATAAGGTCCCGGCACGGTGGCTCATGCCTGTAATCCCAGCAGCTTGGGAGGCTGAGGCAAGAGGATCACAAGTTCAAAGCCATCCTCAGCAAAGCGAGGCACTCAGCAACTCAGTGAGATCCTGTATCTAATAAAATACAAAATAGAGCTGGGGGTGTGGCTCAGTGGTCCAGTGCCCCTGAGTTCAATCCCTGGTACAGAAAAATAAAATGCTATTCTGGAATATCTTTTTCAGAATTTCATTAGCAAATCTATTAATAAGATATTTACCATTTTAGCAATGAAATTTGAGAATATGTACTTCTATGTAGAAGCCAAAGGGTGGGGCATTTATCAGCTTTTTCCTCAAGTCAGATTAAGCTTCCATCTTCTTTCTTAGAACTGTGGTGAGTGGAGCAACTTCCCAAACCCTTAGATTGAGAGCGTATGACAAAAGCAAGAGGAAGCAAAGTGTTTGATTGATTATCATATTCTGGTAACAGATTAATATTCATCTAAAAGTGGTTATTGTTGCAAATTTGTATTTGTTTGGGGCTCCTCAGTCACAGCTCCTGGATAGATATCACTGATGTGATGGCCACATCATTTTTAAAGATGAAGATCTGTAAGCCAAATACAGCATCTACAAGCAGATGTGGACTAGAATGATTTCAACACAAAATATGGAGATGTATAGATTTGAATAATACTGAAAACCTTTTAAGACTCTTCTTTATTGCAAATAATGCCCATGATTGAATTTCTAAGTGCCTTGAAAGGTAAAGGAAAGTTGAGTGAAGCTTGTCAACTAAGCGAAACAAGTTAATGCATTCAGTTTTGTGCTATCTTTAAATGCAAATGTTTGCTAAGGCAGTTATGACTGGAAGACCATTCTGTTTAATGGCACATTACTGTGATTAATTCTGCACTGTCTCAGTGGCCCTCCCATCAATTTTCTTCAACCATCACACAGTACATGATTTCTGTTTGGCCTATTGCTTGCTAAATATTGATGAATTTTTGCTCTTATTACTAGCAGTTTTTTTTTCCCAGTGAAAACTATGCAGCAGAGACATTTGTCTTATCTATCATAGTACTATGAATAGTAAACAATGGATTTACAGAAAAAATGTCAAATGTTCAGTTAGTCAACTGAGCATATATATTGCCTCATTTGAAGATTGCATTTAATACAGGGAAGAGAGTGGGAAAATTAAATAAATTAGAAGTAGATTGAAATGTGTGCATTTGATAAAAATAATAGTCATAATTTATTAAACGTATCAAAGATACTTCGTGTTTCAGTTTATAAGTATATGAGAAGAACTATGGTATAAATTAGGAGCAGAAACCTCATTGTCTCCGATGTGTCCACCTGGCTAGAATCATGACGGAGATTCCAGTCAGCCCAAGTATTTACAGTGTCAAAGAAATATACAAAAAAAAAAAATAATAATAAGGACTGTGTTCGGTTGAAGCAGACAATCCCACAATATTCTCTTTTCTCCTTGATCCCTTTTTGAGGCTGAATCACTTCCCTTCTTTTTCTCGTATACTCTTGAAAAGGCTTTGGAAGTTGCTTAACTCACTACAGTCCTAGGAAAGGAGATGGAAATTCAGTCTGCCTTTAGAAAACAAGCTGGTCCAAGTCCCATTCTTTGGGTTCCATATGGAAGTATGAGCGTATAATCAAGGGAAAAACAGAAAGAGGTCATTGGCATTAACTAATGGTGATCTCACACGTAAGAACCATTTCTGCCAGGAATTTGCTCTGATCACACTGTTGACAGGCACTTACTAGAGATAATGAGACTCTTCCTTGTCTACTTCTTTTTTAGTTATTTGAAGACAAGTAAACCCTTCTATCCAGTCAGATCACTGATTGCCTCCCAGGGGTCATCTTTCCATCACTGTAATGTTTACTTTGATTCATAATTTTGAAGGATCCAGTCCATGATCAGGTGACCCTGTTGCTTTGGGGGCCTCTGGAGAGATACCACATTGTAACAGAGGCATGTGGCAGAGTAAAACAGCTAACCCCTCATGGCTAGAAAGCAAAAGAGCAAACAAGGACTAGGCCTTGGTTCCAGTATCCTCTCTTAGGGCATGCCCCAATGACCTAAGTGAGTGAGTACAATGAACAGATATTAAAAAATAATGGGAAGGAAGTTGAGATAACAATCACAACTCTTTTATGAAAAAAAAATATGAAGGAGAGAAATGCACTATTTGTAAACTGGTATACCATTATCTTCAAGAACTTACTGCAGTCATTTCTACCATGCAAAACAATGCCTCCTGCTAAAATACTTTTAAATGATCTTTAAATGAATTATTTTCTTGAATCTAAATATCAGCTTTTTCTTAAGATTGTTTCATAAAGCCTAGTTTAGCTTCTTAATATGAAGAAAATAACTAATTTTAAGTCACAAGTAGGTCTTAAAAAACTGACTAGACAATGCATAAATATGCCTTAATTGTGATATAAAAGCCACTTCCCCATGAACTTAAGTTAAACTACCATAGTTAACCACTGCTATTTAAACGTTCATTCATTTAATAATAATTTAGAATAAAAAATTGAATTTGTATTCATTGCCACTATAATTTGAAACTTACAAAAAGGACTGAGTTGGTTTGAAATATCCACATATGCCAAGAAAAGGAAGTACCAGAGAATCAAAACCTAGAATGGTATCCAACAAGGATGGGCTCCATGCTCACCACTGCCAATACTGAGCTTTTGCAAAAGTTGTGAAATGTTCTATAGTTTAGTATGAGAATGCTGTATTAAATCTTGCACCTGTTCTTACTATTGCTGATTTCTTAATTTTTCTAGGAACTAATAACATTTGGCAATATTTTTATAAACTTTGGAAAAGAGAATTTTGGCTTTCCAGGTCCTATTGACTAAATGATTGCCAAATGTATATTAAAATTGGCTTAGCTTCCAGTGTTCCTTCATGAAAGAAATCTTTTAGAATCTTATAAGTCAATTTTTATTAGTCATTCCAGAATTTTAATGATATATTTTTCTTTTTCGTTGTGGGAGAAATCTCTATTAATTCTTAGTATCTCTGTCTCTAAATAATAAGGTAAGCATTGGAATTAAATAAATATTTCAGGACCCATAAAAATTTAAAGGATTTATATAAATACCATATGTCTTGATAAAGTTATATGATAAAACCTTAAATTCACTCATAATCTTTAATAAATGTTTAATATGTATTCTAAGGAAAGAAATTTTTTGGACTGTAACATGAATTTTAAATTTAACCTAATAAGGTAAATTTATACGGTAAGTGTTCTTTAGCCAGAAGCAGTTTAAAAATTGAACACTTTTTCAGTAGTGTTTCAAATATGTCATTAATATAATCCAATCTTAATAGCCTACACATATTTTATAAAAATTTTATTAAATAGCACTAGATTAACTATTTTCTTGAAGGAAATGGGCACTTATTAGTGATCATAAAATTTACAACTCATGCCTTTTACATGATAGGAACCATGAAAACCTATTAAAGTGTATTTTGGTTTAAGTGTAATATATTGAATTATTAGTGTACCTCTATTAATACTTTTTACACTGAAAAAAGTATTCAAATTTTTCTCTGCCAATTATATTTGCATATTCTCTTTAAAGTAGGACATTGAAGATCAAATGAATCTTGCTTTTCAGGATGCTTAATAAAAGAATAAGTGTTCAAAATTTTGGATTGTTAATTGAAAATGTATCTGGTGTAGGAATGAAATCCTTAACAAACAGCTGAAATTTTACATTGATGCCCAATAGTTTGACATGCTCAG
The DNA here is from genome assembly GCF_045843805.1 of Urocitellus parryii. Classification (NCBI taxonomy): domain Eukaryota; kingdom Metazoa; phylum Chordata; class Mammalia; order Rodentia; family Sciuridae; genus Urocitellus; species Urocitellus parryii. The sequence continues at coordinate 17,334,965 of NC_135532.1, read as the reverse complement.
TATAAGGGTTCTCAAATCAATCATTTTCATGGATTTAGCATGTCAAGTAGGATAGACTTAAAGAAATTAGATCTCTGAAAATAAAATTATGTATGAAAAGTCTCTAAGTCAGAATTTTATAAGCACAACAAAAAGAATTAATTAAAAATAAAACAATATCTAGCTCATACCATGGAATAAGAACAAATAAACCAAATAAGCATTAAGATTCTACACAGCACATTACAAATCTATAGCACAGTACAATACCATTATTTGGTTCATATCCAAATTCTCATTGCTCAGGAATTGGTGGAACCTTAGTGATATTAGACAAGGAGTCCAATTTAGGGCAGGCCTTTTAAGGGCAGGTTGAGGGGAGGGTTCAGCTGCTCTGCAATTACTCAAGGTCTCACCTAGGGACACTTTTTTCCTTCCTTAAGACCTTAGAGTTCTCCACTGCACTTTTGTGAATGCAGCTGGTCATGGCCAGAAAATCAAGATCACACAGAAGAGTGCATGGGATTTCTCAGGTTTTGTTTTTATTTCCTGAAAGTGGTTCACATACTCCCTCCTGATTCTTTTAGGTAGAGCTCTTTCCTATGGCCTGAGGTGAGTGCACAGAAACCTGGGAAAGTCTAGCAGTGTACCCAGGAGGAAAATGCTGGTTAGGCCCAAGGCATTATCTCTGCCATTCTAGATTTATGGTCTGAATAAAATATTTGGGTCAAGTTCTTCTTTATACTATGTAGACACCATTCTTTCATTCTTATATGTGAATAAATGCCATAGCCCATAGTTTCTTAAGAATACACTCATCCACACATTTCTGCATGCCTCTCTTATCATTACTTTATTTTTTTATTGGTTGTTCACAACATTACAAAGCTCTTGACATATCATATTTCATACATTAGATTGAAGTGGGTTATGAACTCCCAATTTTACCCCAAATGCAGATTGTAGAATCACGTCGGTTACACATCCACAATTTTACATAATGCCCAATTAGTAATTGTTGTATTCTGCTACCTTTCCTATCCCCTACTATCCCCCTCCCCTCCCCTCCCATCTTCTCTCTCTACCCCATCTACTGTAATTCATTTCTCTCCTTGTTTATTTTCCCATTCCCCTCACAACCTCTTATATGTAATTTTGTATAGCAATGAGGGTCTCCCTTCATTTCCATGCAATTTCCCTTTTCTCTTTATTTTAGGTTATTACTCTTTCTAATCAGGATGGATGAACCTATCCATATAACTGATGATTTTCCTCTCAATGTCTTTCAACATTCAGCATATAGATTTCTGTGTGATCTTTTGAAAAACACAAACAGTCCTGTGGTTTTCTGCTAAATCCTTCAATAGTTTCCTTTTCCTATAACAAAAGTCCAGACACCTAGCAGAGGATATAGACACTTAGCACAATAAGACAGAAATTGAAATTTTGCTAATAACAACTTCCATTATGATTGCAGAAAATTCTTTGTTCTGGTCGCACCATAACCTATACATTAACAATTGGCAGGTTTTTCTGAAGCCAAAGTTTATAATACTCTTTTCATACTCTGATTAATCCATATAAATCATCCACACTCTTGCTTGGTTTCAACTGCAAAAAATCATACCAATTAGGTAAAAGTCTACCTTTAGGTAACAATATTCTTGCCAGTGGCACATTCCTGTAATCCCAGTGGCTCAGGAGGCTGAGGCAGGAGGATAGCAAGTTCAAAGGCCGTCTCAGCAATGACGAGGTGCTAAGCAACTCAGTGAGATCCTGTCTCTACATAAAATATAAAATAGTGCTGGGGATGTGGCTCAGTTGGTTGCATGCCCCTGAGTTCAATCCCTGGTACCCCCCACCCAAGAAAAAAATTTAAAGGAGAGGTTTTGACTGTTTGAAGCTAAATAAATAATGCTTGGATATCAAATAACTCACTAGTTTTCAATGTACTAGTGATTATTATTGTTGATTTCTTAATTTTGAATTATAAACTATGTATTGAAAATAAAAATGAATATAGAAAATAAATAAACAAATAAAATTATACATATACAATAAACAAATAAAATCATATATGTACATTCTATGTAACCCAGTACGTGTGTGTGTGTGTGTGTGTGTGTGTGTGTGTGAGAACAGATTAGCTCTTGTGATCACCCTCATTAGATCTTGCCAGAAATTAATACTCATATGCTGTGCCTTGGGGGAGTGCAAATACCACCATCCCTAGAGCTCCTCCGCTTCTCACAGGACACACCAGCATTCCAGAGCCTTTGTCAACAGCAAAGACTCATTTTATGAGTACTCATCTCCACTCCAGTGACCAGGGCAGGTGCTGCCTCTTTCTTTCATGGGGGAGATGCATTACTTTGTCACATATTATGCTGCCCTGAGGGTAGGCAGTTACATGTTTATCATGCCCCACAGCTCAACTGTGATCAATTTGACATTTTTCATTTAAAAGTAATGAAATTGGAGACATCGGATAATATAGTAGAGTGACACTAAATTACTTGTCAACTCTTGCCCCTCCCTTAGAGAATTTTATGTGGCTGCTGCTTTCTCTTGCTTTGAAACTGCCTCTCATTACAGGCAGGTGGCTCATCCTATACATCCCCATCTCCAGACTTCAAATAAAAACTTATCCTGGATTTCCTGAAAGAAGAGGAAGTTTCCTTTGACCAGTTTCCTAAGTCCTCATTTCACTCCTCCGAGTTGACACACTTCCCAAAACGATGCTAGATATGACTATTTCTTTCTGGGAAAGGCCTCATGCAGAGGGCTGAGGTTTCGTCCTTCCACCTCAGTAAGACAAGCACACACTGATTCACACACTCATACCAGCTTTCATTCATTCAGCATGCATGTGCACCTCTGTGAACCAGGTACTGCCAACACTCAGAATAAAGAAAACAAAGCCTCTATTCTCATTTGTCTTATTTTCTAGGGAGAAGAGAATGATAGTAAATAAAAATATTTGATGTAACAGATCTGGACGTATTATAGGATATGAAATGATGGAAAATAAGTGGTTTATGGCGGGTGGAATACAGACAGCATGGCAGAATGCAATACCCACATGTAGGTTACTAAGCCTCAAAGGAACGAAAAGTTCTACATGTGGAACTCCAAATAGGATCACTACAAGCTTGGTCCAGTTCCTTTAACTGCTCATCAGAGGATCCCCAAAAGGCATGGAGTCTAATTTCTCTCATCTTCATTTACTGACTTCTGAATCTGGGTTATCCAGGCATTTGTGGAATTATGGAAACAGCATGAACTGGATACAGACTCACAGGTGTCTTCACTGAGAGTTTCAGGTCCAGATTTCTCTAATACTTATCATTATTATGTTTTCAATAGTGGTTATTTAATAATATTATTTCAATTTCCTTTAGCTTCCAAAGAACCAGTTTTTTCCTAAAATGCACTAGTCATGACATTCCCATTTGAAGACAGATTTCAAAATAATTGTTGCTACTTTATCAGAAAATATATATTCTTCACTATGACTTAATATACTTTATCTATATCTTATTGATACTTATTATATTATAGAATTTATTTTAAATTTTACTACAGAATCAAAGAAAGAAAGGATTTAATATGCAATATTTTTGCCTTATAGGTACTCTTCTTGTGAAATATATATGCTCAAAATATACCTATAAGTTTAAAGTTAAGTACTACACTTATTTTTTCATATTGCAAGCTCCAATAATATAGGCCTTATAAACTCATTGTTTTACATTAGTAATCATATTGGGATGAATTGTGAAATTCCCCTTCAATCCTTTCCTTTTTTCCTTGTATCTTCTCATTATTTCTTCATTATCATTGCTGTCAAAATCTGTCTGTATGCTAATTGAGTTATTTATGATGGAAATATTAATTTACTTGCACAATTGCTGTATCTCAACATTATATTATTGAAGGAAAGATGCTAACATGTTATGCTAACCAGTTGTTATAATTGTCTTGGAGTATTATTATAAACATGTTAGATGAGAAGAGTGAGTTATAATTCCATGCCTTGGTTTGATTATATGCTAAGCAGAAACTCCAGTCTAATAGTAGCATCTAGTGGGTAGATGTTTGTTCCAAAAATCTCATTGAAAGGCTTCTATCAGAAGAAGAAATGCATTCTAATGTGAGAGCCATTGCTTTAGAAGAGAAAAGGGATCAGACAAAGGAAAACCTAATTAATAGGAAATTATAATGGAGAGAGCCTGCTCTGTTGTTCTGGTTGTTTTTAATCACAGGCACAACATCTTTTTCAGAGTCTTTGGAGAATACCTAAGATTGAAACTCTCTATGTTATCAATAAAACTTTTACAAGCATTGCAATTCCAAACCCAAAGTACAATTGTTATTTTTCTTCGTAACAACCCCCCTTCCCCCAACACTATTTAGGCACTGATACAGAATGACAGAAGTTAGACTTCTTGAAACAGATTTGTCCTCTGTCAATATCTTCCTTTCTCAAGGCTCATTCACCATGGAATAATACTCCTCTGCACATCAGAGAACAGAAAATAGAGAGCTGAATGAGGGAGGTTATGTCATAGGATCATTTATTTGCTATTTGTTCTGCCTCAGAGCAATAATTTTTTAGATGTTAAGGCTCATCACACACAACCTTCTACCTGTATTCTCATGGTATCCTTATAAGGAGGTAGACCTATTACTAGTTGCTTTGGGTATAAAAATAGATAAAAATAGAAACTTTTAGTAAAGTGAAAAAATCCCCTAGACTCTTTACCACAAAATACTTAATTCAATTAGGTTTGAGAGAGTATTAAATATATAAAAAATATAAGAGGGTGTGATATATGCCCTCTGTACTCAAAAAACTTACAAATAGTAGAAGAAGCAAAGTATGAATTCCACAGTATTATGAAACTGTATATAAGTAAATTTCAAAAAGGGATTACACATTCAGGATATAAACCAATTCAGGAACAGTACAAAAAAGAAAGCAATCATATGTCAAAATATGTAGAACAAGAAATTATAGCTAGAGGAGACTAGGGAAGAAAAAAACCACATCTCTAAAGACTTGGAAAGAAACTAGGCTAGTTCTGCAGTTGTTTTTCCAAGAATACCCATTCATTTAGTCATTTTCTCAACCTTAGACTTGATTCTTTCTGTGCTAGACTCTGGGGCACAAAATCAGATGAAATATTATTAGAGTTCTAGTCAAAACTCATTAAACTGCAAAGAACAGACACCCATTTAAATCCGATTAGTTTCAAGGGATTACTATTGGATAATTCTGAACATTTATTCAACTTCCATGGTCAGGACTATAGCCGGGACTCAGGGATTTCTGGCGGGAAAAACAACCATCAAAACCTACAATAGCCCCCTCTTGGTTACCTCTTCTCCACATCTGTGTTTTCCAGGTGCCCTTTATGATCACTCTCTTCCTATCATAGACAGTCCTCTGCCTGCAGCTTAAGTCTGCACACAGCTAGGGTTTGCCCTGATACAGTGTCAGTTCAGACTTTTTATGTCTTCTCAAATGCCTACCTCTGACTGACTCTGATTTCTTTCTTTTTTTTTTTTTTGAGAGAGAGAGAGAGAAATAATTTTTAATATTTATTTTTTAGTTTTTGGTGGACACAACATCTTTATTTTATTTTTATATGTGCTGAGGATTAAACCCAGCGCCCCGTGCATGCCAGGCTATCGCTTTACCACTTGAGCCACATCCCCAGCCCAACTGACTCTGATTTCTAATTTTTAGATGATCCTTTACATTCAAGAAATTGATTTTTTTTCTCATTGCCTGGACCTGTGTGAGGTCCACACACACATGGATGGGTGGGGGTTTCTGTGGTGTGTGCTGCTACAGAGGGGCAGATTGCACAGCAAAGCATGCAGGAAAGAAAGTCAAGGAAGCTTATTTGAAAATGAGGTCTCTCTTTTTCAAGTGGCTCGCAGATTTTTGAGGGTGAAATTCAGAGATAGATGAAAATAATTTGTTAGGTAGGTATGTAACATTTCAAGTGGAGTGTCTTCTACATGATAATCTTTGGAAGTGTGAGCACTTCAAAGACAGTTTTAGACAAACCATACTTCTTCCTTCCACATCTTTGCTTTATTAACCATAAATGCACATGCACACGCATATGCACCTGTGTGCATGCGCTTGTGTGTGTGAGTATACACACACACACACACACACACACACACACTTATGTCTGCTGATCTGTTCTCCCAAAGAATGAAGAATCTTGAGAAAATGTAGAAGTGGAAGCAAATGATAGTTTCTTCTGATTCAAGTATTATAAAATAAATAGTTTGTGTTTTGCAAATTTTACCCATAAACACCAAATTCCCTTGCTCTTGCATATTAGTCTTGGGAGCAGCAAAGACTTGAAGGTTGACTTGAATATTCCAGAATGAGGACAATATAAACTGATCTCACTGGAATAAAGTAAGCATTGAGGAACAGGATTAATTTAAACAAATTATGTCTCAAATTAAGAGGGAAACTTGGAAAAACATTAGTAAGAAATTTACAAGATGTGCATATTCTTAATGGTGAAATTTCAATGTATATTTTTTCATGTAACAATTTCTATGAATTTATTTAGTATGCATCATCTTTGATCCTTAATACATCAAAAGGGTATTCTTCTTCTTCTTCATAGAGGGTGGCAAAATATACCATTTTTAAATCATTTGATCATAGTATTCAACATTATAAGTAAAATATACCCCCCAAACCCATGTCCGATTAATGGCCTTGATGCATGCAAAATATATATAGAAATATATAAATAAATTAACAAAGGTAGGTACCAACAAAGTGTAGAAAAATCCAATTTAATTCAAGTGAAGCAAACTTGATCATTGCAATATTTTAATCAAATCATCATACTTTTTGTTGTAAAGGGCAGAATATTCAGAGACAGGCCCCTTTTCTTCAGCTGAGTGGGAAAGCAGTCTGGTTAGTTCATACCAATGGCCCGGAGAAAGTGCATACTATTTGATCCCACATTTATATCCAGGAATCCAGCCTGAGGAGAAAACACAGGCAACAGGGAAGTTTACATGCAAAGATCTTCCTGTTAGCACTGTGGTTGGCCTTCTGTATCCATCAGTTCTGCATCTGCTGATCAAATCAACCATGAATCAAACGTTCTGGAAAAAAAATTAGATCTGAACTGAACAGGTACAGGCTTCTTTTTTCTTGTCCTTTTTCCTAATCAATGCAGTAGAACAACTATTTACGTAGCATTTATATTTTGTGAAGTATTATAAAAACAATCTGGAGATCACTTAAAGGTAGATGAGAAAAGGTACACAGATTATTTGCAAGTGCTATGTCATTTCATACAAGGCATAGGAGCATCTGCTGGTTTTAGTATTTGTCAAGGATTTTGGAACCAATCCTTTTTGTATAGTGAGGGTCAACTACTATATATGTATATAATGACAAAAATCTGAAACAAGATTTTTCAGGTAAGGAAAGTTATTAAATAAATTATGGAATATCTATAAATATAATATTGTAAAAGCACTCAAATTATGGACAAATTTTCTGGGTATCAAGTTAATGGATGAAAAACTATAGAAATATATATATATATATATATATATATATATATATACACACACACACATATATGTAATCATAATTTAGTATAATTAATCATAGAAAAATACCTTCAATCAAAAATATAAAATTTTAAAACTTTATATTTGTTTTGCAGGCTTATTAGTGTGTGTCTAGTTCTTTGTAAGTTTTTATTTCTTGGAACTTTCAAGATCTTCTACTTTGTGCATATTTATCAGAGAAAATATGTAATGAGATATATTTCAGTTGTTAGCTCTTAAAAGATTTAGGTCACCCTGTTTTTAACTTATAATTAAGAGGTGTTCCCAAAACTACTACCACACTTAAAATTTCATATCTGAAAATGCATTAAGAAAAGGTGCTCATTTACAATATGTTTTTGCAACTTGTGAACAATCTTTTAAATGCAAATAGCTGAATGCATATTTCAAAGATTAAAAATTAAAGCATTTTTCAAGTGCAGATTTACAGTAGCAAGGTTGGCACAAGCATCTGTGAAGAAAATTTATCATGTCAGAAAATAATTGAAATTGTAGCTGAAAGGTTCCTAAGAACAACCTTTTTATCTGTGGTTTAAATAAATGCTTTCCATTTCAAAGGCAACTCTAACTGCACCATATAGCTCAAGTGATCAGTAAAAGTAGACAACTGACTTCTTCAAGGAGTCTTGATTTTTATGTGATTTGATCAACTCACAGAGTGTAAATTCTACTGCCAGAGCTAAACATATGCACAGGCTTATCTGAATTCTTGTATTCCAGGCATCTGGTAAAATATGTTCATGTCACCAGCGTCTTTCAAGTAGTGTTTATCATCATCTCCCTGATTGCCTAATATAAGTTTACAACCAGTCTCCTAGGTGTACTAGTACATTACAGCTCTCCCTTAGATGCCATAAACAGCGGCATCGTTGGTAATGAATGTCAGGATCATGCCAGCCTCAGAGTATATTATCCATCCCATGTCTCATTGCCGACACACCGAGCCAGGCACTCATTCCAAACTCTTTAGTCAAACAGACCTTAATTTACCAAGTTTGTTCTAGTTTCACCAGGAAGGCATTTTATAAGTCCAGGCAGTTACAGAGACTCCCAGAATGTCTCTTCTCTAAACAGCAACTCGGTCTCAGTCATTTCTTAGTTTTTCTTAAATTAATTTTCCTCCTATTGTAGAAATCTTCAAAAGGATAGGACTTGAAGCCTGGAAAGGACCTGAAAGATTCTAGTCTTAAGAGTTAGTTTTTCAGGTTAAACTAAAGAGAAAGGAATTTAAAATAGGACTTTTTTTTTTTTTTTTAATTACACTGGAAACTGGTGACATATCTAGGAATACAAGTAAAGTATTTTGACACCCATTCTGCTGCTAATTTCATTAGACCAGGCTAATTTTTCAGATAAATTGAAATTTCAAAAGTTGGTCTGTTTTGAGTAACCACACACATTTTATATATTTAAAAACACACTACCCCAGCCCTTCTTCCTCTTCTTTCCCCCACTTCTTCCCTCTTTTACTTCTTTTTTCTTTCCCTCCCTCCATTTTCTCCCCTGCTGCTTATCTACAGCAGTGTTGTCACCCTCTCTCTAGATGTGCTTACTTTTTAAGACATTTTGATAACAACTTCCATGTCTCTTCTCTTGCCTAACTCTTGATGTGGGGATGATGCATGTTAGAGCTAGTTATTCCTTCCTGTGCTCCTACTTCCTCAATCCATCTGTCCAAATATAGTCTTTAGTCAATGGGCAAAAAAGGTTAGAATTAATTGAAGGTTCTTCTATAGTGACTTATCGTAATTTTCTTTGGAGGCATTTTTTTTAGATTATTATACAAAGAAATCTTTTCTCCAGAATGTACTTTTAAGGACATTCTATCATTTGATTTAGATTAATTGACTTGGTTTTGGTATTCTTTATATTGTACTTTATGATCTGTAGGAACTTACCACATTCTGGGAAGTGAAAAATAATACTAAATTGGTATGTATTAGTATTTTAAAAAAAACTTTCCAACATGCCAGTATCTATTAATCAATATGAAAAGCATCACCACTGAAACATGGCACCCTTTTTGAAGAAAACCACTGTAAGGAAGCTGTTAGCTTGTCTCCTTCTTTCAATTTATTTATAAAAGAAATTGTTGACTGCTTCTCTAGCTGCATGAGACATATCTTTGAATGTTAGATGAATATCAAGATGATTGTGATTCTATTGGTCCTGTAGAGATGTACAATCAAAACTTGTGAATTAAATAGAGAAAACAATTTGTGCTAAAAAAATACTACTGTTTAGTGATGGGGATGAGGATTCAAGTTACTTTCTACTACTCTGATTTTTTAAATTTGTTTTAATTATTTGTTTTTTATTTGTTTAATAATGATATTCATAGTTACATTTGAAGTGGATCTAACCTCTATATGCACAAAGCTTGACTCATTTGCAAATATGTGATTTCGTTAGGCTGTTTTTAAAATGATCAGACCATCTGCAAGTGGTAGAGTTCTAAATTGTAGATTTATAGAGGAAAAAAAGAAGGGAGGGTTGGAGAACAAAAGAACTTTTCATATAGTAGAACATAATCAGTGACTATCTGTGTGAACTATGAGGATGACTACTTCTGGGACTGGGAAATGGGTAATGACTATACAGGCTGCACTGCTTTGGAGAGGACATTGGCTTCTTTTATGCCACCATTATCCTCACGATATCTCAGTCATGATAAAATAATGAGGACAATAAAATCTAGGGAGACCAGGCAACTAACCCCATGGTGGGGAAGTCCTGGGTAAGCTGGCAGGGAACCCCAATACCTACAGCTCCCTTTAGACACCTCCACACCAGCAGATGGTTCTAGGAATGAAAGGTGGAGTTTGTGCAGATACTCAGAGCTGTTAGATTCAAGTAAATAAGGACATATGCATGTTATTATGGTAATAACTTTAAAATGAGGTTTATGAAGATTATGGAATAACATAGGGAAATACAGAGGTAATAATACTGAATAAAAAAAGAAAATATAAGAAACTTTTTTTTTAGTAAATACAGAATATTATTAAACTATTCCTGAATTCCCTATAAGGTATTTTGTGAAAATGGAGACACTGATCCTTAGTGAATTGCCATGGTGTTTGGCAAAGTAGGGGGCAAGATGGATAGCTTTGTATTTGTGTCTTTCTTCCTAGAAGTGCTTTTAAAAAACTACATGGCAAATATATTATTATTCATTATCAGAAAATAATAACTAAAAATACAAATGTCAATGGAATACAAAGATATGATTTAAGGAATGAAATATTATTTTATTGAATGAATGAAAAGTTAGCATATTAGTTATTTTCACCTCTTCTTTTCATGTGTAGTTTCTGCCTGTTCAATCCTTTTTGCTCACCTTATGGGATCTTCTACTTTTTTCTCATTTCAGATTCCGGTTATAATGCCAATATTTCTTCCCTTTCTAGAACTTGCCTTTTTGCTCTCTTCATGGTATCTTTTAATAAACCAAAGTTCTTAATTTTAATGAAGCCTAATTTATCAAACTTTCCTTTGCGAATTGTATTTTGCAGAATATATATGATCATTCTAAAGTCATGAACATATTCTGCTATGCTATTTTCTAGCAGTTTTTTTCTTTATACATTTACACCTACTAATCCATAAGGAATTCACTTTTGTGCCATGTACATTAAAAAATCAAGGTACGTTTTTATCCTTTTCTATAAGGATATCTAATTGCTGTGATACTATTTACCATATATATTATGTTCTCACTTCATTCCACTGGCATGTTTGTTATAGATCAAATGACTAAATATTTGTGGGTCTGTCTCTGCAGTTTATTCTGTTCCATTGATTTATTTTTCTGTTCTTGTACCAAAAACAGTCTGCTTTGACTTCTATTTTTATAACAATAAATCTTTAGAACAGATATATAAACTCCACAACTTTATTCTGTTTAAATATCTTCTTCACAATTAATTTGTAATTTTCACAATAAAAGCAAGTAAACACATCTGCTCTGATTTGGACTAAGTTTGCAATTCAATCTGTAAATTGGCAAGATTGATTTGACAATATTGAATGTTCCAGTTCATGAGCATAGTATACACCTCCGTGTCTATTGGTGTTCATTAATTACTCTCCATTGAGTTTTATATTTATATACTTAATATTTCCCATGTTACATTTCAATTAAAAATAAAAATAAATGGCTTAGGATATAATTATTATAATAGTAGCTAATAACTAAATATTTATGGAGTATTTATAGGTCTGACACTGTATTTTTCATTTGCCTTTCTGTATTTCATTTCATCTGAACCCCAATCTTATCAGTAAATGCTTTGATCTCATTAAAGTTGAACCTGTGCTTAGATAGGCTGTACAACTTACCCGAGGTCACAGAGTTGGTTTGTGATAGTATTAAGACTGAAACTTAGACCTAATATCAAAGCCCACAGTCATAAAACCTATTCTCTTGTAGTTTTAAATTGGTGTTCCACTTAACACGTGTATACTATCAACTGTAACAATGGCTATACTCCCTATATTCATTACTAATTTCCTTTATAAATACTGATAAACTTTCTGTAAGAATGTACCTGGAGAGAGAGAGTATGATATGATAGGTAATGCTAATTTAAATGCTGTGTCCTAGCCTTCTTCATCCAGTAACTAAATGCGTGGGCAATCATCGGAACTTACTGCTTTCATTAGGTATTATTGAGACTGCTCAATTAGATGATTAGGAAAGTAATTTAAAAACTTTTTATAAATTGTGTTATTCCTTTAACATGCATGTTATAGATGTATGTGAAATTTTTGAAAATATAGTTATTTTGTAGTAGTAGACTTAGTACTCAATTCATCAGTTCATTCTTATTAATTCTATGGAGTAAAAAGATAATAAAATCTTGATTTCTTTTTGTTTTGCAGTAGGTGAGGTGACCATAATCCTGGTTTGCCTGGTTTGTTAGACTGGCTTAGCATTTCTGTAACCCTCATCCTGGTTGTGTTAGGAAGGGTAAATGGGTGACTGGAAGAAACCAGATAAAACAGGAAGAAATCTCATCCCAGAGGCACAGGGAATCTGGAAACAAGTTGGAGTTTAATAAAAGGATATGTTTTTTAACATTTTTGTAACTGAAAATGCTCATTGGGGGATCTTTCTCATACAAAGGTCAACATTGCTCAAAGGAACACTTAAATTTACTCTCTTTCTGGAAAGCAACTGAATGAATATTTTATGTGACAATTTCCTAAGTGACAGGATTTGAATTTTATTGTTGCTTTTGGTATCCCTATCATCTTTTTGTTTTTCTCAGCTTTTACCCATCTTATATCCTAATTGTTTTTGTTTTTTTTTTTGTTTGTTTGTTTTCTCAACATATGTGTTGAGTAATACAGGGGCTATCTGGTGTTTCTCTTTGTTTGATCCTATTGATGCAGGAGTAGTTTTATTTGTACTGAAGCAAAATTCATTATCCTTTTTCAGTCATTTTAGTTATCATTTAGAAGGAAAATTACACTGAATATCTGAGCTGAAATCACTAGCTCAATATTGAAATTTAGTTCTCTTAGTATTCAGAAAATGTTTAAATTTGTTTTAGGATTATTTTGTCACAAGGATGCCTTTTTATGTAGTGGAGTAATAAGTTAAAAGAATTTTTCTTTTTGCCAATTTAGAATTTTTCTTATTTTAAAAGTTAACTTTGCATGGTGATTCTTGTATATTTATGGTGGTAAATAGGTATTGCTGTTTTAAAATAAGAAAATTGGAAAGCATTTAAGTTGAAAAGAAAATATTAAAGTGAGAAAAAATTGGTTGTGTTTTCTTAACAAGGTAAGAATAGACAACTTGCCTGAAAATGATAAGAAACATAAAATTGAATCAATGAAATATATTTATTCCAAGTGCTTTAGAGGGAAATTTAACTCTCAAGAAAGATTTTATGATTGAAAGACATTACTCAAAATTTTCTGCTACTCACTAAATCTTGAAATTGATGCTGACACTTGGGGGGTATTTTTTCTTGTTTATTTTCAGCTGTCTTAGTCATTGGAGGCAGAAGTGGAAGGAAGTTTTTAGCGAGTCACTATTACCACCAGAGGAACAAAAATTAGTGGCCAGGAATAGAATAGTAGAATTTTGAAGAAATTCTGGTCTTATACATTGTGAACCTGCCAACCTCAGACTGGATAAATTAATTATGCTCTGATAGGATAGCCCTAGAGAGCCAACCTTTGAAGATCTACTCTTCTCTATAATCAATATAGCAATTTAGCATTTAAACTGCCTCGGGGGAAAAGGCATAAAACTCACTGTGAAAAAAATCTTTACATTCTGCTTATAATTTTTTGTTAGTAATTTGAAATGATTTCTTGTTAAAAAGGCAGAATATTATTCATTTCTTCAAATTTAATATAAAAATTAGTTGGGAACCATATATAAAAACTTTATGAATAGGCCAAGGGGATTAAAATTGACTACATAACCAGGCACAGTAGGGAATGCATATAATCCCAGCAGCTCAAGAGGCTGAGGCAGGAGGATCACAAATTCAAAGGTAGCCTTAGCAACTTAGCAAGATCCTGTCTAAAAATAAAAAATAAAAAGGCTGGGGATATGGCTCAGTGTTTAAGAGTCCCTGGGTTCAATCCCTGGTACCAAAATTAAAAGAAAAATGACAACAATAAAAAGCACATATGGATTAAAATGGGAAAAACATCATTTTTAGTTAAAAAATGAAATATTAAAAGTAAATACACCAAATAAATTATTGAAATAAAGTCATCAAAATGACATGAATAGACTGATATGCTAAAAATTCTTCAATATTTAAAAATATAAGCAATTAATACCTTAATATGTGAATTATATGTACAAATTTTCAAAATACATTATATTTAAGCTACCTTACACAATGTTGCTTGTTTTAACAACTACCGTGCAGTACTCCAAACCCTCCTTTTCTGTTTGACACATTTCACACACAAGAGCTCTTGAAATTAATAACAATTATAATATTTAGAAATACTAATTATGCACAAGATTTTATCATGCTCTAAGCTAAACTTTTATGTTTAAAGTGGTGAGCAGTTTTCTTTTAAAAAAATACAAACTTAACTATCCTCATTTTGCTTATTAATTTCTTCTTTATGTGAAATAATATTAACACTTAATGTATCTGTAAATTTTCCAGGAATTCTTATATTTTTTTATTTTATTGCTTTATGTATTTTAAATCTACTCTATGAATATAAGATGCTGTGACAGAAATCATAATAAATGAAATGGGAAATTAACATTTAAAACAAATGATGAAAAAAATCTCCAATGTGGCAGCCTTTTCTAAAAACTACTATTTTTTTCTAAGTATATATAAAATTTTAATAATGTCAATCTTAAAAGGAAAAAAATCAAAACTCCATCACTAGATGAATAATAAATAAACCCAGTTTTAGCTGTAGGTACCTCCCTAAATTATAAGCTTTTATTGAGAAAGTCCATTACATAAATATGAGTATTATGCTTGTTCCCCATTCAACATGTTAGGCCAATAAAGTTAAAATATGTTGCTAGACTTAGTGTCTTATATTTCATTTCTATTTGACTTAATTATTTATTTAATCATGCTAACAGAGTTATAAAACTTGATTTTTCTGACAATGCAGGTTATAAATGATATTTATTTCCTCTTTTTAAAAAGTTCTCTTTGTGGATATATACTATCCCATTGTGTATATATTCTACATTTTTTACATCTCTTCATCCAAACGTTCCACATCTTGATTGTTACAGATAGCACTTCAATAACATCACTATGCAGGTATCTCTTTGATATACTGCATTTATTTCATATATGTCATTAATTTATATATATATATATATATATATATATATATATATTTCTATCTATATATCTATCTAAGGTAGTTCTATTTATTTTATGAGGAACCTCCACACTGGTCTCCAAATGATTGTACTAATTTATATTCCCACTAATAGTATATAAGAGTTCTCCTTTCTTTGCATTTTTACCAATATTTGTTACATTTTGTCTTTTTGGTTATAGCTAGGGTGAGATAATATCTCATTGTGATTCTTACTTACATTTTCCTGATCATTAGTGATATTGAACATTTTTCAATGATCTTTGGCTGTTTGCATATTGACCTTTGAGAAAATGTCAATTCAGATCATTTGCCCATGCTTCTGATTATTTTATGTTTTGTTGTTGACTTGCTTAAGTCCTTATATATTCTTCGTATTAATCCCTAATCAGATGAATACATTGTAAATATTTTTCCCTTTTCATGTTGGCCTCTTCACTTTGTTGCTTCTTTGCTGTGCAGAAGCTTCTTGGATTAATATAATTCCATTTACCTTATTTTGTTGCTGCTGTGCTTATGCTTTGGTGCTCTTAACCCAAAACTCATTGCCTATACTGATGTCTTGAAGTGTTTTCCCTCAATTTTCTTCTGGTTTTCTTCTCTCTATTTTTCTCTTCCGTTTTCTTTATAGTTTTCTTCCTTGAATGAAAGACAGATACATTTAGAGTTGATCAGCATATTTAACCAGATCCCATGCCACTTCCTCACACTGACTGACTTTGTGTTCAGATGGGTTTCCCTCTACCTAGAGCTTGAATTTCTAGCAAAAGTGAAAACCTCTTCCAGGAAAAACAACAGCAGTGAACTAGAACCTGTCATTCCTTCACAACAGAGGAAAAAAATTCAGTCTATTACAAAGTAGCCTTTTGTTTTATATCATCAAATGGTTTGCTTTTTTCTCATTTTTACTTTTTCATTTCAAGTAATGAAAAAAATCCCTTTGTAAATAAGATGGGGGCAGAAAAATGAAGATTAGAGAGGACTAGTTTCATTTACTAAGAAAAAATGTTCTCTTTTTATACTTTCCTTCACAAGTTTGACATAGGTATTTTTCTCTAATATGAAATGTCCCTGACAGCTATAATGCAAGTATCCTGAATATTTCCCCTTCTTCATTAAGTCAAAAATACTTATTCCTCAATGAAAGTGTTTTATTTTCAGTCAGTATTTGATTTTAAGCATTTGAAATTGATGGGTTGTATGTTTTTTATCTCTACCTATTAGTTTCCTTCCATTTATATGATTTACATATTATTTGAATGCACATATTCACTTATATATCATTTCATTCAAATAATAGAATTGTTGTTTTAAAAATGAACACATAAGAATCTATAAGGTTGAGTTTCTTAGTCCCAAAGCAAAATTATCTCTATTCAGTAGTTATGTCTCTGATAATACCTCTGTCATTCCAAAATCTAGTTAGTAATCTTTATAGTACTCATGACATTTGTGTGAGAGGTAGACTACAGATTGATTTTACAGAAATAATAGGTTATTAAAATTTTGGATCAGGATCCAAAGAGGAAAAAGTAAGAAAGTACATGTAAAGTAACATATTGCAAGGGCAGATCTTATCTATACAAGACTTGAAAGGGGGAGAGTTAACAACTTGTTTGGGATCTCTATATTGATTGGTGTTTAGATTACAGAATACATGTTTATCAAAAATTAGTAAATGTTCATTGAGGACTTATGCATTTCTTTTATAAGAAAGCAACTTGATTTCAAGCACTTGTAAGGAAATATCAATATGATGGATTATTAGCAGCAGCAGCAACAGCAACATAAACAGCATAATCATTATCCTGGTAATGCTTGGATCAGTGAAGGAAGAAAGAAACATATGCCCATTCTGTTTTTTTTTTTTTCAAGGGGTTTTTGTTTGTTGATTGGCTTGCTTGCTTGCTTGCTTTAAACTACAACTAAGTAAAGTCAAGTGATTAATGTCCCTACAGATGTTAAAGTCAGATTCCCATCACATCTACTCTTGGAAAGCAAATAGAGCTGTAACTCTAATGTTTAGTTCAACACGTGCAGAAAGACAAGCTGACCCTGCATTTTAGACCTTTTGCTAAATATTAGTATTAGTTGTATTCATTTTTATATTCTCAGAGACATGCACTTAATAAATAAAGATAAAACCACACACTGACACCAGGATTCTTTGCATTCTAAAAGAAAACATTTAAAGAATTGAAGCACACAGTGCAGCCAATGTACCCTTTCCCCTATCTAATGTATAGGGGGAAAAACACTAAATACAGGTACTCAGGAAAAAAAGAAGGGAAAAATTAAATAAAAATTGGAATATAAAAATCCTTCCTAGTTTCTTTAAACTCAGAATTGGTCAGATTAAACAGAAACTTTTAAAGAAAATCATATATTGAATACAGGCAAAACTTGAGATGCTTAGCAACCAAAATTTTTCTCCAAATTCATTTACTTTGCAAAAGCCAAGAACATGCACCTAGGAATAGAACTTCAACTGAAGGAGCCACTGAGACTAAGGCAAAAGCCCAGTGTAAAGATATGAAGAAAGCAACCTGTTTTTATTTTGATTTAGATTTGGCATGGCAGAGCATGAAAATTGCTTCACTGGGGTGAAACATAAGGGATCTTGAGATGTTAAACTCATTTGGTATCGAGGAACAGTAGGAGGTAGGAGGTGTAAGAAGATACACTGCCTGTGCAAGAATAATGTGAGAAGAACAAATGAAAAAATTGGAACTATGAAACCCTCTATGGAAATACAAAATTAATCAAAATGTAGACCAGTTGGTGAGAGAGAAAACAAGTCAAGTATCTCAAGACTTTCTCTGAAGGGTAAACGACAAATAACTTTTAGGTGTTTAAAGAGTGTATCATTTTGTAGCCAGTATGATAAGACACTAATATGTGTTAATTGAAAATATGAAATTATCCAGGACTTCCCAGATTTTTTAATTTGCTAATATGCATTAGGGATCTTTATTAAGTAAAACATATATTGTTTCTCAAATTATTCAATGAGAATCTTTTTTTTTTTTTTGAGAATTTGGTAAAACTAGTATTCCACAAAACCCTCTTTTATTTATTTATTTTTTTTTCTGGTTGTATACATAGTATATTCACACCAATTCATGTCTTCATACATGTACTTTGGATAATAATGATCATCACATTCCACCATCATTTATAACCCCATACACCCACTTTCCCGCCAACCTCTCTGCCCTATCTAGAGTTCGTCTATTCCTGCCATGCTCCCCCTCCCTATCCCACTATGAATTTAAAATGATGACTTAAAGTAATTTTGAAGATCAAGGGAAGAGAATAATACCTATAAAAATATTTTATAAACATACTGAAATGGAAGCACTTAAGCTCAGTGCTGTGAATATTGAGAGAAATAAGATATACAGTCCTTGCCCTTAAAGGCATATGTGTGCTCTTAGAAAGATGTCAAGAAATAAGGATTAGCAGGAAATATTATATATAATATTATATATAAATATTTATATAATCTCCATAATGTGAGATTTGCTGGAACCATTATTGTTTTCTCACTTAGTGAAACTGGACTGGAAAGGAGTGGGGCTCATAATTAAAGAGCAAGAAAAACAAAATAAAAAAACTTTCCGTACTTACCACTATTTCAGTGACCTGGTGATCTCTCCATTCTAGAGGCACATACCCAGTAGATTTCTTCTAATATTTCATTGTCATTCCCTGGAGTCTAAGTCCAAGAAATACAGTTTGAAATTTTATTTTTTTTTATTTTATGTTTTTGGTACTAGGGATCTAAACCAGGGGTGCTTTATCACTGTGCCACATACCCAGTCCTTTTTATTTTTGATTTTGACACAGGGTCTCAATAAGTTGCTGAGGATCTCCCTAAATTGCTAAGGCTGGCCTAGAACTTGCCATCTTCCTGTCTCAGCCTCCTGAGTCACTAGAATTACAGGCATGCTCCACCATGCTCAGCTTGGATTTTTAAATAACTTGACCTGTTTAAAACGTTGCAAATGGTGCTATTAATAATTACTTGGAAGAGGATTTGATCACACCAATCATCAAATATAGTACAAAAAGTGTTGGGTGTGCAGGAGCACCCCAACTAGCATTCAGTGCACATTAATTAAACACCATAAGCAAATCACACAATCCTAGGGCAACCATGAGCCCCCAAAACACCTCTGCTGCCATGCAACTTCTCTTAACCAAAGAGCAGACATTGTCCTTGTCTGGTAGTTCTCTCCTCCTGATGGCTGGATATCAGGGAACGGTGGAGTCAGTCCAGGAACAGACAGCAAGGCAGCCAGTCTCACCAATGTCCTTAGAGCAAAACCCTTCAATGTGCAGGACAAGCAATTTAAATACAGTTCCAAGTTGGTGGTGTATATTGGTTATTAGTTACACCCAGCAAAACTCAGTGCCCATCGGTTATGTCAAGTGAGGTGATTTAATTGCAACTGCACATGTGCTTTGCACATGTCCATGGAGCTGTGCTCCCTATCAATTATAACCAGTCATTGTTAAGCCTGCCTACTGCTAGTGCCCCTTACAGCTCTTTATCAATAGCAAGCAGAGGTGACTAAGGGGTTCAATGGCTTCTGTTCATGGCCAGCAACTTAGTGAGTCCCAGCATGTCCCAGCATGTCTATGGAAGATTCTCCTTACAAAAATATTTGAGGATTATTGACCAGAATCTCTTCACTGATAAGTACTTGTCCTTGATTTCCATGATGATGTCTTCATTATTTCTACTGCAAAACCTGAAAAACTTTTTTTTTTCTTGAGATTCTCACTTGAATTTTTTTCTTGTTCTATTTACTCTTCATGGCTAAGTTAGTATACTCTCATAGCTTCATTTATGACTGTGATTTGATTAGGATGTGTGGCCATTTCCAGCCCATAGTAACCTCCTGACTTTCAGACTTGATATCTTCATACAAACTAATCATCACCCCCCATAGGCAACAAAAACTCAGAATTTACAAAACAATCTTACCATTTTATTTCTACTATTTCTTTCTGCATGCATGTTTAGTGAAAAGAAATTCTACCTCCAGAGAACTTGTTTGTCAAGATAGAAAACTATTAGACACCAGTGGCTTTATCTCTTGCCCATCCTATGCAATACTTCCCTAGACCATCATCAAACCTGTTATATTTAACTTCATCTCAAAAGGAATTCATATTTTCCCACCTGTCATAATTACATTAGTTCAGTTCTCACTAGTTTTCACATGATGATTCTATCAAGCAACTAAACTTTTCTTTTAATATTACTACTATATTATAGTACTATATGATAGAACTTTTTGGGTTTGAGGCAGTTATTTATAAGTAGGCCTTTTGACAAGTGAACATTATAAGAAAAATATATATAATATTTTTTGCTTTCAATGAAATTACATAGTTATGGCCTCAAACATTTTCATCTTTAAACCATACTCAATGACCAGACAGGACCATGGAGGTATATATCAGAAATTAACCCAAGCTGTAGGAACACAGGAGACCTGGCACATAAATCACACATTTAAATCAGAAGAGCTATTGATCTTCCTAGAAAAACTCCCTGTTACTCTCTGACAATATCATAGGACCTGGACTGGTCTGCCTTTCAAATTCTGCTTTCCTCAACTTTATTAAAATGTGAGGGATTTATTTGGGCCTTAGCATATGCCCTGCACTCCTCTGAAGATTCCATAGGAATTCCTCCATTGAGGTCTTAGCAATTCTCTCAGTGTACCCTACTATCTGCATACCTCGTATTTAATGAGGTCAAACTCTTAATGGTGATATTTAATAATGTTACTGGCTCCTTCTCAGGGGTAAATGTGATTCTAACCAAAATTGTAAAATTACTTTTGCAGATCTTATTCTGATTACAAATAGACATAATTTATATTTAACTAAAAAGAATTAAATAAAATAAAAATTCAAGTATATCTAGTACAGTGTATATATTAAACAGTGTAAAAAGAAGACAAAATTTGTTCAATCATGGAGCAATTAGGGGAAGAGTAAGTAAGAGTTAGGACACATTTTGCACAAACTGTTTTACAATGAAAAGAGCAATTTTACATTTTAAATATTTTATAGATTTATCCAAATATTCATACCACAAAAGGATCAGAAAGTTATCTATGAATCAAAATGTCCTACTGTGTACTCTTCTACCTGCAAATCATCTTCTGTACTTTCATTCAAGTGATATTTTTCAAGTAATGATTGTTTTTTTAAACTATATTAGGAATGAATAGTGATTCTTGATAGCATAAAAATATAGAAAAACTATTAGTGAAAATTAAAAAGACCAATAAGTCAACAATAACTTGTAAATTTTATTTAAATTTACTTATTTCTATTATTTTATACCCATTCAGATATAATCCAAGAAGCTAGAGAAAGAATAATGGAATAATCCAAAATAAATAAGAATTAATAAATTATAGAGAATACATAGTGAAATAGAAATTCACCACCCAAAAAAAAGGTATTTGAAAAGACTAATAGTAAATAAAGATTTTCTTTAAGAATGAACAATATATAAATAAGAGAGACCCTATTAATATTAGGAAAGAGAAAAATCATACAACTAAATATGAGTAGAATGTATAAAATATTAAGTAAAGTTTTTAACAAATAAATTTTAAAATTTTAAAGGGAAAATTTTATGTATAAAATATATAATAATACTATATAGTTATATGTATGTATGTATGTATGTATGTATATATGAAGTAACAGGCAAATAAATTTGTATGTATAAGATATGTTAAATCTACAAGAAATGAATACTTTTGTTGTTTTTGTTACAGCTGTATTGAGATTTAATTTACATACCATAAAGTTCATATGTTTAAAATGTACAATTCCAAGGTTTCCCTGTGTTTACACAGTTGTGGAACCACTTTCATAATCTAATTTTAGGAGATTTTTATCATCCCACAAAAGAAACCTTTTTCCCACTAGCATTAATTCTCTATCCCCCTGTCCTGAATTTAAATAGTGCCAGAACACAGAGAAAAATAGTCATGGGTTGGGGGTGGATTTCTGAAACATTACATGAGGCTCTGAACCTGGGGAAAAAAAATGTGAAGAAAATGTGTCTATACTGTCTGTCAATACCTATCCAGCTCTACCAAATGCTCACTTGTGAACATAGGTGTAAAACAGATGATATAATCAAATCAACATCAGAAATTCACTTAAGAAAAATAAAGAAAGAAAGAAAGAAATCCTAACCCTGTAGGCTTTGTCCCAGGTAAGTAAGCAGTGATTAATTTCAGAAATGTTCAAACATTAAAATTAATGATCAAATAATAGTCTGAAAAGATGTCTAAAAGTACTTAATAAAAGATGCTTATTCTTTATTTTGTAGTAAAACACTTAGTTAATTTTAGAATAAAAGGATATTACTTAGTTTTATGGACATGTGTAATTGAAACCTACTCAACAAAAAATTGATAGATTTCTAAGTCAGAAGTGAAGATTTATTATCACATTGAAAATCTTCTGTTTAGACATATGAAAGTATATATTAATGTGAATATATAATATAAAATGAAACTTTATATATAATTTATTTTGATTTTTAATTTAAAACTAGAGATATAAGAAAACATGATTGTCTAATAAAGGTATATTGAATAAAAATATGAACATAAAATGTGACATTGTATTAATTTATATATTAATACAATATATGAATATATTTAATATAGCAATGTGTGTATTTATATGTATATATACACATCTATGATTTTATATACATATATAACATATGTTAACAAAATACATCTGGTACATGGATTACATCCTTGAATTTAGTGGCAGCCATCAGAATAATAGATTATGGTGAATCTAAGAATAAGAAGAATATTGTCTGTATATCACTAAGTAGGAAATATATGTTATATGCAAGTATATCCTATAGTAGAGAACATAAAGAGTAATAGAAATGATTTTCTTAGTCTATGGCTAGATTATTTTTGGTAAATTTATTTGTTTGCAATAATAGGCATTTTTAAAATTCTCCTTTCTATCCTATAAATTGTGTATTTGGAGTTCGTGAATAATATGATTGGGCTTTTGTTCTGTGTTTGTATTGGAATTATAGTGATGTGTCTCTTGACTTTTTACAAATATTCTAGGCAGATTGTAATCAATCTACATTAACATCCAGCCTGAAAAACAGTGTGTAATCCATTGATTTGATAGGAGAAATTTATATTATCTGCTTTCAATTTGACTTCTTTTATTTGAAGTGAAACATTTTAATTATTTATTAATAGTTCAGATGTCTGAATACTATCTGCATATTATAAAACACATTTTTCTACTAGTTTTAGTGTTATCTGGTGATCTTGCAAATAGTGCTTTTGTACTTGTTGACAGTTTCTATTTTTAACTTGTAATTTTAGAAAAGTCATGGAAGAGATATTGTTTTAAAATATTTTTTTAGCTGTTGTTTTATTCATTTATTTACATATGGTGCTGAAAATCAAACCCAGGGCCTCACATGCAAGGCAAGTGCTCTACCACTGAGCCACAACTCCAGCCTGCGGTATTTTTAGATGTCCAATCTGTGACATGCAGTATTTGGAGACCTGAGATATGGGGTTGTGAACTTTGAAGGGCTTATGGAATGACAGGTAACCCAGACAGGAGAACAGCCTGTATCCATGTTAAGTAGTCAGTGCTCTGAAACAGCCAGTAAACAGCCTGAGGCAGCAAAAGAAGAAGACAACAGGATTTTTTTTTCTTAAGTATAGTGAGTTATGTAACTTTTTCCCTTCCTTCTAGAACTAAATTCTTAAAAGGCCATTTCCCACCCTAGAAAGCAATTAAATATGTTCCACATTCTGCTCGAGATCCTGAAGTTCTCTCGATATTATGTTAATATTTAGTTATGTCCCACTGTGGTCTGAAATGTCACTTGTACAACTTCTGTCCTTTCAAATGTGCTGAAGTAGCCTTTATAGTTTGATGTATAAGTGAGTTTTTAAAAAGTACTCTCCCAGGAGCAGTAGTGGGGGAAAAGAATTTCTCATTGTTATATCTAAAATAAGATAAAACAATAGGGAGAGAAGGACAAGAAACACAGAATGCTTTTACCTCTGCAATAATCTTCAGAGACAGAACATAGGAATAATTAAGGATGTTTACTTTGTTTCTTGCTTACCACAATTTGTGCACCTCTGGGAAAGAAAGGAGATCTTGGGTGAGGGATAGAGTACTTTCCTAAGTTATTTCGATGGGCTAAAAGCAGTTTTGTGGGTGGATGATTACTAGGGATTGAACCCCGGGATGCTCTACCACCAAGGTACATTCCCTGTCCTTTTAATTTTTAATTTTTTTTTTTTTTATTTTGAGACATGGTCTCACTAAGTTGCCCAGGGTAGCCTTGAACTTGAGATCCTCTTGCCTCTGCCTTCTGAGTTGCTGGAATTAGAGGAGTGTGCCACTGTAACCATCTGAGTCTGCCTTCTTCTTCTTTTACTTCTCCTTCATCTCCTTCTCCTTCTCCTCCTTCTCCTTCTCCTTTTTGGTTACAGACAGTATTAGAACTTCAATTATATCTTTCAGTCTAACTCCATCATTCAGAGAATTGAAATTTTTTCAAATTCCAAAAAATTATTTTATCTTAGCACTTCGATGTTAAAGTTTAAATTTTTTTAAAGCTATGTAGATAGTTTAGCATAGAGTTGGAAGATGGACTATCAGTACTGTTTATATGATCAAAGTTTATTTAAGAAGGCCAGGTGGATATTATCAAAATTAAATCTCTTAATATTTCCTTTTAAATGGAATCTTATTGTTTTAAAAATAAAATGTGAATATATTGTATGGCAGAAATGATAATTTTGGAGCCCCTGACAAATTTTTTTCAAAACCATTCCTGAACTTTATTATCAATTGCGATCTAATCTTAAATCCACACAATTATTTTCAGTTGCCAATGACTCCTTGTTTCCACTATTCTTCAATCAGTTCAAACATTTATTATGTTATATGTTTCAGAAACAAATACCACAGAAGGAGCTGTTGCTAAACAGACGGATAAGTCATAGTGCCTGAGTGGCCAACTTCCTCTTCTGATGTTAAATCAGTTCAGGAATGGCCATCTCACAAGCCTGCACAGTCACCTGGGATTAGCACTTGAGAGTCACCTAAACTCTGGCCATCGTCACACAGTGTCATAATTGCTGGCTTGCTCTCAGAAGATTGGCACTCCCATAGTCTAGGGTCTGGCACAGTACCTGGGATATCAGAAAATAGTCCTTGATTTTTAATCAATGGGATAGTAGAAAGAGACTGTGTTTGGGGAATGAAATTACATTATAATTCTAGATAAGAAAGGAAATGATCAATATGAGGAGTTGGGATTCAAGAAAGCAAGATAATGGGATTCAAGGTACTAAAGATGCTGCAGTCTGGCTGGACACAATTTACAGAGCCACTTATCAAGCAGACACAAACTTTATTTTTAGAACACACAAGAACACACAAGCCGCACCACACGAGCTCTTCAGGAATTCCCTCAGAGCCCAACTGCCACCACTGGCTTAGGGTGAGCCTCTCAACCCCCCACTCCTCCCGCTCTTGAGGCTGATTGGCTGGGTTGCGTGGGTGGAGCCAAAAGAGTCCCCCAGTGAGCAGCTCCTTGGTCTGAAAGGGTGGGGAAATAGCCCAATGAGCATCACCGCAGAGGAGCCAATCAGCTGGAAGTTTGCTGGGGCTGCTGTGAGCCAATCAGCTGGAAGTTTGCTGGGGCCCCTTCAGCTGTGGCTCTCAACAAAAGGTACATATTGTTTTCATCATCAAGAAAACCCATAACTCAAACCTGTAATCCCAGTTCCTTGGGAGGATGAGGCAGGCAGATTGCAAGTTTGAGACCAGCCTGAGCAACTTAATGAGGCCCCATCTCAAAAATAAAATAAGAAGAGCTGGATATGTAGTGCTTGTGTAGCTTGCATGAGACCCTGGGATAAAAAACCAGAACCAAAAAGAAAGAAGAAGAAAGGATGGAAAGAAGGAAGGAAACGTTTAAAAAAGTTAACTGAAAAATTAAGATGGGGCTAATGCCCCAAATGGAAATATTAGATAAAAGATATCTGTCATTTAGAAATCTGTGTTATAATATGTAGTAGATTAAACAGAGAGGACTTCTGTTATGTTGGTGAGAATAATTCTTTCAACTAAGAGACTATATAGACTTAGAGTAAAAGTTGTATAATTAGGGCTGGGGATGTGGCTCAGCAGTAGTGCGCTCGCCTGGCATGTGTGCGGCCCGGGTTCGATCCTCAGCACCACATACGAACAAAGATGTTGTGTCCGCCGAAAACTGAAAAATAAATATTAAAAATTCTCTCTCTCTCTCACTCTCTCCTCTCTCACTCTCTCTTTAAAAAAAAAAAAAAGTTGTATAATTAAATTATAATGATAACCTCTATTTTCTTCATCCTTCAATTTATACACTCACACAAGAAAGTAACAGAAGCAAATTAGATATTTTATCTCAGTTGGTTATTTTGTAATTTTTCCCCAAATGTACACAACAGTGCATATAACTGCATGAAGTATTAACAATGCCATATTACCATTATGAGAGCTTATACAGTCTTTATCATCATCAATATATAAGAATTTCATTATTCATAGATTCAATAAGGGTTATATTTCAACTAAGATTATGTTTGTTTTATGTAAACCTTTTAAAAATCACGGTTGCTTGAAAACCTCCCAATTTCTGTGAAATAAGAATATTATTGAATTAAGCAAGGCATGTATCTACATTTTTCAAGTTTTAAGTGATTCTGTTTCACATTGCTTCCTAAGATCGTAGATATAAGATTTATAAAACAAAAAAGAACTCTGTTGCTAAGTCTTTGAACACAGTCTAGGACAGCATTATTATTTAGCACATATACTAATAGAAAAAAGATAAAACAAATACTTGAATAAATATTGATATCTTTTCACAACACGAAGGCTGTGGAGTATTGAAATCCTCCAGTGTCTCAGGCCTCCTCCTGATCCTGGTGCTGTGAAATCAGCATGGTGGTGCCCCCACCTGATGCACCTGATTCCTAGAAAGTGTTTTCCAGGCTTGATCAGCAGGGAGGAAGCATCAAAAGGCAGTCTTGTAACTTGGTGTTCTGGTCCACTGGACATGATCTTCAAAAGACGATGGATCCCCCTTCTCAACTCTGGTTCAGCTACTGAGAGGCCCACATTGGTTGGTTCCTCCTCAGAACCTTATGGGCACAGTTCACCAGGTAAAAGATGACGATGAAAGTGGCACCTTCAGCACTAGGTCTTTAAAGAAAATAGATGTTTTAGATTCAATGGAAAAGAATGAAATGTAATGATCTAAGAGGTAGGCAAAATGGACAACTAGGCTACAGTATGTCATCCTCTAGACAGCCACACTGATGTTCCTCAGATGCTCTGTATAGCATATGCTATATATTTTATTTTTGATGTCATAAAATGTCTTTTCATCTGGGGAAGATGTATTTTGTTCCATTTTAATTTCATGGACCTTTCTGAATTATATTCCCAGAGCTCTCTGGGAACCCAGAGCCCAGGTTAGGAATTACTTCCTCATGCTTTTTCTTGATGCCAACACTGCAAATCAACATGGCCTCTGCCCCTCCCATATGTCCAGGTCTCACCATTTCTAACAAGCAGGGAGACCAAAAAGTCCTAGAATGGACCACAGCATTTGAGTAGGAAGCCTCCACTCACAGAGACTCCATACTAGGCAGAAGTTAGAAGTGTCCCAGTGTAGGAACAGTCTCACCTTTTACACAGGAAATCTTCCTTCTCAGATCCAGGAAATTCAAATGATTCCCCTGGTAGCTAGAAATGCTATCCTTACCCACAGCAAAGGACTGGCATGTCCATTTTATAGGGAGCCCTGGGGAAAGAAAAGGCTGGCTTGCCACAGTGAGAAGGAATGTAAGAGGAGTAGAAAACAAGCTATATATAAAAATTCCAGTGGTAGAGCGCTTGCCTAGCATGTGTGAGACACCGAGTTCGAGCCTCAGCATCACATGAAAATAAATAAATAAAATAAAGATACTGTGTCCTTCTACAACTAAAAATATGTTTGAAAAAATTAAAATAAAAATTTCACCTGAGAGCCATATTATGAGGTTTGCAAGTGTAAATAATTTCTAGAACACCAAAGTACAATTCCAGATCCCTAAGGTACATTTGAAGTAAAACACAGTCTAGTTTACATAGTTAAATTCATTGTAATTTGGACCACAATATAGGAGAAAATGTTGCTTTTAAGACAAGGCATTGCCTATTTATCCATGGCATGAGCCAAAACAAAATCCCCCTCAGGTGAAGTAATGCTGCAATACAGGATCTAATAAGCCCTCTTAAATTAACTTGTCTTTTCCACAAGCTGTATAGCGCTTATTTACATATAATCATTATTCTAATTACCAAGATAATGTAAATATGGAGAACACTTAATGGGAATTTTAATTGGACATTTTGTTATTTTAAGGCAATATGCATAGGGTTGAGCATAGGGTCTCTGGCTTCAGTACCCCAGCTTTGTCTTTTATCAAAGGTGTGACCTTGAACAAGTCACTTAAATGCTCCATGCCTTAGTTTCTTCACACATAAAATCAGAAAAAAAAATCTCAATAAAACTATCTGCTGGAGATACTGCAAGTATTGAATGAACTAATCTGCATGATGCAGTTAGAATAATGTGTGGCACAGTGTAATCACTGTACAAATGTCAGCTATTCATTTCCATAGATGCTCCAGTCATAACAGACATTCTCAGAATCTCTGGATCTCTTTAAAATGTGTGACTGTGCAGTCAGTATTTTCTCATCTGTCTATACTGAGGTAATAAAATTGTCTTCATATTAGAATTGATGCCTGGCATTTTTTCTTATTATGAAAGGAAGTTTAAAGGAAAAGAGAAGGTTTGGATTTTCTGTGGCAAGATGTCCTCTGGTTTTATACACTTAGGTCAAGCAGTGCTATCTGCTGAGTCTGAGCCCCAGAGGCCATGAACTTTGGGATGATTAGAAAGGAAGGGAAAACACACTTGAGTGAAAGTCATTCAAATGGACTACAGAGACTGAAGAGACCAACTCAATAGACAAGGGTCTTCTATTTCCTGATAGCAGTTTCTTCAAATAAACAATTGATCTTAGAGATTTACTTGATAGTAGCACATACGTTGCAAAGTCTAAGAAGGAAGTTTAGGTCACCAATAAAAAATCAGAAATGACTTTAATTCTTCACTAGTGTCTTCAAAGCTCATTTCAAACATGATCAACCATATCACATAGCAATGGTTTTATTAAGATCCTTGCTCATCCTATGACTCTCAGAGACTCTATAAGTCCCAGAAAACTCAGGAGTTTCCTCTTTGTTCCTGCACATGGCTTGGGCTCTGTCTGCTTCCTTCATGGGACCCTTTGGTACATCAGCTCTGTGCAGGAAGCTTGTGCTGCGCTTTCTCTAGGTTCTGTCCACTATAAGGTGCTTGCCCACCTCCTACACACCTGGTTCCCCCACCTAGGTGCTGAATAGTGACCCAGAAGCTGTGGTTTCAGATAGCAAAGTCATCTTCTGCCTCAGTCCCTGTAAGTGAAAGGAGGTGGATCCAATTACCCAAATTTCTTTTCAAACTCTGAAATTATCTTTAATTTAGTAAATGCAGAGAACCCTCCTGGAACAACAAAGAGATCACACTGTTATTTCTTCAAATATGGTAAAAGGCTGTTGCCTTCATTAGAGGTCTGGCACTGGAGTTCAGTCCAAGGAATCCCATACTTTTAGGTAACTCTTCTCAGGTTTTATAAAAGTGGGCAACGTCATCACAAACAACAACAGACTTCATCTGACTTTCTTTCAGAGCTACTAAAAATAACACAGCACTTCAAAACTTAGAAGGGATTATTTAAACAATAGTGTCAGGACTACCTTTTTGTGTAAACAAAAGATATAACTGCAAGGTAGAACGTGCCATTGTTTGCCACAGTAGGTAGGATTATACAAGGCAAGCAGCAAAGTATGAGAGTTTACTGATAACCAGCAATAACAAACACTGTGCTGTAACAGGAAAAAAGTAATAAAAGAAAAAAAAAGCTCTAAATACCAATGTCCCCTTCATCTGTCAGGTGACAGGCAGGAACCATCAGTGCCATTTTTCTAAATTGTCTTAAATTTTTATGCATATGATGTATAGCCACTAGCATTAGCAGGAGGCTAGAGCAGTTCATTTTTCTGTTTCTTTCAGCATTTCATCTATTAAATCAATAAAATCTGTTAGCAAAGCTAAGTAATGGTACCAGTCTACAACATTATTGTCCTCTCTGTCTCAGCATCTGAGTAGGAAGACTCTGTACATTCATTCATGTAAAATGATGATAGTAATTTTTTTTTTTTTTTTTTGGTGGTAGTGCTGGGCATTGAACCCCAGGCCTTGTGTGTACAAGGTAAGCACTCTACCAACTGATCTTTATCCCAGGTGCTAATGTAGAATGAATACATCCATGTCACCTTGTCAAGTAAAATCAAATGGGATTTTTATTTTACTGAACATTGTTTACAAAAGAGCCCCCAAAACAAGCTTTTTTTTTTTTTTGCAAGTTTTCCTTTTCCTATCCAAGTGCTTTTTTCTAACAGTTTTAAATGGAAAATAATAGATGACCGAACATAAAAGGAGCTAGTAATAGCTCTTTTTGTTTCATTTCAATTTTTTACCTTTATTTAAATGCTCTATTTATGTAATTTTAACTTGTAAAAAATACATTCTATATTGAAAAGGACTTCATTAATGTATTGTCTCTTTGCTTGCACAAAGAAATCATAAGTATATGCTACACTACACTGTTAAAATTCAATGCTTAATTGCACATATTAGTCTCTATTAATGAATATAGAAAAAATCATTTTATATTACAGGCAAAGTAAAATAAGAGGTATTTTGAATCACAATTAAGTTTAAAACTGATCATTCAATTTGAAGTGGTAAACAGAATTAACTTCCTTATAAAAATTTAATATGTTTCTATGTTTTATTGACCGTGGTAATATAATTTTTTTCTCTAACATTACCCTTTAGTTTCAGAGTTAATTGGTGTTATTTCATTCTTATACATCCCAACACGTTCATTCACTAGTGCAATATATCTCTCATGAATGTAGAAATTTACCTACAAGGAGGACAGCTTCAGGTAGTCTTCTTCACCACACACTTTATTAGTCATCAAATTTTCATCATTCCCAACTAATATGCACTTTATTATTTAAAAATAAGTAAAAATGGGATTGATATGTATCCCAGTTTTAGGGAAAAAAGACCTTATATTTTTATCACATTATTGCCAAGTATTTAGGAAAATGATTAGGAAAATGATTCTCAAGAAAATAAATGATCACTTTCATAAATACAGGCATTATCAAATAATATATTATTTTTTAAAAAATGAAAGATGCCTTTCAGGTGCTACTTGTTCAAATGGTCCCTTGGGAGGTAACAATTTCCATTATTGCAAAAACTCGACTTCAAGGCCGCTTGTGCTCCCTTTGTCAAGAATGCTTATATGTGTCCATGTGGAACTAGAGTCTCCAGGTCATGAGTACCCTAGATAGCAAAATTACACAGTTAGAGCTTTGCTATTACTTTCTTTATTGACTAGTCCAGGAACAATTCAGAAACTAAATAGATTTGTCTGTATGTTTTGTGTTTATGTTTTAATATAATGTGAACTGCATCATTGTTTTGAAGCTAATTTGCTTCAAATCAAATTGATTTAAATTCAAATACAATATTTCATTATTATCCTAATCAGAAATTTGGGGGAGACAACAAAGTTTACAATTGGCAAATCAAAGGGGAAAATTATATTAAATATCCAGGCATAAAGGTATGAGACTTCTTGAAATGTTTTTTATTCACTTTTTTGCAAGAAAAGCAATATTCTTCAATACGGTGTAAATTCCTTCTCTAAGCTCACTAAATATTTTGGAGTCCACAAATGCCAAAAATATCTGTAAATTAACTGGAATTTTGCCTGCAATATCAAGTTTCGTAGATAATTATTCAAAGGAAAATAGGTCTTGAAGAAAATCAACACAGTTCTATATAAGTCTTAAAAAACAGCTTACATAATATTCCATTTAAGGAAAAGGAGACCAACATTTGTTGAGGGACTAATTTATGCCTAGCTTATTTCATCTCATCATGAGGGCTATTATAAATCTGTCTTGAAAAATGAAGAAACTGAATATGAGTGGTTAATACATTTTTCCAGGGTCTTGCTAATAAAAAGCAGCCAAGTGAACTTAAAGCTTTTCTCCTTATGCAATGATATTATCAAATACAGTGCTTCTAAAAGTTTTGAGTCCACATTCTCCGTGTTTTGCCTTTTCCATTATAATGAAAATAAAGGGTTAACAATGTACAGTGAAGTCTTCCTATCTCACAAACTAAGTTTGCTAGTAAATTGAAAACCTTTGTAAAAACAGAGTTGTAAAAACATAAGAACACATATTTACATTTTATTCCAATTAGACATGCAGAAATGCATATACATTTGCCAAAAAAACTTACTAATTGGAGTTTCACTCAATTTTTTTTATATAAGCAAGATACATTTTTTTCAAGTTCTTGTAAGGTTGCTTTCAAGCAATATTTTATTGATTTTGCCCTCTTCTTTAGGTGTCATATCTCCCCTTGTTAATTTTACACAAATATTTTAGTGACTAATCTTTAATAGACTTTCCAATGTATTTGATATAGTTTTATAGGGTCAAATTTATTTCTATTTACAGTCATTTAATAATTACATTAAATTATGTAATTATATCATCAAATAAAAACTGCTTAGGAAATAGCTCTAACTCAACTTATGGGAGCAGGAATCTACATGAGTCTAAGTTATCATTTAATCTTGATAATATGATAGACCCCATAAGGAAGATTGATTATATTACAGAAAAGCAAAGGTCCTACCAACTTACTATGGAAGAACTGATTTCCAGGCAGAATTTCCTAACAGTACAGAAGGAAGATGATCCTATGCTATGAAATTGGTAAGCAGTTATCAACTTAGAAATCAGCAGGCACCGTCTCCTCATGAGTAAAAATCAAAATGTTTATGGAGGCGTACAGAACTTAATTTGAGAAAATGTTGCTTCCAATTTCTCAAACTCCCTTTTATTTATTTTTTTAACCTAAAGGAATCAGAGACTCAGACAAGGAGTTCGAATGAAGAATATTGAAAATAAGCTGATGCTTCCAGGTTATTACATCATAGCAATGGCTATTAAGTCACCTGCATTAGTTTCAAAAGTATTGATCATAGCCCTGAAGAGGCTACCCCATTGTAAGGCATCTGGCCATTAGCAAGGAAATGGAATTGTGCTCAAATAAATTTCAACTTTTCCACGATTTTCACGAAAATCTAGCTGCTATGGTTTTATCTTCCACAGTAACAGAGTAAATAAAAATCCATAAACGTTCTAATGTGCTCTATTTCCTCTACCTGCAAGATAAGAATTTATTCTTGAGGGGGGGAGGGGAGGGGAGGGGGGATAGTAGAGGATAGGAAAGGCAGCAGAATACAACAGACACTAGCATGGCAATATGTAAATCAGTGGATGTGTAACCGATATGACTCTGCAATCTGTGTACAGGGTAAAAATGGGAGTTCATAACCCACTTGAATCAAAATGTGAAATATGATATGTCAAGAACTATGTAATGTTTTGAACAACCAACAATAAAAATTTTAAAAAAAAGAATTTATTCTTCTACTGTGTTGGTGCATTTTGATCTTCCCTTCAAGTCCCAATCAGAAAAGCCAAAATTGCAAGAGCTAATTAGCATAATGCCAAAAAATGTAAATAAATAATATCAAAGAGATTACCAAATTTGTCAAATTTATGCAAATCACACTTCATTTTGTGAGAAGCTGTTTGCTCTTTTACTACAACTGAAATCACTGCAGTATATTTTAGCCTGCCCAGAAGATTATAATATATAACAAATAGTTGATGAAACACTGAAATTCTCCATGATTGACCGTTAAGATCTAGTGTATTAGCAAAACTTTCAGCAAGACTTTGATACCATCTGCAAAGACAGCTGTCTCGGGAGTTGATAAAATTTTGATACTTGCCTGATGCGTATTTGAAAGGATGAGAAGGTCTTTGCTCACATCACATATTCACTCAGAGTGGACCCTGACAATGCCTTAAAGGCACTGTGAAAATCAGGCCTTTTAATCTTGTTCCTAGTGCCACAAATTTCCCTAGGCCAAAATTCCCTCAAGATGTGACTATAGTTAAGATATATATTTGCATTGTCTGCTTCAACTTGTGGGTAATAAACCCATCATCATTATACTGCTTTTGGGAATTTGGGGGCACGTTCAATTTATCACTTTAGTCACATAATTGATACAGTAAAGACCCAGTGACACCCAAGATTTCACAGGACGATTTTGGTTATTGGTTGAGGTACAGAGAATAATGCCCCCTCTCCAAAGATATCTATGCCTTATTCCTAGAAACTGTGAATGTGTTCAGATATACCATCAAGGGGATTAAGGCTGCAGATGATGTTAGGACTGGGAATCAATTGATATTGAAATAGTGAAGTTAACCTGGATTAACTGGGTAGGGCTAATATAACTATAAGGATCATTTGAAGTCAAAGAGAAAAAAAAAATGGGTCAGTATCAGAGTGATGTGATAGAAGCATAGAACCCACCCCATCCCCTCCCCTCCCCCCTCCTCCCACTCTCCATCCTCCAGGCAAAGGGGCACCCTCCTAAGGCTGGAAAGGCAAGGTGTGCAAATAAGTTTTCCCCTGGAGGCTCACAGCACCAATGAAGTCTTGACATTAGACCCACGAGGCCTGTGTTGGGCTTGCGACCTATAGAACTATAAGATATTAAGTTTGTTATTGTGTAAACCACGAAGTTTATGAAAATCTGCTAGGGCAGCAACATAAAATTAATACATTGGTTTCCTGGCATTTCTCAATCTAGTCCGACTA
Organism: Urocitellus parryii; assembly: GCF_045843805.1. NCBI lineage: Eukaryota > Metazoa > Chordata > Mammalia > Rodentia > Sciuridae > Urocitellus > Urocitellus parryii. The sequence continues at coordinate 17,299,462 of NC_135532.1, read as the reverse complement.
ACTTAAATGAACGATAATAAAAGCAGGGAAGATTCAAAGTTGAAATGAAATGTACATGTTACTCTTAGTATTTATTACCAAAGCAAAGAATGTTTTGGCTCTCTCTTTTAGAATGGGTGGGGGGAAACTAGCAACAAATTTGACAGTAATTTTAAAATATCATGACACAATTGTAAGTATTCCTGTTTAAAAATTCACCATACTATCCTAAGAATGAAATATTCTTTGCTCCAAACTAAAACAAACAAAACTAAGAGAAAAGAACCACAATTAGTTTTAGCGTAGCTCAGCAAGAAAGAATGATTTTTTGGTGTCAAATTATGACAGGTTGTTCTCTCTTGTTTTGTTTAAAATATATTTGTACTAACAGAATATTGTTTGTTATATCCTTGTTTAAGTTTCCAAACTTCACAATGTCTTAATACGACACTTTTTATTTTACCAGAAACATTCCATTTATTTTGAATAAATATATGATAATGATAACCTCCATTTTTGTGCTTCCAGCAGTGTTATTTACTTAGAAAACACTTAACAAGCACTGAGTGCTTTGTAAACCTTAGAACATTTAGTCCTCAGACAAATCTATGAACGCAGTGCTATTATTAATCCCATTTTAAATCCCATTGAGGAAATTAAAACACAGAGGTTAAGTTAATGGCCCAAGATTCACCAGCAAGAAAATGGTGGAGCCAGGAGTTGGACTGCGAAAGTCTGTACTCTTAAATTCTCTATCTACTCTCTTCTGTAGATCAGGCAGAGTCTGTGTGTCTCACAGGTATTATCTCAATCCTCCTCACAATGACTTCCTATGGGTACTATCATTAACCCCTGTGCAAAGGAGGCCATAATGCTTAAAGAAGATAAGCATCTTGCTCTAAATGCTCTGTTACACAAGATTTTAATCTCCCAAATAGAGCACTTGGGTTATATGGCAGCTTACCCTGATGGTACACTAGAATATAATTTTTCCATTTATACAGCGACTATGTAACATAGTAACTCATATAAGCACTAATGAACAACCCCAGTCTATGCTGCATCCTAGAATGTTTTATTTGATCTAAACAAAATTGCCTGCCACTACATATGAGAGCTTGGGAATAGCAGAGGAAGTCAACATAAGTACCTGAGCACCTTGCTATGGTCAGGGGAGAGGGCAGAGAAAACATTTATTCCCCAACAAAGAAAAACTAATCCTGATTTGCAAGTCCAGGTTGTCATGATTATAAATGCCAAGAAACCAGAATTTTAATGCTCCTGATATCTACAAGAAATTAGTATTTTTTTTAAAAAAAGAATCTAAAACATATTAATGTTTTAAAAATGGATTTATGTTGCTTACTTTGATTGTGAACTGATAAAGCACAGAACTATCAGAGGAAGCCTGTCTCCTTTTAAAATAGATTGTTACAGTATGTTCTTCCCTTCCTGTAATCTCTTTATGATCAAATGCAGAATACTTCAGCCTGCAATTTTCAATTCTTCCCATCCTCATTTGAACTATTAAGTTGTTCTCCATTTCAGCAACAGCTGAGCTGATACTTGATCCTTGCTTACCAAGGACAGTGCATAGCAATCAAATCAAATAATTTTCATCACATGTGTTTAAAGAAACACAATGTTTTATACATGCTTGATGTAAATATATGTAGAAGAGCAAAATCAGAGTCAGCAATAAAATTCCAAGCAAAAATAATAATCCCAGATACATTTTAAGTCCCAAGAATTGGTACCGTTTACAGCACCTACTTGCTATAATTTCTAAGAAAATTCAGGTACAAATTGAAAAAAGTTTTGAAACTGAAAAGAAAGTATTCAATGAATTACAGATTAACATTTTAAAAATTATCCTAATCAAGCCAATTATGATTTGAGATGCATTTTGCTTTTCAGTTTACTGAGTTGATTGTTGAAAATAATTTCCCTGAGCAAACAAAATTTATTTTACTTCTTCCAAAATTTTTTAGTAACATGGAATAAATAATAGCTGATTTAAAAGCTTTAATCAAATATGGCTCTATAACCCAAATATAAGGAAATTGTCTTCTTTTATATTGAAGACTTATTTTACTTAGTTAACTTAATTAATTTTAAATTACTTAATATTTTAGTACCATGAAATGTTTATGTGTAGAAAAGGTGAAATTAAGTAAAAAAAAAAATGGATGAAGAAGAGCATATAGAATCAACACAGAAAGGCACATCAAATAGGCAAAAAAAAAAAAATAGTATCTGAATTGAAATTTCTCAACTGCAACTATGCCTCTATTACTTTCATAACTTGTGCCCAATTTTATGGATCTACACTGCCAGAATCAGTCCTTAAAACAATTACACAGAGTGCTGAGGTCAAGCATTATCTCAATTTCACTAATATGGAAACTTAGAACAGTGAGTCAGTGAACTGCCAAAACCCACATAGTTGGTGAATGACGGTTCCACATTCCTGGTTTTTGGTTCCAAGTCCCAGGCCCTTTCCATCAGGGCTTATCACCATGTCTGTTTAATCTTATGTCTAATAGTTTGGGAGCCATTCCTGGACCTAAATGTCCCCCGCCGCCAAGCATGCAATCAGTTGTCGCATACATAATCTGAGAGGGGGCCAGTTTTTGTCCTTTTCCAAAAAAGTGGGAGGCAGGGATTCTAAGAGAAAATAGACTGCTGTCTCCAGTTCATACCCCACAACCCCCATGCACAATTCTGTTTCTATCCTCACCATGATGGTGAAGCTCTGAGAAGCACTCACTTTACAGTGGAGCTCACTGCACTCAGAGTTTCTGGTTGAATGAGTTGAATACAATGATACAACCAGGAAGTGCAAAAAAGAGCCAGGGCACGTGCCAAGTGGACAGTAATCGTGTTCCGTGGACATCAGTGCCTATCACGATCTTTTTAGTAATACAACTTTTCCAAATGATCAGATAAATATAAATTTAAAATATAAATACAAAACTTCATTCCAAATCAAAACATGGAAAATTTATTTAGGAAGATTCACTATTTCTAGGCATCTTTATCAGTATTATTTATAATATGTATAAAACTATGAGTTGTTGGAAATGTAAAAATCATCTGAGGATTTAAATTCATCTCATTTAGGTTAAATAAGATTCCCATAATTTTTTTTCTAATTGTATTTGATAAAAATCTGTGTTGAAAATAAATTTGTTGATTTGCCTTCAGAATAAAGTACCTGGCCTAAGTTGACTAAACAAGAGAACTATGAACTCCTTGTTTTTATAATAAAAATCCTTTACAAAAAATAAATAAATAAATTTCCCAAGGGAGTTTCTATATCAGGAAGCTTCCCAGCATGATGTATTTTCCCCCAAAAAATTATGTCACCTTTTGGTGGAATATTCTGCCCTTTCACCATAAGCCGAATGATGTCATTCTTTGTTTTGCTATAGGGAAGACAGACTGGATGTGGTGATCCTGGCCTCTTGGACAGGGAAGGCACAAAGGTGCTTCAAGAGCATGTTCTATTATATGTGGTTGGATTAGGCAAAAAAAAAAAAAAAAAAAAAAAGAGCTCAAATAATCCTTTAAGAATAAAAAAATAAAAGAAGTTTTTTCTTACACTAACTTCTTCCCACAAGTCATGCTTCCTCAAAATATTATCTCAACATATAATTCCCTCTCCCATTAATGTAGCTCCCTGGTGTATTATTCTCCATTTAACTGGAAAAAAAATGTCACTTGGAAAATGAACAGCAAAAATAACAAGAACAAAAAAAATTCAGTTATCATTGTACTATGACAATTGTAGCTTTCTACCCTTGTAGCTTTAAAAAAATAGTAACCAATTATACCTATTAGAAAAAGACTGGATATTTAGATTGTGGCCTCTCCTATGGTGAAGTACAAATAATCTCAAGGTACTTTCCATTATTCTAAGTAAGTTTAATTTAATTTTATCAATATCTGCTCTCCTAAGTGTTTAAGTTTTATAAGACTGTTTCAG